>NW_006441955.1:2248039-2259944 GCF_000325575.1 Pteropus alecto
CCTCAGGATTGAGAATACTGCAAATCTGATCCATATCACCCCTTTACTCAGAATGACTAGAATCTACCCTCCTCAGTAGGACACAGAAAATAAGGACCCCTTACTTCTGCTCAGCCCCATCTCTAAGTACTCTCTTCCCTAATAATTTTATGTCTTTTTAAACATTTATTCTTTTAATTCTCTCTTTCTCAGGTCTTCAGGTAGCTGGTTTGATCTAGGATAAACTCGGCCAGAAGGCAGGCCTCCAGAATGGCTTGGCTGCAGGCTGCAGGCTACAGGTGGGTCCCCGGTGTTCATTCTGGGGCTGAGCTGAAGTGGCAGTTGCTTCCTGTGACATGCTGTCCTCCTGGTGGATCATTGGGACAGCCAGTGCCAAGCCATACTGCACAGGCAGATGGAAGACCTCCATCCCAGTCAGCTGTGTTAGCATCCTCTTCACTAAAGCAAGTCACCTCAATCAGCAGGGCAAAGAAGACCAGTCTATTTACAGTCCTACCTTAAAGCTCCAGATATTCCCAGCTCCTGAGCACAGTGTGTTTTGTCATATCTCTGGGCCTTGGCTTACAACGTCCATTAATTATAATATCTGCATGTCAACTTCTCCATCAGATTGTACTCTTGGAATAATGGGGCCTTACCTAGTGTGTTTCTGTGTCTCCAGCCACCCAGTATAGGGCCTGACCCAGGTGTGCTCAGAAATTTTTTGCTAAACAACTGCATGAATAATTGAATACATAAATGTCCAGGGTCTGGGTTTCTATATGCTCACTTGCCTTTCTACCTGGATTGATGCTCTCTGTTTGACCGTGGGCCCGCTGGGGTATATCTCAAAATCCTGTGTCTAGGTTCCCGTAGAATATGGTCAAAGACCCTTGACCTATCATCCATACTTATGGTTGCAATTTGAATTCACAGAACGTCTCAACAGGAAACAGCATTAGAGACTTTTTGGTCCAACCGCCCCTTTGAGGGAAGAGGAAAGTCACCTGTGATCCCCAGTGCTCAGCATAAGACCTGATACAGAGTGGGTTTCAGTAAATATCAGTGTTGCATGAATCCCTCTAATGGTCTTATGGACAGGAAAATAAAAGCTCAGAGAGGGGAAATGAAGTCCCCGAGTCACGCAGTAAGTTTCTGGCGTCTGGATTCCAGGACTTTTTCTAAGGCCTTGTTTCTTGACACAGACCTAAGGTTATATAAAGTAGGGCTTTAATTACTTGCTCTAAATTTGTCTTAGATCATTGATAAATCTAAAATGGATGAGTTCACATCGTTTTAAATCCATGAATGCAGAAGGCGATTGATGTGGCAGCAATGGAGCAGGCTTTGGAGGGTGACAGACCCGAGTTTGAGAATTAGCAGAACCTCCTGACTACATGACCTTGTGCAAATCTCCTAATTACCCTGAGTGTCAACCTCTTCCCTCACTCCTGTTCCAAACGGGGACCACAATGCCTATCTTTCAGGGTTGTAGTAAAGATTAGTGCCGTGTGTACCATTTACAGAGATTATCATCCTAATCTAGCTGGTCAGTTATTTACAATGACACTGTGTTTTCAGATTGTTCTTCAGAGCTGGCCTTTAGCATTAACCACCACCTTTGGAGACTGTCTGCCCTTACGAAGACTCCCAGTCTTGATGCCCTGCCATCCTGGTATTTTAATATGCACAGTGCCACTGCTCACTGTGGAACAGCCACTGACTATAAAGTTTGACATTTTGAAGATTAAAAATGCTTTGAATTAGTCATGCACTTGTGAAGTCATTGTTCCAACTTGTCCTGCTCCAGAATCTAAAATTGACTTTGAGCAGAGCCCAGTAACTTTCCCTTAACAGTTTCCTTCCGGTGAGGAGCTATGGAGACACTGAGGCCCAGTGAAAACTCTCAGTCACTCAGAAGTAAACCAGAGCAGAGGAGAGACAGCGTGGACAGCTTATTTGGAGAGAGGGTTTGTTCTGCCAGGACTTGGTGGTCTGCTGGCTCTGCAAAGAGCTGGAGAGCGGTGAGAGGAGGAAGGTAGAACCTCAGTAGTCTGGATGCATGCGTAGGAGCGGAGCAGGTGCTGTGGAATTATAGGGATCTTGGTTGACAGCCTGCCTCTGCCCCCATACAAGTTGTGTGACCCCGGGTAAGTTATCTTGAGCCAACATTTTCTCACTTGCAAGACAAATAGTGACTTCTTCATAAGGCTGCTGTGAGAACTAAATAGGTGAATAAAGCACTCAGTACAGTGCCTGGCACGTGGTAGGCAATGAGCAACCCTCTTCCTTCTCTCAAGAGCTTCCTAATGTTCCAAGATTCAGATATCTTCCTCATGCTTTCGATGCGCTGTATTCCCAGAATCCCACAGCCATCCACTGGCTATATTATTACAAAAATGCTTAGCCAAATGGAAGTGAGCTTGGGATTTTGCAGTCTGACCTTCATGCAATAACTAGGGGCAGACTATGGTCACAGTTTTCTTGTGAGAGAATTCAAAAGAAGAATTCCCTTTGCTTTAAAACTAGTCATTTGGCTGCACATGTCTCTGTGGTGGTATCAAACATCTAAGTGGGAAGTCTGGTCGCTAACCAGTTGGCGTCCTGACCAACCACTAAGCAGATCTCTGACCTACCAGAATTTCCGTGAAGTCATCACACAGAATTATAATGTGTAATAATAGCCACCATCCTTTACTGGGAGCCAGTCAGGGTGTTAAATACTTACAGACATTCTCATTTATCTTCACGGTAACCCTGGGAAGTCTGTACTATTATCTCTGGCAGGTTAGGAGTCTGGGGTCCAGAGATGTGAAGCAACTTGCCTAAATTTGCACAGCTTAGAAATGGCAGGGCTAGAATTTGAAACCAGATATGTATGATTGTAGAACCTGGGCTCTTAACCACTGAAACACATTGGCTCAGATACCTACAATCCTGGCCCTTGCCTGAGCCTGGACCAGTTGACTATCCTGGCTTCTCCATGGCTGGGTTGAGAGATATAACATTCCCCGAGGATGCTGTGGAAGATGCAGCTTGCGTTAGCGTTGCAGCTGGCTAGACTTCTGTGAGCTTGGAGTGTATTTTGGCTCTCATCAGGGGACACTATGAGAGACAGCCTCATGTCACTAGTGCTGGCATATGCTGAATAAATGCTTCACAGGCCAGAGGTCACTCTTCCCAGCACAGGTCCCTGGGTGTGGTGTTTCCTTTAGCGCTCAGTGCTGGAAAATGCTTCGTGTTGCTTTATTGTGGCTTGTGCTTTGGTTGTAATTAGTACAAATGGTAAATAAATGAGCAAGCAAATTAAAATAACTGGCCCAGGGACATGTGATGTATACCAGGATGTCGTGTGGGGTCTCAGGTGATGACTCCTTCCTCACCACAAACCTTCCCTGTAGGACATACTGGGGAGAGACTGTCCTTGACATTCTTATGCCCTCTGGTTGTCCCTTAGCTCAGTTCACAGGCCCAGATCACGTACTGTGTCGAGAAGCTACTCTGTCCCCCTTGGGAAGGCAGAAAAGAGAGACAGTGAGCCCTGAAAGACAGTTCCTTCAAGGTGAAGGTCAAGTCCCTACTTTTCTGAAAAGCTCAGTAAATGGTATTTGAATCTGAACTGAGGTATGAGGAGGGGGAAAGAGGAGGAGGGAGAGAGGGGAGGGAGGACTGGAGGAGAAAGGGGAGAAGGAACAGAAAGGGCGGGCCAGCCAAGTGCGTCTGCAAGGAGACGGGAAGGGGAGGGGGTGCCGAGGCCCGCCCTGGGCTGCCAGCAGCCTGCTTGGCCCCTGCGTGTGCCGCCTCCTGTAATCTTCACCATCAGTTAAGGTGTCAGAGTACTGAGCACCTGCTCAAGATCATGTCAATGAAGAATATTGGAGTGAAATGCAGATTTGAGTATAAAGTATTTTCACTATTTGCCTTAAGAGAGGGAGGAAGCTAAGGAGGAAGAAAGGAAAAGTAGAAGAGAAGGGAGGAGAGATGGGAGTTTGCGGGGAGGAAAAGATAGCAGGGGAGAGAGGGATCCTAGAGATACGTGTGAATGTGTGTGTATGTATGAGAATCAACTAGACATAAAAGAAATGGGAAAGTGGGAGGAAAGAAGAAATAGATGGGGAGGAGGGATTCTATGCAGAGAAAAACCTAGGGGAGCTGAAAGGGATATGCCTCTCTCTCCTCCACCCCACACAGTTGACTCAGGCCCCCCAGGGCTCAGATCCCAGCCCAGACAAAGAACTTGGCTGCCGCCTCCCAATCAATCCTCTGCGGGGAAGAAGCTACTCTCAAAGGCAGCCATGCGCCCTGGGGGCCAGGAGAGGGCACTTCAACCTCAGGCAACAGCAATAGAGCAGCAGCTGGTGGTCCTGCCAGGCAAACAGTTAAGAGGCAGAGAGCCAGGAGGAGAAGCCAGTTTCTTGGTCAGGTTGGTGGGTTACTCGCTCCTCTCTGATGGAGCCAGGTCCCCGTGCACATCCCTGTGCACACAGGATGGGCAATGAACTAGTTTGTGTCCGCTTGGCTGCCTCCACACCAGCCCCGCATCTCCTTTGGCTCCGGCCCTATCCCATTCCAGATTTCCACCCTGAAGGGCAGCGCGCTTCCACCTGCTCCCTGTGGCTCCTCTTCCTCCTTCTCTCCTTCGCCAAGAATCATCCTTTCCTTGAATAAGGGCAGACTAATTTTCAAAACCATTTCTTATATACTGTGCCATTGGATCTACCACTCACAAGGTAGACACAGAAGGAAGAATGAGAAACCGAAGCACAGAGATGGAGTGTCAGTTTTCTGAGATCACATTTAAAAAAAAAAAATCACTGTATTTTCCAGTTCTCATATTCTATGATGACAACCCAAGTACATATGTTAACTCTTTATCAGGCCATGTTTCCTGAACGGCAGAATTAAGAGGGCTTGCATATGCTATTTCTATCTGGGCACCAAGTACCTAACCACATCGCAGACTGAGTCACAGATCGTGTCCATGGACTGACCCTGAGCCTGATCGTTAATGAATTTGTCCTGGTAAAAAGTTTAGACTTACGCACATGAGTACGATGATGGAATCTGGCTCTATTGCGATATCTGAGAATTCCAAACTCACTTTTAAGAGGACTGCTACTTAAGAATCTTAGGAACCCCTTAAGAATCTTAACCTTTCATGATTCCATGAAACCTTTGGCCCGCCCTGATTTCATCGCTTCCTGATGGCCTAGAAATGTATTACTTAGATTTTGCCCAATTCATTACTTGACTAGTAATAGTAATAATAGTGCTGTCATTTATTGAGGACTTACCATGTTCCAGGTAATCTATTAGGCACCTGAAAATTTTATTTTATTTTTCTGTTTTTATCTACTTAAAACAATCCTATGAAGTAAGTATCATAATCATCATCATAGATGGGCAAAAGGAGACTCAGAGATATTAGGTCATTTGCCCAACGTCACATAACTAGTAAACAGAAGAGCGAGATCTGTACCCGGGCTGGCCTGGCTCCAAAGGCAATGGATGCTTTCTTTTACACTATTATTGGACAATGGCATCTGTTGGTTACATCTCAGCTATTATTAGCTCCTCCACCACACAGCTGGTTTCTTCAAAGGAAGTGTCCTCCAGTGGGGCAATCAGTTTTGGATTTGATATCAGAAGAAGCAAATTCAGGCTTCTGGGAGGGAGGGCACTGCTCCACCGGCCATCTGAACGGGTACCCTCCATCTGACTCCCAGTTCCTGTACTTCTGGAGCCAGGGGCTTGTCGTGCCTTCAGATAGACCCTCAGGGAAAAAAATGCACCTCCCTCGTTTATAAAATACAGATAATAATACTCATCTCTCTAGATTATTGTAGGGATCAAACAAGATGATGGCTCTGAATGCACTTTATATACTGATAAATACTGTTCACTTCCTGATGGTTCGTTCAGGGTTTAGCATTCTGTAGGAGCTCTGTAAATATGGTAAATATATTTTGTTTTGAACAAAAATCTGAGCAACCTCTGTCTCCTCTCTCCTTTCCACTGACTCATGGCAAAATATGCATAGATTGAGAGCCGTGGTCCTGATCCCGTTCTCTCTTTCTTCTTCCTCCCAGCCAGGACACCCACCTCTGGCCTCAGGAGACATATCAACAAGCCAAGCATGGCCACAACCCCAGCTAAAGGCCCTTGTCTCAGACAGAGTTGGCAGCTGTCTCCTCTTATTGGCAGGACATTTATCATCTTGAGGAAAGTATTGATGGATAAGAAACCCCAGACAGGCAGCGTGTCTCACTGGGCAGGCAGCCTACTGCTTGGGAAGTAAGATTTGAGGTGCTGGTTCCAGGTCTTTCTGGAAAAAAGGGTGGGTTGGTGGTCCAGGAGAAGGGCCCCTACCTAGTGATGACTGCGTCCAGTACATAGTAGATGTTCAATAAATATGAATCAGATCTAACTTAAATAGACTCTTTGAATGAAGCCAGGGGAATGGAGACCCTTTGTCTACACCCTTCATTTCACAGATGGGAAACTGGGATTCAGGGAAATCTAGTGGGCTGCTCAAGATCACACAGCAAGGCGCTGGCAGAAACCAGGTTAACAGAGTCCAGGCCTCTTGAACCTCACATCAACACTGTCCATTACACAACAATGCCACTAGGAGCTATGCCCAAACCTCTGGTCACATGGGATAATCTGAGAAACTGGAAGTCTTGGTTCCCTAGAGGAATCAAGAAGAAGGGGATCCTTTGATTTACTTTCAGAGCCAATTTCCCCGGGACCTTTTAAAGGATAATGAAAAGATGAGAAGGCAGCAGGCAGGTGAGTGTTACCTGGTGAGGTGGTGCAACATTTATCAGTGCTGCACTGGCCTGTCTCCAGCCGACTCTGCCTACCCGCCATCCCCACCCTGCCAGGGCACTCTACCTGAAACGCTGTGTGGCTGTGGGTCACTAGTCCTTCACCGACTGGTTCCCACAGCCCTCTCCACTCTCATCGCCTCTCACTCCCTTGCTGACACTCCAAGGCCCAGACCCGTCCGAAGGAGGGAAGCAGTTCTCTCCATACTCCAGACTCCGTATGCGCTGCTGTCTAGGCCTGCGAGGCCCTTCCATGATGCCTTCCTTGCTGTCTCTACTCCTAACCCTGGCACCTCTAAAGCTGGGTTTGTTCAATGCTCTTTCTCGCCACCCCCTGAGTCCCACTCCGTCACAGCAATACACTGTCTACCCCACCACACCAGGAACTTCTCCAGGCAGAGCTCATGACCACCCTCTCTGCATACCCAGAAACCAAGCCAGCTCCTGGGGTGTAGCAGATGTTCAATAAGGACGGCCCTGTCATTATCCCCCAGAGAGAGATTCAAGCTGGAGTTGCCTCGCATCCCACTGGCTCTTGTCCTGACTCTAGGGCCACAGAGAATGAATCTACTCCCTCTGCTCCATGATGGCTCTTTATAAATCTGACCAAAGCAAACATGTAGCCTCCAAATGTCTTCTTCCCAAGGAAAATATCTCCAATTCACTGACCAGTTCCTCACAGGTCATAGCTTTGGGTGCAGTGACCAACCATCTTGGTTTGCCTAGGAATGTCCTGGTTTTAGCACTGAAAGTCCCCTGTCCAGGAAACCCCTCAGTCCCAGGCAAACTGGGACAGCTGGTAAACCAGCGTGGTCCTCCCTTTCCATCCTAGTCCTCCAGAGGCTGTGCATCATTTTCTCAATGTCCTGCATAGAGTGGAGGCCAGAGATGAACCCAGGCTCCAGGAGTCGATGATACAGCTGGGCAGAGAGAAGCCAGCGCCTCCTTGCTCCTGACATCTGCTTCTGTTAATGCAGCCAGTTAGCATCAGTTTCGACAGGAAGACAGCGTGTGGTAGATTTGGGGGTTGATACGTTTGCCTTATTGACCAATATTGAGCTTAATAGTGTCAAATGAGATGTCTAAACCATGTTACTAGACAGGAAATCTCGTTTCCCTGAATTACTTCTTCCAAAGCAGCTTTTGTTTTGTTTGTTTTACTCCAAAGGTAGAAATTATTCAATTGTTCTTAATATCGTCTAAGCCCTCCAAGTGTTCCAGGCATTCATCCACTCAACAGTTATTTATTAAACACCTATAATAACGTAGCCAACAGGCCCTCTGGGCTGGTCAAAGTTTGGCCCAGATCTGCAACTGGTTAGAACTGATCTTGAATAAAGTCTTTCCACTGTGGGGGCTCTCCCCACATTTGTACAGCAGGAGGACGGGAACACAAGTAACTGTGTGCGTAAGTATGAAAGTGAACACGAATATAGACAAACAGGTTCACCTCACTTAAGAACCAGCCAGGGATTCTCTGACCGGCAGCTAACAGCCACAATCCCGAAACAACATCAACTCTCTTTATCATCAACTTGGTTTCCATGGAGCCTTGCAGTGCGGCTAGTGAAAGCTGACAGTTATCACCATAAAGTAACTTTACAACTTTGTAATTTGTAGCTCTCTGCTGTCAGTAATATGAACAGCATTTCAAATTATAGCTATAAACTTGACAACAGCAGATAAAACCCTTAGAAACCTCATCTGGGGGGAGGAGAGGGGTTGGGAGAAGGTAACGACATTTTGGTTTTCCAGGCCTGGGCAGGAGGCACACACTTTGACCTGGAGGTGGGAGGCAGTAGGGCCAAGGCAGAACCCACAAAGGAAACAGTGGCTCAGCCAGGGTACCCCAGAGAGAGGCTCTGGTGGCATCCGAGCGATCAGAGATTGCAAACAGGTGAAGGCCAGGGGTGGGAGTTACCGAGAGCAGGGCTAGAGGGGGAGCCAGAGCTGGCAGGTGGGTCCCAACCTCTGCAGGGTTCTAGAAAAACCTTTTGTCTCATAGGAAACAGTGACTGCAGAGCGTAGAGGAAGTGAGACAAAGCCAACCAGGCAGAATTGAGAGAGTGGCCCTGGGTGTGTTGTCTGACCTTTCCGGGCTTTAGTTTCCCTGCATGTAAAATGGAGGTGTTTACATCAAAGGCCAAAATCAAATGATTCTTTGTCTGTCTTTCTATCTGATGATTCGGAAATAAACTTGGAGATCATATTATTTTATCTTCTAATCTAAAGATAGGAAAATTTGAACCCAGAATGGGGAACAGAATCTCTCAAACCTACATGACAAGTCAGAGGTAAAGCTGACTGTCCAGGGCAGGGATCCTGACCTGTCCCCTGAAGCACATCTCCAGATTATAATTATTACCATTACTACTGCCACTATTAGTTAGTCATTCATTCACTCACCTAGTCATTCAGTGAGCATTCATATTTAAAGATCAAATTCTAGTCCATGTTTGGTCCTTGGAGGAGAAAAAACCCAACAGGTTTCAGTCCAGTTTAGTCTTCTGTTCCCAAAGCCCTCTCATTTCTTGCTCATGAGTCTTGACAAAGGCTTGACCTTGGGCATGATGAACAGACACTGGGAAGTACCTAGGTACCTTTCCACGCCAATCAATAGGCCAGACCTGACTGCTTCCTACGCTTCTGCCTAAAAAGTGAAGCCTCCTTCCCAAGAAAGAAGATCAGGCAGTACCCCCACATCCCCAAAACCACCCCGACACACATACGTATTCTGATAATTCCTCTGAGCAACACAGCTCACATCACTCATTGTCCCATTAGTGAGCCAACTAGCAGGTGCTGGTGAGGCCTGCTTTTCTTTTCTCCCTCCCTCTCTCCGTCCCTCCCTCCCTCCCTCCTTTCTCTCCACAAACAAATTCTCTCCCTCCCTCCCTCCCTCCCTCCCTCATTCTCTCCCTCCTTCTCTCTCATTCATTGGCATTCACTGAGGTCTACCTAGAACCAGGCCTTAGCTAGAGAAGTGAAGTGATTTAACCAAGGTCACACAGCTTTAAGAGAAGGGCAAGGGGCAAAAGGCCACACTGGAATAAGGATCCTGACTCTCAGTCCAGCATTCTTTTCACCAGTTCATCAGAGGGAAGCCTACCTTGACTGCGCACACCAAAAAAATAATTGCCTTCATTATGACGCTACAATACCTGGTAGAAAAATCTATTATGAGCCGGTCGAAAGTCCAGGACTCTATCTAGAACATCAGGCCCATAGAGCCATGTGCCTGCCAAACTTCTCCATTTGTACATCACATGAGTCCCGTACACTCAACACATCCCAAAGAGAGCTCAAAATATCCCGTCCCCAATCCCTTTCCCAAATAGTCTATATTTAAGTGATTGGCCCCACCATCCACCATGTTGTTTGGGTCAAGAAACTGGGCGTCTTCCTTGACTTCTTCCTTATTCTCATGTCCAGGCAATCGCCAATAATACCGTTAGACGTTGGAATATGTTATGAACTGCCTTAGTCTTGGTTCCAGCTGAGATCTCAAGTCTACAGATACCACATTTTAAAGTGAGGGATGAAACCACCATGCAGGACTTGGAAAAGGGAACTGGACAACCTGTTTTGCAAACTTTAGCTCACCTTCAAACAAGAGAGTCACTGCAGGGGTGTAGTGCACCCCCGACCAGTGGAGTCAACCACCAGATCACCAGGGACTGAGGAAGGAACCGTAAACAACCAGTCTGAGCAGAGGCACTTGCCCACATCAGTAGACCTCCAGCACAGGGGGAGGCGTGTCTGAAGCTTAGAAGGGATTGCCATGCCATCTCATCAGAGTACCTATCGCCTAAGACCTTTCCTGTCTCTTTCCTCCTCTCTCTCATCCTGATTAACCTTGAAGGGCTAAACCCAGATGTTTCCAGATGGAGGAAAAAGCTGAAAGTCAAGGTGATGAAACAGAAGTCACCTCGAGCAGCCAGTTTGAGACAAGCCTCAGCCAGCGGATGGGGAGGTTTTTACTCTGAAGAGGTTCAATGACTTTGACTGGCCCGGATGTAGTCATTGCTAAACTAAGACTGTTTTATGCCCAGAATTAATTAGAAAACTTTTAATTTCCTGAGAATAACTAGAAAGTCGTGGGGTCTGCCAGAGTTTCTATATCTCTAGATCTAGATCTATAATCTATATTCACCTACTGCAGGGTCGATGGGAAACATAACAATAGTTTATAATTGTACCTAGTAAGTGCTGCTTGCTCAATGTATCTGTTCCATAGTTCACAGATCTTCTCTTCATGGTCTGTCTCTGTCTGTATTTATTTGCCACCTGCTGCCTCTGGCACAGCCCCCACTATCCTCCAGTACACAGTGAGGGGACACGCATCCTCTCTTCAGCATTCCGACACTCTCCTGTCCATCTCTTTCTGCCAGAAAGGTTGCTCCTTCCCTTCTTCTCCTGTCTGCATCCCATTCATCCTGGAAATGAGCCCTGGTTTCTCTTCCTCCAGGAAGTTTTTCTTCCCTCTCCTTCCCTGCCATTCTTGCAAGGTTAGAAAACTTCCATGTGCTTCCCCAGTCAGCAGAGCTGATTGCCAGAGCATTTATTCCTCTGAACTATTGCTGTCTCTACCTTTCTCCTTCTGAAAACTGTCTCCTTCTTGAAGTCCTTATTCATCTATCTATTTCTAGTGTCTAGTGAGTTTTGTTGGATGAGTAATAAATGATATCTTAAACTTCTGATATATGTTTTGGAGGACCCAGTGCAGGCATATCGTAGGCTCTGAATTGAGACCAAGCCAATTAACTGAATTCTAAATCTCTGCATCTTCTCTTGGCCACACCCATCATTCTTTTCTCTTAGAACTAGCATTTTCTGATTTTAAGGTGTCCACAGCTATAAGCCTGCCTGAAAACCACCAGTTTGCTCAGGACCCAAGGTCTCTGTTCCCAATATTTTCCTCATCCATTATGTCTAAGAACTATTTCCTTTTGGCCATAAACAAAGGCCACAGAATCTCTGGGTTATTTTATAATTCCAGTTCTTTCCAGTGCGTGTTTCTCTCTCTCTCTCTCTCTCTCTCTCTCTCTCTCTCTCTCTCTCTCTCTCCATATTTATTCGTAACTGGCCATCTCGCT
>NW_006441955.1:2260106-2264280 GCF_000325575.1 Pteropus alecto
TCTCTCTCTCTCTCTCTCTCTCTCTCTCTCTTTCTCGGCATATTTATTAGTACCTGGCAGGCTAGTGAATTGTAAATAGCATTTGCTAAAGAATTATTTAAACTTCTCGGGAATTTATCATTTCACAACAACAACAAAAACAACAACCAACAGGAAGGAAAGGCAAGGGAATTAATATTGCATGACACAAAGTGAGTGCCCAGTAATTTATCTGCATTCTCCCATGTAACTCTCAAAACTGCCCTGGGAAGTAAAAAAAAAAAAAAAAAAAAAGCTTTACCCTCACTTTACAGATCAATAAACTGAGGTTCAGAGTGGTTAAATAACTAGGTTAGGGTCCTCAGCTAGAATGACGTAAAGCAGAACTCACACCCAAGACTCTGACATCAGAGCTGCATTCCTGACGTGGCATGGACAGAGACCACCAGCCAGGGTAGAGGCTTCTGAGGATATTCTCCTTCCAGATTCTGTTTAAGGTCATGAGTCTTTCTCTCGGGAAACGAACTCCACATCTTTACCCACAGTTTTGCATACGTTTTATTTGGTTCATGAGATCCTCTTGAAGCCCACCCATGGGCCCCTCAGTTAAGACCCCTAAACTAAAAGAATGAAAGTGGCCGTCAGGTTGGCCTGATCAGCTTTCTAGGATGCGTTTGTACTGATTTTCCCTACTGGATTGGAAATTCGTATGCTCATGGAATCACCCAACCTTAAGAGTCATTTAAAAAAGAATCGTGATTCTTGATATTATACATTCATCTAAGCATGGAATTATATAATTCTAGATTTTGAAATCAGAAAAGTCTTAGGATGTCAGAGCTAAAAGGGACCAGAGTAGAGATCAAGCTCACACATAATTTCATTCCACAACAACTCTGACAGGTAGGGAGTATCAGACACTGAGGCTAGGAGAAGGAACATAGCTTGCTCAAGGCCACCCAGTAATAAGATTTAAACCCTAGTTGCTGGCTTCAATGCCAGATCATCGGGTTAAAGACTCAATCAATAGAAGGAAAGCCATGCATGGGGACAGAAGGAGCATTTGTTGAACACTTATCATGTCACTCTCCCAATAACCCGGCAGAGCATTTTTATTTTATAAATGAGGAAAGAGGTTCAGAGTAGTGAGATAACCAGCCCAAGGTCACACAGCTAGGGGAGCATCAGTGACCGTATCCACTGCTGTATTTCCCTGATGTCATGAAGAAAGGAAATCATGGAGCAAGACCCTGCAATGTTTGGCTGATGCTTTTCCAGGGAGAGAAATTTAACTGACAGACACATATGCTCTGGTAGGTGGAGAGGTGAATGCTATCGTGGGCCTGGATGCAGTATCCCTCAGGATTCCCTGCCTCCCAGGCCTTCCCTTCTCTGACAAGTATCCAGCACCCTCTGGACAACTAATTTGGCTTCCACGTATCCTGATGCTGGGAAGGGGTACTCTGGATGACAGACATGAATAAACCATCCATGGGAAGTGCACACTCCCCACTGTGTGAACGAGGTGGCGTTCTGAGGTCAAGGCCGTTTTCCCCCAAGAACCCGCCCCATGTGGTCACTGGCCTCTTGCTCTAACAGCCCTAACTACCTTCTTTAACATCAATGCAGGTCCTCATTCACAGCCACATAAATCTTTTCGATGATTTTTTTTTTTAACACTTCATGAATTTGCATGTCATTCTTGCTCAGGGGCCATGCTAATCTCTGTATTGTTCCAATTTTGGTCTATGTGCTGCTGAAGCAAGCACAATTGTTTCAATGTTTTAACCAATCCTGGCTTAACATTGAAAACTTACAGTGCGCACACATATACATTACTTCACTTAACCTCATTGCAACTCAGTGAGGTTAAGTATTATTATATCCTGTTACAGATTAGGACAGTGAGGCCCAGTGAGGATATGTAACTTGCCCAAGGTGACACATCTAGTAAGTGGCTGAGCCAGGATTCAAACTCAGGTTTATCTGAATTCAAAGTCTGTTCTCATTGTATAACTCTGTACCTTTTCATAAGTATCTCTCATTCCCATAGCAGGGGTTGGAAAAGCTGAAGGTCCTTAATCCCTTCCTGAAGGTGATGATGTTCGCCTTAGCAAGGTTAGAGGACTTGCTGAAGGGCGCCTTTCAGGATGATGTTGGTGCTGTCATCAGAATCCAGGTCCCCTGACTCCCAATCTAGAGGACACTTCCTCCCAGACCATATTGCCATTCCTGTCAGACTATGTAATTTCTTTTTCTGATTGGGACACGGAGCCAGCAGCCAATAAAGATCACAATCTGTCTGCCTGAAGTCTCCCTCTGTTATGAAATGAAGATTTTAAAAAGTGCATTTCATACAGGACCCAGGTTAAATCACACTTGCATGAGCTTCCCTGGTACAACTCCAGGTTCTTCTTGTCCCATGGATAACAGAACAAGGTGGCCGAGCAGCTCATGTGCAGCCTCACTATTCACACTTAACTCTTTCCAATCGCTAGCTCCAGTTCCCCACTGACACCCCCAACCACTCATGAACTAAGTCTTCTCAGTTCCATGTTCTAAACACTCCTTGGCACCACCAGAATCTAAGCCTCAATCATCCCTCACCTGGACCATCATAACAGCCTCCTAAATGCACATCCCTGACTACAATCTTGACCCCTCCAAACTGTCCTTCCCATTCTAGCCAGAGTAGCTTTCTGGTGTGATGAAAAACCCTTCTATCGGTCCCCATTGCCTTTATATCCAAGTTCAAATTCTTTACGGCCTGCCCTTTCAGTTTCATCCCTTGCATCTGAAATCCTTCAGCCATACTGGACAATTTACAGCACCCGCAGCACCTTCCTTCCTTCTCCATCTGCAATGTCTTCCCCTCAATAACCCACCCCAATCCAATCAGGCGAATTTTCACTCAGTCTTAAAACCTCAGCTTAGATGTCACTTCCACTCAGAAGCCTTCCCTGATCTCCCAGAACTATGTCTGAGTTCCCTCCTTCCCCCATGTAAAGACATTTTTGTCTTTAATATATGTTCACTGCTACATCCCCTCGTGCCTAGGACTTTGCTTGGCTTATGGTAGACATTCAATATATCCTTGCTAAATGAGAGTTCTCTATGGCCCTCTGTAATTCTTCCACCACAGAACTTACCATACATATTATAATTGCCTCTTTCCTTTTCTGTCTCCCCAAGCAGAAAGCTTTGCAAGTCATGCCTTTTTGTTTAGTATTTTAGCCTGGGTGCTTAGAACGATTCCTGCATGTACTGATAGTGTGTTTATTTACAATGAATGAAGACTGGGCATTGAGGGGAGAAAACCATGGACCTAGGCTGGTGGTGGGGAGGGGCTTCTACTAAGAAACACATTTACTTCCAAAGTAAAAGATGGCAGAGGTGCTGAGAAAGTGTAGAAGGATCCATCAAATTGAACATCAGAAACCAATCACAAACTAAGTCGGGTCTCCTCCGGACAAACCCACATCTCATTGTCAATAGGCGTTTCAGAATCTCTTTTGGTGCACATGCTCAAACTCTTCTTCCAAGCCCTATACCTTCTTTGCTATAATATCATGGGAGAACAAAGTAGGTGTAGTGTGGAATGTGATCTATGCATGTAGTACAGGAATTAGGGGATCCTAGAGAAGTCGTGGGACACACATCATCTAGTATGTGTGTGTGTGTTGGTGGGGGGCAGTGTGGCACATAATAGATGGCCGGGACTTTGGAAACCAAGGGTCCTCTCCTCAGGGAAGAACCTACTCCCTCGGTCTTGTTGAGCCAGGTGGTTATTAAAGCAGAATTCAAGATGACTGCCTCTGTCTTGGCGACTATAAAGAGGGGACTGTTGGTTCTTATCGTGATCTCTTCAGTGTTCTGCTGGATTTGGGATGCTGCTGTAACACCTGGCTCACCCCTCCCTCTGGGGCTGTCGCTCTGCCTCTTGTGTGCCCAGCTAGGTAATTGGAGTCCCCTGAGCCACTAGGCTGCAATTGACTGAGTGAACTAGTTCTAAGTCATGCCACAACCATAAAGGAGATTTGCCTCTACAGAACATGGTAGCAACTCCATAAACACTCACCAAGGGTTGAATAAAGGCTAAAAAGAGCATTTCCACTTCTGGGGAGAGAGAATTTGCAGATATAGAGTTAATATCATCCTTCTCATTTTTTCTTCTTCAACCATAATTCTTTCTCTA
>NW_006441955.1:2264315-2264704 GCF_000325575.1 Pteropus alecto
GGGAAGGACTAATGGGTCAATCCAAAAACAAAAGGATAAAGGAAAGCAGAAACGGTCACATTTTATCACAAAACCCTTATCCTGTGACACTGAAATTAAAATTAACACTCAGGAAACTAGAATTACCCACAACCTCTAAAAAAAATCAAGCAAGCTAGAAAGTAACCTCTAATTTCATCATGACATGCCTGGGGTTTTCAGAGAAATTTTGTGAGGAAACTAATAAGAAAAGCGATTTGGCAAAAGAAGTGCAAAAGCAGAGAGAGAGAGAGAGAGATGTGCAGAGGATGAGAGGCTAGACGGAAGACAAAGGGGAGGCAATGGGGAGAGAAAGAGAGGAAAGAAGGATGGGAAGAAGAGAGAAGACAGAGGAAGGAGGGGAGGGGGAT
>NW_006441955.1:2264763-2268758 GCF_000325575.1 Pteropus alecto
GGGAGAAAAAACAAGTACAAAGAAAATAGTGAGCATAGAGAAGGAAAGGAAGAAAGCAATAGCACAAAAAGATGGGAAGATTTAAAAAGGGAAAATATAGTTTTACGTGTTCAGGGTTAGAAGGAGGAGTCAAGACCATCAGGGTCTTCCTCAGCAACCTTGGGGATGGTTATCCAGCCTGTGTACTTACATACCTTAGACAGCAGAAGACTCACTCTCTCATTAGGGAATAGAGGGGAGAGAGAGCTGGGAGTAGCATAAGGTAAGAGGAGGCCATGGATCCAGGTGCCTGAGGAAGACTTGAAGCACAGCAGAGGCAGCTGGGAGAGGGGTATGCATTAGAAGGCAAGGGGGAAATAGGACAATCCAAAGATGCCACCAGCAGAACGAGCCACCTCCATCCTCATCCCAGAGCCTCAGTCCTCACCTGAGTTGGAGACCAAATTCCTGACTTGCCTAGTAAATCCTGCTAGACCTGATATTCTCAGATTCTCTGTGGGATATGGGCTGGCCCAGGGCTGGATGGGGATCTGCCAAGGATACAGGCTTCCTCGGTGTAGGGCACAGCAGCCGTGCTGCCCCCAATGATGTAGCTGTAGAAGGAGACTTCTAGGGTGTAGCAATAAGAAGTGTGGTCCAGGAGCCCACCGAGGAAACGACGGCCAGTGCCTGCTTTCACAGCATCCCGGTTGAAGGATGTGCTGGACTGCGAAAAACAAATAGGGAGGAGAGAATCAGGGCTGGGCGCCTGCTGGCTATCGGATTTTGAGCCAATCTTTCAACACCTCTGAGTCTCAGCTTCCTCAGCTGAAAAGTGGAATATTAATCCCATATTATGGTATTATTCTGAGGATTAATAAACAAATATAATTAAATAAAAGCATGCCCCAGAGTTCTTGGGGCACAGTAACTGCCATTTAATAAATATCTGTGGAAATTTGAATGGAGACAGATGGAGCAAGGGAAAGCAGACAGACAACAAGAAGCAATTACATTATAATGATAATCGGAACTAAAATTTGGGCAGTGCTTTCAACTTCTTCATATTGTTTTCCCTGCAGTATTTCATTGAGGCTTCAAAATAACCCCTTCGGATTATAAATTGGTGCAGCCACTATGGAAAACAATATGGAGGTTCCTCAAAATATTAAGACTAGAGCTAGCACATAATCCAGAAATTCCTCTTCTGGGTATCTACCCCCAAAATTTGAAAACACTTATTCTTAAAGATACATGTACCCCTATGGTCATTGAAGCATTATTTACAATAGCCAAGACATGAAAACAAGACAAGTGTCCTTTGACAGATGACTGGATAAAGAAGATGTGGTACATACTGAACCATAAAAAAGAAGAAATATTGCCATTTGTGACAACATGGATGGATCTTGAGAGTATTACGCTAGGTGAAATAAGTCAGATGGAAAAGGACAAGAACTTTATAATTTTTTTTTTTCAAATGTGGCATATAAAATAAGGAACAAACGAAAAACAAAACAAAAAGCAAACTCATAGATACAGACAACAGAATGGTGGTTACAAGGGGGGAAGAGGGTGGGGGAGTATGAAGAGGATAAGGGGGGTCAAATATAAGGTGATGAAAGGAGACTAGACTTCAGCTGGTGAGCACACAATAGAGTGTACAAATGTTGCATTATAAAGTTGTACACCTAAAATTTATAGAATGTTATTAACCAATGTCACCCTAATAAATTTAATTAAAAAAAAAAACAAAAACAAAATAATCCCTTGGTGTAGGTGTTATAATTTTGTCCCTCTAAGGGGAGGGAACTGAGGCTCATGGAGATAGAGCAAGTAAGGGATACAGTACAGATTTGAATCCAGGACTAAGTGACTCCAGAAACCTCAGCACTCCTTCACACTGCTCCCCCTCCATTAGGGACAGCTGAACTCACGTCCAACATCACCAGAGAGTTGGGATTATGGCTGTTTCTTCACATGGGTGTCACCATACCAGTCACAGTAGATAGAGGAAGGAACGAGCAGGTCAATATCTCAGTCCTCTGTTCAAAATATATGAGATGTTAGACAACTTGCCTTATTTGTCTCAATCTCAGTCTCCTCATCTGTAAAGTGAAGATGAAGACAACATCTCTTTCACGGAGTTGGAGGGTCAGTTCGCTTCAGTTTAGAAGGGCATCTCTGCTAACCCATAGAGATCCAAGTAAATGATGAGACCAGTTATAACAAGAGAATGTGTGTCTTTCTCAGCAGATATACAAGAAGAAGGAAAAGAGAAGAATGAAGGAGGAGAAAGAAAACGACGAAACAAGACAGACGCGGAAAGAAACAGAAATGCGTGCGTACGTGTGTCTTGAGGTAAAGGAAAGGATCAGAAAATGATAGAATGTCAGATCTGAAAGGACTGTTGAAGTCTACATAGTGAAATCGAGCTCTCATTTTAGAGCTGGGCACTGAGGATCGGAGAAGAGGGGAAACAGAGATTGGACTAGGCCAGATGACCTTGACCCCAGCCCTGAGCTCTAAAGGGGGGGCTATAATACTGGAACATCATCAGACAAGGCCAGGAGTGAAGCTCCCAGATTGTGCTCCTCTTGTTGGCTCTGGAAACCTCGCCTGTATGAGGGTCTCTAAGGCCTGTGGCCCAGCCTCCCAGGGAACCTGGATCCAGGAGACCAAGTCTGCTCTGAAACTCGAATGGTTTCATAAAGACAAGGGCTGACCATCCCGTAGGAATTCCTACAGAAACGAGCATGGCTGTTTTTATCCCAGAGCGGCAAATGGGGAGCCACCCGCCTCAATTCTACCCTGAAATGCTAAGGGACTTTGCTGTAGATACTCAACTTCTCTGGGTCATACGTGTCTCTTGGGTGTAAAGAGGAGACTAAGTCACATCACCTCCCAATTTCTTTCATGGTGTGGCATTCAAAGATTCTGGGATTCCAAGTGCATCTTACCTCAAGGAGAAATGTATCATCTCCACTAATGTCCATGCCTGAAGCAATGGGCAGGCAAGTTTTCAGCTCATCAACTTCAAAAATTGCTATGACCTTTTTGGGCCTCTCTCCCTCTAGCCACATGGAAATAACAGGACTCAGAGATGTAGTATCAAAACAAAGAAAAATGTGCAAAAACTCCTTCCTCCATCCCCACTCCACATACTGATTCCCCTCCTTATCTTCCCTCCCTACCCTTTCTCAATATTGCTTTTTGCTGCAAATGATCCTAGCTGCCAGCCAACTGCCTCTCCAGTCCTCAGTGTGTCCAGTGGGCAGTAACAACAGTCTCTGCAGTCTGTTGAGGTCTTTACTGCCTACGGAGTACTTTCGTATCTATTTCTGCATTTGTCTCCCTAGGAAGCAATGATGCAGGCAAGGTAGAAAATTATCACCCGCAAATTACTGACAAAGAAATTGAGGCCTAGAAGGGGTCGTGGTGGGCATAGACCCCCTTCAGCAGACAGGTAGGGCTCCTAACTAAAGATGCTGAGGGAGGTGAAAGCAGGGCCTGGCATGTGATAGGTGCTCAGCTGCTCAGTGAATTTCTTCTCACTTCAGGAGTCAGATCGACTAAACAAATGCCAGCTCCTCAGACAAACTAAGCACTCGCAGCCTTTTCAAAGAGTCTCCCTCCTGACTGGTGACGAGCAGCTCGAGGGCATGGCATAGCTTGTTATCTCTCTCTTTATCATCCACGCAAGACCTGGCACAGAGTTGGTGTTCTGTAAATGTTAAACCAAACTGAACTGAGTGAGGAGACAGAGGGGGAGAGGGGCGGGGTAGAGACGGGGAGCTGGAGCTGGCTGAGAGAGAGCTCTTGACTTACGTAGGAGAAGTCCTACAGAGGCTGGGGGAAAATGGCCTGCCTCTGGAACCGTCCCTCATCCTCAAAGACGTTGCCATACATGAAGCCATTCATCATGGTGGAGTGGGCGTGGATATCAATGTAAAACTCCAGGCTTGTTTTCTGTTGAGAGAAAGGATAACAAATGAGAAGTGCAGGGTCACAGAGCT
>NW_006441955.1:2268848-2286397 GCF_000325575.1 Pteropus alecto
GCAATGTGATTGGAGGAGATGAGACCAGTGAGGATCAATTTTTCCTCACTTTTAACACCATCTGCCCTCAGGGTCTGAGATCACTACCATGAGTATCCCTCTTTAGAGTTCTTCTGAAGAAGTGAGGTTTTTGTTGGACAAAGTTGTGATGTTACATACCCAGAACAGTTAATACATCCACGACTAAAGGTATTATCAGAATTTGTTTCTCTGATTAATGAGACATACTTTCAGGCAGCAGAATTGTATTTACATTGGGCCTGGTTATAGTTTTGCTCTGATTGGGCCATTTCTAGCTGAGGAGATCTGGGGTAAATTATGACCCCACTTTGAACTCAGCTTTTTTATTTGAAAAGTGGTTATTTTAATTCCAACCTAAGAGAGTTACAGTGGGGATCAAACACTGCAATAATAATTACTATCATTTACAGCATATTTCATGCTTGCCAGGCACCATTCTGGGAGCTTTACCTATGATGTCCTAGTTACTTCTTTTATTTAACCTCATTTCATGATGCCATACCTACTCCTCAATAATATATAAATAGTGCATGGAAAAAAAAAAACACTTTGTCATCTGTAAAGATGATTGTGACTAGTCTTTCTCTGCTCTCTACTTACATGTATTCCTAGCTTAATATGGTATTATTTGTTAACATTGCCATCTATGAGCTCCCTTTACAGGTAGGGGGATTGCCTAGAAAGAGCCCAGTGCCTGTGCATAAAGGATGCTCAGTAGCTGTATGCAGAATGACTGAACAAAAGACCCCAGAGAGATTACTCCAAAACCAGTAACGAACTACTAGCAGGAACTGGGGAATTTTTAGGTCTTTAGATCTTCAATGTCCCTCAGATTCAACCTTCTCTTCCTATCAGCCCAAGTTATATCTATTAATCCTTTCTTAGAGTAACAGAGATCCTGAAGGGAAAAGGGACTTGTCTGAGCTCATGGCATAACTGGGACTGAAACCCAGGTTTCCTGATGCCTGGCAGAGTTAACTCGTCAACAATGGCCAATGCTGGAAACAGTGAACGGAAAACCTGGCCACCTGTTCATGCCCTTCCTAGCATGCGCTCCTGGGGAAAAAAGAAAAGTCCACACTTAGAAGGATTCTCCCACCTTGGGACACTTTCAAACGAAGTTAAAACCAAATGAAAACCGTGTTGCTTCTAGAAAGTGGGCTGATGACTGTCATTTCATTTGCCTCAGAGTTGGAGAGAAAAATTACGTCTTGCTGAGCTCCCAGTTTTCTGGGTAGCATAAGCTGTCTTTTGAGACATATAAGATGCACTGCTCTGTGTGATATTAAACTCATCATTTTCAGCTTTGGCGGTGGAATACACAATGATTCAACAGGAGCCCTATAAAAGTCATCTTTGCAATTTTATTTTCTTCAGTTGTCTGTCTTTTCCTCTGAGATTTTGATGAGCTGCAGAGGAAAGGATGAGGTAGAGATGACTTAAGAAAATGTGTAAGGAAAAACCGCAATTTACACCTTGGGATGTTGGAGCTAGAGAGGGCCTTGCAAATCACCTTCTCTGACCTTTCTCAGATCAGCCCTGAGCAGGGGGTGGGGGGTGGAGGGGAGTTGTTTGCTTAAGGCCGGCCAGCAAGTTAGCGAAGGAGTAAGAATTAGAATCTGGCACTTCTGATAACCCCTCTGGAGTGGCTTCCACTGCCCCATCCTGACACCTGGCATCTATGTGATTTAAATAACCACCAGGTGAATTATATTGATTCACACGGTTCAAAAGGTTTTTTTTAAACATGAAAGACTATCTAGTAAAAATTCTCCCTTCTACTGCTGTCCTCCAGACACCCAGTTTCACTACCTAGAGGCAACTCGTGTTAACAGGTTCTCATGCATCCTTCCAGAGACAGTTTATCCACAAACGAGTAAAAATCCCTAACCCTTCCTCCCAACGCACAAATGGTAGCACACTAAAAACACTATGCAGAGCTGCCTTTTTTTTTTCTCTTAACATACCTTGGAGGTGATTTTTTTTCTCAACACATAAAGAGTTACCTCATTTTTATTAATAGCCATATACCAACTATTTAAGCAGTCCCCTTTGATTGACATTTGAGTAATTTTCAACCTTTTCCTGATAAATAACATCTTAGCGATCGACTTTGTATATACACTATTTCACACATATATAATTATATGTAGGATAAATTCCTAGAAGTAGAATTTCTGGGTCTTCTGAGCATTTGCGATTCTGATAAATACTGACAAATTAACCTCCTTAGAAGGACCAGTTTACACTGTTGGCAATGTATTCCAATGTCTCATTCTCAATTACCTTGACGAGATGGGTGGAATCAAATTTTTTGATATTTGCCAATTTGATGGATGATAAATGATATCTAAGATTAGTTTTCATCTGAATTTCTCTTAATATAATTATCTTTTATTATAGGGTTAAGTTTAAACATCTTTTCATTACATTTAAGAACCATTTGCATTTTCTTTTCTATGAATTGTCTGTTCATTTTCTTTGCCCATTTTAAAAACTGGATTGTTGAGCTTTATTATTGATTTATAGCAACTAGATATTAGGAATTAGTTTTCATGGCTGTATAAAAATAGTTTTAGTCATTTTGTCATTTTTTTTTTTTTTTTTTTTACTTCACGTCTATGAATACTTTTTTCCATGAAGAAATTTTTAAATGCTAATTTTTTACACAGATTTATCAATCTTTTCTTTTCTGGATTCTGGGTCAAATTTTTTCATTGTTTCTTCTATTACTTTTATTATTTCTCTTTTTATATTTAAATATTTCAGTTTTAATTTATATAGATGTAGGCTAAGAGGTAAGAATTAAAAACTTTATTATCTGACACCATTAAATTACACATCTTTTTCCCCACTGACTGGAAAAGCCATCTTTACCATATGAATTCTTTGTATGTATTTGGGTTTATTTTTGGACTTTTAGTCTGTTCTAAACATTTGTAAATTCATGTGTCATTACTATACAGTTTTAATTAAGTTTATAATGTATGTTAATATTTGAAGGGCTAATATCACCTCATTATGTTTCTTTTCCCAAATTTTCTTGTATATTTTCCTGTATGATTGTTATATTTAGTTTGTTTAGTTTTTCTTGCTCTCCTAAATCCTGTCAATATGCTCAATATTTGTAATATAATCAAATTAAATTTTCATATTAATGTTGGGAGAATTGACTCATGACTTTCAGCCTTCCAACCCAAGAATAAACATGTTTTGACTTTCCATTTATTCAAGTTTTCTTTAGGGTACAAAAGGAAGTTTGAAAGGTTTTTTTTCTGCATAGACCCTGTACATTTCTTTTTTATGCTAAGGTAGTTTATATTTTTTGTTGCTGTTATAAATATGATGGTTTCTTCCATTAAATCTTTCACTTGGTGGTTCTTTATAAATATAAAGACTCTTGTTTTCAACACATAAATTTTTACCCAGATACTTCACTAATTTTATTATTATTTGTAATAATTTGTCTTTTGATTTTCTTGGATTTTCATTTTCTTACTTATTCAACAAATAGTCACTGAGTACCTACTATGTGTCAGACAGTGTTCTAGGCACTGGGGATATGAACTAGGGAGTGTTCCGGGCACTAGGGAAATAGCACTGAACACGATAGAAATCTCCTGATCTCAAAGAGTTCATAGTCTATGGAAAAAGAAAATAAGTAGATCAATTAATAAGTATACAAGATGTCAGGAAGTGTTCATGTCATGGAGACAATAAAGTCCAGTAAGGGAATAGAAAGTTAACAGAGATTCAGGAAAAAGAGATACTTGAATGGAATAGGATATCAGGTAGAAGAGTTTTCCAGGAAGTGGGAGAAGTAAATGCAAAAGTCACATGCACTGTTTAAGGAACAGCAAAGAAATGAAGATGCCTTGAAAGAGAGGGTGACTAAAGCAGACAATAGTTTCCAGGTTTATCATGTTATCACCTATACATAGTAATTTTATCTCTTTTTTAGTTTTTATGATTCTAATTTCTTTCTCATTTCTAACTGCATTAGCTAGTACCTCCAAAAGGTGTTAAAGAATTAGTAGTTTCTAAGATCCCTTCATACTCTGAGATTGTAAGTAGATAAAGGTCTGGGACACTGACCTGAATAGGATCTGAATTTGTCTTAGTTCTTTTACTTCTTCATTGCACATATTCAGCCCTTTTCTGGGAATGCCAAAGACCACAAACACTAATTCCAACAACGTTGCGATTATATCTCATATCTCAACTGGCTTTATGGACTTGTATTGGCCCCGCTGGAATGGAGCATGGAAGGTAGAAGCAGAGTTTCTAACTCTGGTTCTAATGTCAATAGAATCTGTGACCATGGACAAGTACAACTCTTCACTGTGCTTCAATTTCCTCATCTTTAAAAGTGGTCATTGGATGAGAGAGAAGGTATGACTTCCTTAAACTTTTCATGATTTTTTTCTCATCCTCAGTTAAAAGAAATCCCTCATTCTTTTCCAAACGGCTTCTTGCTCAGGCATTGATATTGGTACTTGCTATTGTGTACCTAATCTGGCTATAAGTATGCCTGTCTGTCTATGAGCTCTTTGAAGACAAGGACCATGTCTGATCCAAGTCCCATAATCTCTTATGTGCTCTGCTACAATAGTTTCTTATCTGGTTTCCTTGATGCTCAGAGTGATCATTTTCAATGCAAACAAATCATATCACTTCCTGTTCTACCCTTCCCTATTGCTCACAGGATGGAGTCCGAACCCCTTAATATATTTTAAAAGGCCCCACATGATGGGGTCCTTGCCCTTTGTCTAGTCTCAGCTCTTGCCATTTCTGGTCTGATATTCTACACTCCAGCCTCGTGGGGCTACCTGGAGTACCTGAAACCACTATATTCATGACTTTTGTCTCCACATTCACACATAATAAACATCTCTTCTGCTGAGAACACACTTTCTCTTTACCCGACTAACTCTGATGCAACCTTAAAATTTAAGGCAGAAACTGAGCACATGCTCACCAATCCCATTGCCTTTCCCTGGACCATGGAAGACATTTCCCAGGCTCCCTTGCCATTTGGTTGGGATCTAATGGGATGTGAGTAGTTGTGACAAATGCCACTTCCAGGCCTGGTCACAAAACTCATATACAATCACCCGCATTCTCTCTTGTTCTCGTTCATGAAAGCTACATGTAAAAACAATGGTATCCTAAGAAGGAAGAACCCTATGTCCCCGAATTAATACTCAGAGGAAAATGGCCATGAGAGTCACCTGACTTCATCAAATTGTGATGAACCTTTATTGTATTAAGCCACTGAGATTTGGGAATTGCTTAGTTTACCAGCTAATATTACTCGACTGACTAGTAAAAAAAATCTCAATTCAGATAGCCTTATTTTATCCCTCAGGATGAGTTAACAATCTTCTCTGTACTCTCATAATTCGAGGTACAAAGCCTTGTCATGGCACTTACCACATGGCATAATAATGCTTTGTTTATTTCTATCTCCCATTAGAATATGAGCTTTTTCAGGGCAGGGATCCTATATTGTCAATTTTTTAAATGCATAGGACAGAGTCAGGCCTAGGGATATAATAAGTTACCATTAACGGTTTGGCAAAGGAATGAATAGAAAGTGAATCAATGGAAGAATGAGTGAATTAAGTGAATGAGCAGATGCATCTTAGGTTTTGTACAGCAGTCACATGACATACTTTTCTGTGGCCATGTCAGAGTAAGGGGTGTGCCACTAATGCAGGGCCCTTGCTTACAAATTGGGGCTGAGAATGGAAATGGAGAAAAGCATTTTAGTTCTTCCCTTCTAAACTTAAGAACCTTAATTAAAACTGAGTGACGAAGGGCTGCCCCTTGCCAGCAGCCAACAGCTCATCCTGCAATCAGGGGCCTAAAGAGTAAATTAAAATCAGTGCCAATAAAATTAAAACTACCTTAGGGCATATTTGCAACATAATTTAGTGTGGAGTTTGCTTCTTCCTAGACACCAGGGAGGAAATGGGTTTTTCGTTTTTGTTTTTTTTTTTCTTTCTACATTCCGAGCTGCTTCCCTGCTCACCTCACTGGGCACAGGCCAAAACCTGAGCTCGATGCTGTGATGTGTTGCCGAATCCTTCATATTTGGGCAGCACTTCAGGGCTTATCACAGATTCAGTCCAATGAAGGAAGGGAAATGCAATCCTGGGAGGGCAGAGGGGTTTATGTAAGGTCCGGAGATGAGAAAGAAACAAGCTTAGGCAGGGCCAACGGCAGGTTGAGAAGGATGAGCTGCTTTATTAATTCTAGTCTTACAGAGGAGGGACTGAAGCTTGCCTGGGGTTATAGAGCAGGAAGTGGCAGGGCTGGGATTCAAATCTAGGCCTCTAGTTACAAACTGGTGCCCTGTGCTCCCAGGAGCTTGCAGCGTCTAGCAAGGCAATCTCCCTGATCATACATCATAAGGAAGTTCTATGCTGCTTCCTTCATTTCTGAACTGGGGGACTGTGAGGTCTGGGGACTGATCCTATCAGGTTTAGCCTTTCAAAAGGCATTGAGGTGGGGGCTGGGAGGAGCAAGGAGTTTTAGAGAACTTCCGGACAGCTCCCCTACTGCGATTTGCCCCAGGAAGCTGTTTTGCCTCAGGCGAAAAAGCCCTGAATCTATTCTTTTATTATTAACTGAAATATCTCCCTGTTTTTTTTTTTTTAAAAAGTTTAAGTGGATGTTTATGGAAGTCAGGGTACTGTCTTAAGGAAGAAAGGAAAAGTTTTTAGAAAAATTGAGAATCCTTTCTTTAAAAACAATCAGGCAAATCAAACAAACAAAACAATGTAAATGTCTCTTAAATCCTACCCTACTTAGAAGTGAAAAGTAAAATCTCCATGTAAATGGAGGCACATCTGCATCCCCTCCTATGGCCTGGCTCAGCATAGGAGGCTTAGGTTCATAATAGACCTTCCCAGGGTAAAATAACTCGTGAACTCTGTCTCCTGCTCCCATAGCGATGATTGGTGGCTCCAATGTTGACCATGACAATGATGATGATAGGAGAAGGAAGTAGTGCAGGTTTTGGATCTGGTAGACTTGGTTTCAATGGTCAGTTTAGCTATGGTTGAGCTTCTACGACCTGAGGAAGTTACTTTCACTCTCTGTGTCTCAGTTTCCTCATCTAAAAATTGGAGATAATAATCCCACCTTCACAGGAGTGTCATGAGGTAAATATCTTTGTGCCTAGCAAAATGTCTAGGAGGTTATATATTCTCGATGCATTCTTTTCAATCACACAGTGCTACTAAGTGCAGGCAGGCACTTTGCTTGGCACTAGGGATATGTACCCCCTTGAGCTCAAAACCCTGCAGGGAAGATGGACATTTTAAAAGTAGTTGCATGTGCAATGAAAGGTTCAAGGAGAGGTACAGGGGCTATAGTAGCTATGTATAGAGAGAGGCTTGGGGACCCAGCTTACATAACTGTAAGTTTATTCCTTGTTCGATAGGTCATCTGTTGACAATAACTATCATCTTGCATATTCGTAGCATTTATAAACCAGTTTGACACTAAATTACTCCTGTGATTCTCTCAACAATCCACTGAAGTAAACGGGATCATCATCTTATTTCACATAAGAATCTCAGAGACTGGCTTGTCACGATCTCATAGCAAGTTATGCCTCCAAAGCCCCTGCTTGATCCTCACCCTTGGGGGGTCCACATCCTTGTATGGACATATATAAAGGTGGAAAAGCCAACCTTCCCAGGAAGCCCCGGTCTGAGCAGGAAGATGAGACAAACTGAGAGGACTGAGATACAATATTGAAGCCTGTGAGAGCCGAGGGACATTTTAATTTCATAATTAAAAGTTAATGTTGCTTCATTATAAATCAAAGGCTGATGAAACTAGGGCACCCCTAGGAACATATTAGGAACTCAATAAATACGAGTGGCCTGAATGTTTGGAGACATCGCCTGTAGGAGGTTGTTAGCTGATGCAGAGCAGTAACAACATCTAATCACCAAGCTGGGAGTGTGGTCAGTCCTCGGTAAGGATGCCCATGTTGGCTCTCCCACTTACATGCTCTGTGACCCTGGAGAAGTCCCCTTTCTTTCTTTTTTTTTTTTGCCAGGATAAAGTACATATTTTCAGCATGAATGTTGGCACCCTTGAATACTTTTTTGGAAAAAACAAAACAAAACAAAACAAAAAATAAACAATGATATCTGCCAAACAGGAGGACTACATTATCATGGGGAAATGGCTGAGCGGCCGTCTTGCAGTAAGCTCTCACCACAAGGTGCACTTAGGTCTTGAAGAAGACAAGGTGGGAAGGGCTGGCAGAAGCTGTCTTCAGAGGCCAAAGGAAGGAGAAAAACATAACAGTGCAGAGCAGGGACATGAGATGATTGAAAAATATAGGACTCCTGGGGCATAATGAGCCCTGAGAAATCACCAAATCCATTCTCTTGGAATTGTCTGGAATTTTGCTCCCCCACAACCTTTCCTTTGACACATGAAATACTATCAATGCCTACACAACTAGTTCAAAACCTCGTCTCATTTTCATCATACCCATTTTACAGATGAATACACAGCTCCGGATTATACAGCTAAGAAGTGGCAGAGTCAGGGATAAAACCTAGACCTTCTATCCACAGCACAAATTCTCCCCAATATGTCATTCTGTCTTGAACCTCTGATTTTGGCCTGGTCTGAGGGGAGCCCAGAGAGTAGATTAACAGTTGGCATGGGAAGTATTTTTAAAAATGAATATGAGAGGTCTTCGATGACTTGCCTCTATCTCCAATCTTATTTCCTACTGTCTGCTAACAGGCATCCAATGCTTTTGCCATGCCAGATTGATAGCTCCCAGACCATGCCAAGCTCTTCTGTGCCTTCCAAGGCTTTGCCGATGTTGTTCCCTTGCTCCACCTAGCCACCCTCCAGGGCCCAATCCTAGCATCTCTTCTTCTATGAAGACTTTCTTAACCCATCTGAATGTAGTTGACCATGGCCTCTTTCACTTACATTGTCATTCATTCTTCCACTTTATTATACTATCATCTTGCAGTTTTCATTATTATTGGTGTGTGTGTGTCTATTTCCCCCACTAGACTAGCACTGGTCAAGACCGGAAATCATTATATCTTCAAAACCTAGCACAGTGCCTGGCACAGAGTAGGTGCTGAGGAAATCATTATGGAATGAATAAATGTATGAGGTAATGAGAGAGAAGTAAACACCCTTGAGCAGAGACCATGTCTATCTTTGACCTTCTGTGAGAAATGTTGGCATGGAATAGGGATAGAGAAGGGCAGACATCAAAGGGATAGAATGAGTAAAAAATTCTTCCCTATTCTCTCTGGGTTTTTTTCCCCTTCTCGCTATTGGTACAAAAATAAAGAGTACATCATAAGCAAAGCCGTATTTTCTGTTTATTGCCACCAGGTTAATAACAGTAATGGTGCAAGAAGAAAATGAGGTGTTATGTAAAATCCTGCACTGCAGATTTTGCTGCTGATGTAAAGAACTCAATAAAGTGTAACACTTTAATCATAGAGATAAAAATCACACAGTAGCTTCCCACAGGTGCCCAGAGCCTTAAGACAGAATAGTTGTGGGGAAATGAGAGATGAGAGAAGAATATTATCAGGCATCAGAAAAGTTATGTTTGGGCTTTTGTGTTGTTTTTTTCCCCCTTCATCTCTAAAAAATGGATTAAGATTTTTCTATCTTCTTTCAAGACATCTTGTATGAATTTCTGTATTCTCTGGAGGACATGCTCAGACTTCTGGGGGAAGATTTGCTTATTCTTTATAAAAATTGATTTGTTTGGGGAGAACTGAATTCCTGCCTTTAAGGTGACTTGGTGGCCTTTAAGAAAACAGGGACTATCTCAAAAATTTTAAAAAAGGATTGTAATGGAGGTAAGAAGGTTGGTGATCGTCAAACCTCTCTTTCTATGAGGTCTTGCGATGTGGGAGAAAGATTATAAAAGATTACATCAGGAAATGAGAGCTCTTATACCAACTCGGCCTTAGGAAAATCACCTTCGCACCTCCATGACTCAGTTTTATCATTCTTCAAATAAGAGCTTGCACTAGATGATCTCTAAAGGTCACTCCGGCTCTGACACTTAACAGTCTGTGAGGCTCTGGCCAAGGAGGCCAGGGGTTGGCTTTTGACATTGGCTGTTGTGGTTCTACTGTAGTAGCTAGCCACTGAGCTGGCCTCTCTGTTTCCACTCAAAACACCTTTTACCCTCCCTCACTACCCAAATCCATTCTCCATCCTGCAGCCAGAGTGATCAGTTTATAACAAGAGCAAACTATACATATACCCTGGAGACAGACTGGGGAAGATGCTAGGGCAGGCATATCCCAAACAAAATCACTGAAAAACAAGGAAGCCAGTGCACTTGGAGCAGAGTGAGAGGCAATCATGGGAGAGGAGCTCAAAGAGGTATTGGGGGGCCAGATCAGGTAGGTCTTATAGGCCACTGAAAGGACTTCACTACTTCCAGGTGCAACCAACCCCTGAGCGCTTCCAGAGGCAATGGGAATACAGCTGATGTTTGCAGACAGGAAACACAGCTATAAGGCAGCATGAGTTTAAGTCATGAAAAGAGAAGGGTTTTGGAATTGGAGATCTAGGCTCAAACCCTGAACTGGCTGTTTGACATTGAAGAAGTCACTTTTTCTCTCCACGTCTTAGTTTCTTTATCAGCAAACCAAAAGTGACAATAAGATCATTCCTCTCATGGAGCTGACATGGGTTAAATGAGTTAATGCACATCCAAGTGCCTGAAACACAGTGGTGACCTTTAAGAAAACAGGGACTATCTCAAAAATTTTAAGTCCAAGTGCCTGAAACACAGTAGGTGTTCAGTAATTTTTTTTTTCATACCATAATAATTATTTCAAGTGTCGGTAAGAAGATTGGTGATCGTCAAACCTCTCTTTCTATGAGGTAAATTTTTTTTTCATACCATAATAATTATTTCAAGTGTCATTAAAAACAAGGGTATATTCTAGGTTACACTGATACTTGTGACTAGAGTTCAATTAATTAAAATTAGCTTAAGAAAAATTCAGTCCCTCAGTTGCACTAGCCACATTGCAAGGGCTCAATCGCCACAGGTGGCTGGTAGCTACGCTTAATGGAGAGTGTAGAACACACAGGAAGTCCATGGAGCAGCGCTATCCTAGTATCTTAGTGGTCATAAGTGGTGCATCGAATTTTAAAACATATGTCCATACACTTGCACAGACATATCTCCTTTCATAAACACAAACGGATATGTATAAAACCACAAAAATAAGGTGTTTCGGTCGGTGACAATATGTTTCATTACTAAGGAAAAATAAATCTGAGTCCCAACTCTGAGTCAATTCGTTGAGCATACAAAAAGTCAGATTCTGTGCTAAACATTTAACTTTGGACACCATATCACTAAATCCTTACAACAATCCTAATAGGAAGTATTATCCTCATCTTGCTGATTTTGACATTGAGGCCCAGCATGGTTGGGTAACTTGATTGAAGTCATAGAGCTTATAAGCAGCGAAACAGAACTTGCTCCCTACTATATAATACTACTTCTTAAAGGACATTTCAGAAACAAAGGGCTTACAGGGCAAAGTCACCACGAACTCTTCTCAATCTCTGTTAAAGATGTGGATGTTTCAAGCTACCTGGGAACTATCTGGCAGTTCTACATTAGCCACAGAGACTATAGAATTCAATGAAATCAGCTCCTTGGGGCTCTCAGACTAACTTTCTTGATTTATGGAATGTGGCAGCATCAGATCTATGTGGGACCAGCTCAATCTTCAGGAAAGTCCTGGGAGTCACATGAATGTGAAAGGGTGGAGAGAATCCAAAAAATGTAAAGAAAGAAGACACCTTCAAAATTATCTACAACAGTGGTCATTTTGCAATTTATTTTTCTCACTTATTTTAGAGGCACAGGCTCTCAAAATTGCATGGTGAAGGATGGTCCCTAGTGGGGAGGGAATTGCTTGTGAGAGTCAATATGACTTGGATGGTTCTGAGTCAGTGACTACTTGTAAATACAGATGTAAGCACAACTAGAGAATCAGAGAGAGGGAAGGATGGATGGATGGATGGATGGATGGATGGATGGATGGACGGACGGACGGACAGACGGGCAATCAAACAGATAGGCAGCAAGTTAGTAACACATAATAGAGACTTTTATTTTAGATTTTTAGACTTCTACTATACTCCAATCGTCTGGCAGGCCGATATTGTTTATCGTTCATTATAAACTCCCTCTTCTACCAGACATATAGCAAGGTACCCAGCCTAGCCTAGATATTCAATGAATATTTGTTAAAACAAAACAAAATAGATATAACACCTGAGAGAGCAATAGCTAGATAATAATCCTTCACATTTGTATGGTACTTTGTATTATATAAAAAGATTTCACATGCAATATCATACTTAATCCCTAAGCTAACCCTTTGAGTCTGGCATTATGATCCTCATTTTATTGATGAGGGACCTTCTTCTCAGAATGGTGAAGTGTCTTGCCTAAGGTTATATAAGGAGGCTGAGGATCCAGATAAATCAGCAAGTTAGAGGTAGAGCCTGATAACTAGACAGAAACAGGCAACAGAGACAAGACAGAGGAGACAAAATCATGGATAAATGATGCAGACAAATGAAGATAGATAGATAGATGCTGAGGCAGCCTCCGATTTCTCCTCTTTCAATCCATCCTCTACACCTGGTTGAAGACAACATTCCTAAGCACAAATCTGACCATGCCACTCCACTTAATAAACCTCTATTGGTTCCTCAAAGACTTACAGAATATGTTCTATCTTGAAAAGGCTTTATAATCTGGCCCTACCCATTTGTCTGGCCTTAGATCTTATCACTTTTCTATAGCATTTTTCAGTCTAGTCAACTCCCAAGAAAGTCATGCTATTTCACTACTGTATATTTGTCACATGATCTTCCCTAATACCTAAACTCTCTTCCCCCTGCTTGTGGATGCCTGGCCAACTCCACTTATCTTCTGAGACTCAGTATTAGCATTGCTTCCTTTAGGAAGCCTTTCCTGACCACCTTCCCAGGTTGGGCTCATCTTCTGTCCCTCTAGATCACCCTCTTCTTTATTACAGTAGTTAACAGAGTAGAAAGAATCTAAACTGTGAAATAAAAGAGAATTAGATTTAAATCCTGTTTGCCCCACATATCAGCTGCACATCATGTACCCACTTTGCCCTGGTTTCATCTCTGCAGTAAACCTGATAATATCTGCTCCAGAATTATGTTGGGATTCGAGATAATGTAAAAAATCCCTGGTGTGGAGTATGAGTCCTACACGTGGAAGATGCTGCTGCTCCAGCCTGGCTATGCTGCACCATAATAACCTGATACTGGGACTGCCTCTTCCAGCGGCCTGTGAGCTGCCCGAGGATGGAGCCTGGGTCTAACTCATCTCTGCATCCTCAATGCTCAATGCTGAACACATGACTGGGCTTGCTGAATCCTTCCTGCCCACATTGAGGCCACTGGTTAAAATGTGTTTCCAGGCACCAGAAGGCACAACCTAGAGTCATCCCACAGAATCACTGGGAGAGGTATCTGGAAATGAAGGGTATGGGGGTACAACCCCGAGGGTGAGAGTAAAGAGATGGATGATTGAAATCTATTTTAGGCTTATGTTGTATATTTAGGTTGTATGAATTTTGAAGATAAAAGGTAATGTTTAAATAAATTTTGTAAGGAGTTGCTTTGTTCCCCCACCTCAAAATCTCTAGAACTCCCACGTTCAGTTTTAGTTGTCGTTAAGCAAGTTTAGGTAGAATAGTATCAGATTAGGTGGTCTAAGATAGTCTATATACTTTCTTTTATCTCCATAGTTTTCTCCATTTCCCTCTGGATTCAGATTTTATTTTCCCAGTGGATTCAGAATCCTTATAGTTCTCCTCCTTACGCCCCCTACCTCTTCCCACACTCCCTGTCTGCTGGATCTATTCTCTACCCTAGGACATTCAGCTTCTAAGTGAATGAAGAGTCATGAGTCACTGTCCTTCCCTTCTACATACACACACACACACACACACACACACTGGAAGAAAGCAGGTATCGAATGCAACTGAACAGCTATCAACACGGTTGAGGACAAGAAACCATCTCACAGCAGAGGGGTAGGGGCTGGCAGTTTGGCCTTGAACCAGCAACATGACTCTCCTCTCTGAAGGCCAGGGCAGGCTCCCAGGTATAAACACATTCACTATAGGCTGGGCCAGAGTCTTCATTGAGATTCTGTTCACAGCAAAAGCCATTGCCAAGCCTGCCCAGCTCTGTCAGCTGCCCTGATATTTGTGTGTGAAAAACGGACAGGTTGCCCAGCCCTCTGGCAGCCTGACAAATGGCTTAGAAGCAGGCCTGAGGCTTCCTGGCAGAGGCCCAGAACTCTGGGCTTCAGTGAAGGATGGGAGAGGAGGGAGTCTCCTGTCAAATGGCCTGTCTTCCAAGGCGGGGAGCACAGAGAGCAAGAAAGAGCAGGGGAGGAGGAGTAGGAGATAGTGGGAGAGACTCCCAGACTTGGGGTCCCAATGCCCATCTCACCCCAAGGCTAGAGAGCTGTAGGGACTAAGAGCACACACTCTGCTCACCCTCCCTGGGGGCAAGTGCTGTCTGTTGGACTGCAGGGATAATTAGTTTCCTCACCCATAAAATGAGGATAATAATAATACTTAATCTTGCAGCGGTGCGAACTAATAGAGTTAATACAAATAAAGTACTTTTGAAAACATTGGCAAGTGTTATGGCTAGCTGTTATGAACCCAGCAATCTTCACCACTTAATGAGAATGTCAGGCATTGTGCTGTGTTTCACATGTATTATCTCATTAAATTTTCACATAAGCCAGAGCTTTAAGTATTACCCTCCTTTTACAGGTAAAGAAAATTTCAGAGACAGTGCCTCACTTGCTCAGGGTCACACAGCTGAGTAAGAGAGAAAGGATTTAAATCCAACTGCATGGCTGTGAAGCATATGCCCTTAACCATTAGGCCCTGCTGTGGCTGAGCATTTTCTGTGCCTCTTTATGTCTCTAATGTAAGACTATCTCCACTGGTGTAAAGGAAATAAGATCTTTTTTTAACTCTCTAGTCAGAAAGAAAGAAACAAAAACTCAAGATACAAATCAGTCCCATTATTTTTACAGTTTAAGTGCTACAACATTTCACAATGGGGAAAATATAAACAGGCTCCGAGACAGGAGCTCTCTTAGCCCTGGGAGGCAGAGAAGGAAGGAAAGGGAGCTGCAGGAAATTCCGACGTGCAAAAGCAGTGTTGAGACCTGGCCACTGGCTCCTCCACTGCCAGAGGGCTTGAGGGCCAGCTGCTGAGCTGGGGCTGGCTACTTTGTGTGAATCAACTACCTGCTTAGACTAACAGAACCACAATTACCAATTCTTTCAATAAATATTCGCTGAGTACCTACTGTAGGTCACACCTGGTGCTGAGTGCTGGGATGAACAAGATAAATAAGCCCCGGTTCCTGCTTTAGAAGGAGTTTGTACTCTCAGGAAAGACATGGGCAGAAATCCAGTGACTCCCATGCAGGCGATCAGGGCTGTGACAGAGACGAGCGCAGGGCTTGTGAGATTGTAGGGAAGGAGAACCGGGGCCCTGGGGATGGCTGGTGCCAAGAAGGCTTCCTGGGGAAGTGACGTCTACATGGGGAGGTCAGGATCCACTGAGTTACATGGATGAAGGTGGGGAAAGGCAGGGGTGTCTATCCCTGTGGAAGCATATCCTCACCTCAGTGACTTTGGCCTTGGCCTTGGGACATGCTTTGGCCAATGGAATGTGAGCACTCGTGATAGTTGCCACTTCTGTGTGGAAGCTTGAAATGGGATTGTATTCCTGCTCTCTGTCATGAAAACAGCAGATTCAACATAGAGGATCCCTTTCAACTTGGGCCCTAAGGGAGGAGATGTGTGGAGCTGCGCAGAGCCCAGCAGAGCTGTGGCTGAACACTCACAGTCATCGCGTAACATGAGTATGGAATAAATGTTTGCTGTTATAAGCTACCGAGCTACTGGAGTTATTTGTTACCACAGCAAAAGCTGACTAATGCAGCATAGCTTCTTGCAGAAATGTGTTCTTCGTTTTAGTCGTGCTCAAAGTTGCCTCCAGTCGTGCAATAATTATGAATTCAGGCCATGAGGCTGCGTTTGTGAGCCCTTTAAGCACTAAATATATAAGAAATGTATTTATAGAGAGAGAGAGAGAGTTGAAAAGTATAAGGTGCAGGAGAAAAAACCAGGTCTAGATTTCCAAGATCGCTCTCTGATGAAAAGAGAACAGCAGTGGAAACCCACCCTGTTGGCAGTGAGACACCATGAAGGATTGCCGGCACGGACCGAAATACACATTTGCCCAGAAACATCTAGTTCTAAAATGGAAGATACAAAGGAAAAAGATGCAATAAATGCCAAGCGAATCTATGCCACCAAATCGCTGTGTGACCCTGAGGAAGTCATTTTCCTTCTGGCATCGGTTTTCTCATTCGTAAAATGAAGAGGCTGAACGAGAATCTCTCACTTTCCTTCCGGCTCTGACATTCTATGATTTGATTGCCTCTAACTCATTAGTCCCAACTGGCTTGAATGGGACCCAGTAGTATTGGTAATCATAGAAATTCATCAAAACATAGCCTAAAGAAGGTGATCCTGAGACTCAAACGAGATAATGTAGGGAACTGCTTTGCACGCTGTAAAGGGCTCTATCGAGTGCTTCTTTCACTGAAAAAAGGTGGGCAAATGTGCTCCTTGTCACCCACCTTGCATTCCTATAGCAGCCTCCCCCCTACGTTCAACATCCAGCATCTTTCAGGCCATTCTGTCTACCTCTCCTTCCCAACGAAACTATTGTATCCTCTCATCACAAAGAAAAAGAGCTCTAAACCAAAGGAATATGTGATGACACCATATGAGACATACAAATAATGAGCTGGGCGAAGGCAAAAGAGGGAGAGAAAAAAATCCAGACCTTAGAGATCAACGGATATGGCTGGAATCTCCATCTCTCTTTTTGTTCAAATAAAAAATGGAGATGATACTACCTAACATTGTTGTTCTCAGAATTAAATGAGATAGAAAAAGCTTATGGACCCCAATAAGCATTCATTTATAGCTGTGACAATGACAGAGACTTCCTGAAAGCAGTAGCATAGAGACAAACCTGAGTCCTGCATAGAATTTTGAGGTCTGGATAATGAGAGAGGAGGAGAGAGAGTCCAATCAGAGGAGAGCGTGGCAGGGTGAAGGTGCAGGGCTGAGTATGAATGCAGCAAGGCTGGCAGTGTGAATGTGGGTGAGCCAGATGTCTTTGGGGGAAAAGAAGAACAGGCAAAATAAGAGTAAAAGTTTCATGCAGGGATGTATGAAGAAATGCATCTAAAGCTTTGGATACTAAGCCGGAGAGTCTTAACCCAGTAGGTAATGGGGGACCCTGAAGGACTTTGGAAAGTGCGAGTGTGCTGGTGCATCTTGGGAAAGGAGCTGCATCCTCCACCTACACTAAGC
>NW_006441955.1:2286419-2343282 GCF_000325575.1 Pteropus alecto
CTCCCCACAGGAGAACTGTCGCTGTACTCATTTGAGCTAGAAATCTGAGCTACTGCACCTTGAATTAAAACAGATGTGATCATGGTAGAAAACAGTTCTTTAAGACCTTAACGGCCTGATTTTCTTCCTTTTACTCTCTTAAGAGAATCACTGATTTTAAACCCCAGCCCAGGACTCCATCTGCTGACCTTAGTAAGATTGCTTTAATGTTTTTCTTTCAGCAATTTTAAACCCACATCTGCACCAGGTCCACCCTGGACCCAAAAGTTTGTTCCTACCATAGGTTAGGCCCTTGCTACTCAAAATAGGGTCCTTGAACTAGCAACATTAGCATCACCTGGAAGCTTATTGGAAACGCAGATTCTCAGGTCCTATAAATAGTCATATGTTTCCTGCACATTAAGGTTTGAGAAGCACTGGGTTACATCATGCCCTCAGATCTCAGGAGTTCTTTACAACCAAAGGTCAGAGTTAGTCCGACCTCTTCACTGAACTAATGAGGAACTGAGATCCAGACAGAGGAAAGAACTAGGTTTTCCAAGGTCACACAAGCAGTAAGTATAATTGGTATAGTAAAGTTAACAACAGTATATCATGTAGTATAATAAAAAAGAATTCCCATAACTGGCTGGAGATGAAGCCCAGTAGATTGTGAGCCACCTTGATTTCAGAGTCAACTCTGTGTGCAAGATTTACAACCCAGGTGGGTCAGATTATTTCATCTCTCTGCCTCATTTTCCTCTTCCAAAAAGATATGAAGGTTAAGTACAATAACGTATGTAGAATATTTACCCATGGTCTGGGTTTTCAACTTCTCGTAACTGCTATATTTCGGAGATGGGACAAGAACCCAACCCTTCAGAATTCTACCTACTGTCTTTTCTCCTAATCACAGAGTCAACTCAAGTCCTACTATAGGGCACGAGTTCCCTCTGCAGGATGGACGGCTCCTTCTGTGTGCTCCCTCAGCACATGGCTGTCTCTTCTTGTGGCATTTAGACATAGCTACAAGGGCCGCTTTCCTGTTCCGTCTTCCCCACTAGCATGTGTCTTGCTTAGAGCAGGGACCATGTCTTTTATCTCTGTCCCCCAGAGCCCGGCATAATGGATGTGCTGACAGATGGAAGGAGTGAGGAACAAAAGAGACGAGAGGAAAGGAAGAAGGAGGGAGGGAGGGAAGGAAGGAGGGAGCCGGAACGATGCTGGGTGTTGGAAGGCAACCATTTTATAGCATGATGGATTCATTCAAAGAAATTGCTTGACAGTACAGAATTCATCTTTTTATGACTGTGACAACACTAATACATTTATTTCCCTTCTGAAATTAACTTTCTAATATTAAGAAAGGTCAAAATGAACTGCTGCAAAATGAGACATTTTGTCATTTTTAACAAATTATACGAAAGCAGACTGTCAGATTAAAGGGGTCGCCATTTCGAGGTCTAAACGCTTATGCTGATTGCATAATCAGAACTAACACTTGCCATTCTGCCCTTTCCCTGCCCACAGACCTCCAATACTTCCCTTTGGCCCAAATATCTCAAATATCTCAGCCTGGTATTCTGAGGCCCTTTAAAATTTAATCTCTTTTTAAAAAAATCAATTCCTTCCCCAAAGGGACATTCTACATCAGCCAAATCCACCTCCTTTCTGCTATTCTCTTCCTGCATACCTTTGCTCATGCGATGTCTCTTGTCTGATCTGCCATCTCTCCTGCTATATGTCCACAAAGATTCTATCTTTTCTCTGCCCTTACCATCCAACCCACTGGCCGGCCTCTTGTTCCTCAGAATTCACTCGTTCTGGCCTTGAGTCTGCCACTTCTGCTCCGTTAGCCTTGAGTTCACCCTGACCATGGCCTGGACCACGAGTTCCTTCTGCCTCCCCTACACTTTGCTCTGTCCCATCCTTAATTTCCTCTGAGACATTTGGAAAAGGCTTGGTGGTCTAGAAGGGCACACTGAATATGGGCGCTTTATTACAGGGGAGAAAGAAGAAAGCAGAGCTGACCCTCTGTCCTGGTCCTCCGGCCCCTGTCTTTCTTCCATTCTCCCATCCGTGTGCTCAGCCCTGGGATGAACTAGGGGCCATCTGGAGTCAGGAGAACTAAGGATGAACTCCGACTCTGCCTCTTGGGAAAGTTACTTAATAACTGTAGTTAGTTTTCCCACATGCAAAACAAAACAATCTCCCTGTCACAACATCGCAGTGGGGGTCACATGGATGGTTAGATATGAATGTACTCTGAAAACTATACATCTCTGTGACAAATTAGTAAAAACAATTATGACAAGCCCCATGTGCTGGTGATTCATCCCCAGGACCTAGAGTGTATGTGCTCCAATGCGATAGAAGTCAAGAGGCCTAAGTTTGAGTCCCAGCTCTACGGTACTGTCTCACTGTGCGGCCAGCTCCTTACCCGGGGCTTAAGTGTTCTCTCTCTATGTTCTCTTTCTATGGAAGGTGCGTTTAGAGTATCTCTCTAGTTTCCCTTCTTTTTTTCAGCTCTGAAGTTCTCTGGATTCACATAGGGCAAAGTGAGCTAAGACTCCTCAAGGCCAGAATTAAGCTACCAATTAAAGGTTAGAAGTGGCCAAATCAGAAGTTAGGGATATGTACGCCCTCAGGCAGTGTGCACAACCTGTGGAAAAAGAGGATACAACCTGAGGTGCAAAGCTCTTGACTGCCAGCCCCACCTAGGACCCCAGCCCCTAATTTACCTGTCGTGTTTGATCTGTGGAGTTCATTCTGGACTTCTCAAACCCAGTATTCATTACAGTAGCGCAGGACGGGCAGGGTACCCAAAGTGATGAAATAAACCTGCTATACACGTTTTTAATGGCAACTGAACCTAAAGACAGTGGCAGTAATTCAGAACAACTGCTATTAAAGGGTGTCATCATACTCAAGTAAAAGCTAAATCAACAGAATTTCTCTTTTCTAGGTTGGCCTTTTGTGTGGTTTTTAGAGATAAAAAGAGACCACTCCTTGAGAAAGGCTGAGCCTCCTGCTGGCTGCTCTGCCCTGTGGAACTGGCTCCTGTAGGCTGCACTGGGGACATGGGCCTTGGGATCACGCAGACCCGACTTCCCTTTCCAGCTCTGCTGTCACCAGTTGCGTGATCTTGCAAGTCCTCACCACTTTTCATTTGTTCCTTTTTTCAACTGACATTTGTGTTAGGCACTATTCTCTGGGCAAGAAAATGCACAAGTGACAGAGAGGCAGTTTTAGCCCTCAAGGAGTCGCAGTTGCACAGTTGTGTAGAGAAAACAAGCACATACACCTATCAACATGATGCGGAGTGATAACATATGTGCCCCAGGAGAGATTATGGTTGGGGTGCGGGTGGGGTGGTTATTCACTATGAGCCTTAGTTTCCTAACCTGAGAAATGGGAATAATGGAGCCCATTTCATAGGGCTGTTATATGGATTAGATGAGACAAATACCTAGTACTTAATGGATGCTCAATGAATATCAGCTCCTCTCCTCCACCACGGTCCTCAAGAGCTATTTTCATTTGCCCCATCCATGCCAAAAGGTCCAGTCACATAGCAAAGGTGTCTATTAAGAACATGTCTTAGCAGTTGGAGTAGTTTTTAAGGTCACAGCCTTGGAGCTAAACTCTAACAGAAACGAAATGTACTCCTGTAACTGGAAGCCTGAGTAAGTCTACTTTCTGACTGCTGAGTGTCCACTGGTGGCGCCAGGAGTTTCCAAAAAAAGCTTTGACCTTGATGTGCCCTCTAGGCCCAGCCAGTGATAGGCCATTTCTGTCAAGTGGCCTTAGCTGCCAATCAGTGCACAGTGAGCTGATCTGGAACTGCCCAAGGGTTCTGAGGGACCACATTTACTGGTATTCACTTTAGAACCATCCTTGCCGCTGTCAGCCCTTAGGGATTACAGCGAGTTGCCCCAACACACAGATGCACACATACTCAAACCCTGGGAATGATGGAGACCCACTTGCCCTCTAAAGGTTAAACTATAAAATCCACCCAGAATAGATGAGAACAGACAAATACAGGAAACTCTAAGAGAGAAAGGCTCCCATGCTTGGAATTGAGCTATCACTTAATTAATGGTGCTAGCTCAGTTAAAGAAAGACTGAGTCACAGATAGGGGTTGGGGAGTGATCAGAGAGACTGAGATAAAGCCTAGGACCTGCTCTCAGTCTTTCTTTTAAGACTTATAGTTACTTGCAATGTGATATCAATAACCAGAGCTATATCTTTTGTGTGTGCGTGTGTGTGTGTGTGTGTGCATGCTGCAGTTTAAAGATGGTGATAATGGTCTGAAGGACTATGAAATTAACACAGAAATATCAGCTTTTGTATATTACTAGATTTGAGCTTATAATAAGAATAAATGCTAACATTTATTGAGTGCTTATAATTTACCAGCCTTAGAAAATATCATTCTATCTAAGCATAAGTGTTTTCTATGTAGTGTCTTTTTCAATTCTCACAATACCTCTATGAGGAGATGCTACTACTACTCCAATTCACAGATCAGGCCACAGAGGCCCAGAGGGGTGAGGTGGTAGGAGATGCTACTACTACCCCAATTCACAGATCAGGCCACAGAGGCCCAGAGGGGTGAGGTGGAGGCAATTTTTGATTGCTGAGCCCTTGCTCTTAATTCCTAAGAGAGTAAAGGGTCTGCTTCCAGTCCTTCCAGCTGACAGGGCAGTGCTCGAAGGTCAAAATTTCAGCAGGTTGAGAAGGAACCAGAATAGGAAGAAAAGACAATTTGAAGTTTGCTCTGGGGAAGAGAGGAGAGACACGGTTATACTTACAAGAAGGATGAAGAGATGACAGACTTCCTAGGATGTTAGAAGCTTGGATGTAAATGCCTCTGGAATAGGAGTTTTGAACAGAGGGTAGAGGGACAACGGACGGAGAGTTGGATGGAACTATAGATAGAAGGATGGCTAGTTAGAAGATGGATCCACAGATGGGTATCGATTGATCCCAGTTTCCTTTTATCACGTGGGCTGGGTTGGCTTCATGAGACTCTTACCCTTGAGACTGGCCCGGAACCAAGCAGTTGACCCTGATGAGTTTGGTTCTGTTTTATAAAATAAGGTCCTTCCTCATATCTGGGTGGCCAAGTCCCCTCCTCCTTCCATCATTTAATTTCTAATTCGAAAGCTAAAAAATACTTGTGGGAGATTGTTGGGAAATATAAAAAACCAGGGAGAAAGAAAACAACCCCAGCACCCAGAAATAGCACTGTTAACATCTAGTTTACACCCATTCTTTTCGTGTATGTTTTAAACCTGGCTGTTATATACATCTTAACATATAATACATATGCAACTTTGTCTTCTGCTTTTTTCACTCAAAATTACAGCATGAGCATTTTTATAATATTATTAACTCTACATAAATATCCATTATATGAATGTATTGTGATTCAGTTAATCAGTTTCCCACTGCTAGGCAGTTAGATTTTTTTTTTTTTTTTCCTTTGGTTTTCATTATTTATAAATAATGATTCTGTGAGGTTTCTTTTCCCCCATAAATCCTTATTCACACTTCAGATTATTTTGGTCTAGGTTTCTAGTACTGCAATTGCTGGCTCAAAGCTATAAACACAACAATATATATTAAACCCCAGAAAGTCATACTAACATTTTTTTCCTCTCTTTTGAAGTCCATGTCTTCACTGCTCCCTGAAGGAGAGCTCTCATGGCTTTCGGGATCAATTCCAAGCTTCCTGGGGTAGCACATGGGGCTCTGAGTGGCCTCTGCCTACCACCCCTTCCTTGCCTCCCACCCCTTCCCCTGCTGCTCCCCCTAGTCCAGTACAGCAGACTCCTTGGAATTCCCTGAGTATATTCACCTGTCTAATACACGCGTCCTCACGCATGCTCCTCCTTCTGCCTATAATGCTTCCCCAGTCTTTGTCTAAACAACTCCTACCCTTCCTTCAAAACTCATGTCCGACGTCACCTTCCCCAGCAAGTCTCGCCTGTCCCAAAGTCCAGGTGTGATGACCTGTTTTTCCCACATGGCACCCAGATCCCTTGTCTATCATAATACTTGTTACCTTGTCCTGTACTCACTGGTTTACTGAGTCTGGAGATCTAGACCAGGGATTTACAAACTTTGTATGACCATGGAATCCTTTATTCAAACACATTTCTTATAAAGGTGAACATCTTTTGAGAATTTATGTGCCTGGAACAGTGCCTTAAGAAAGTCACATGAATCACTTGAGTTAATCCTCACATCAGCTCTTACAAAGGAGAAAACTGAAGCTTAGAAAAGTGAAGGGACCTGTTCAAGACAGCAAAGCCATTGAGTGTTGAAGTAAGATTTAAATCTAGGTTTGAGCCCGAGCTCTTAATCACCAAATTATACTGCTCTGGTTAAAATGGAGAGGAGCCTCATGGAGGGAGTCCTCAAACCTCTTGCAATTTTTTTCTGAAAACGATTTGAAAACCACTGCTCTATTCTGGATTATCAGCTCCTTGAGGGGGAAAAACTGTTCCTTAGTTGCCTTTGTATTCCAGTATCCAGTGTCTGGACTCAGAAAATGTTCATTGATGGATAAGTGATTTTTTTTTTTCTGTTGAAGAGAACGAGGAAGTTCCTCTTTTACCTACACACTTTACTAGTATTGAAATGAAAGCAGCAATATGAGCCTGGAATGACTTGTTGAATGGGAGAACATCAAGGCTCACTGGCCAGAAGGTCAGGCTGCGTCCAGCCAGACACCAGGGACCAGCATGGGGCTTAGGAGGTGGGCATTAGTACTTCAGGAAGATAGGGACAATTTCTTGATAAAAGGTTAAACAGTTCAGTTCTTGCTGGAAGCAATGATTAGTCTGGTCTCTTTCATCAGAATTCAGCTCTCTCCACTACAGTAAATAATGGACTAATTAGGCATCTGGCTTACTTGATTTCCCATGGCTAAGGCCAATTTCTGAAATGCAATATGCTATTTGATGTACCAGCATGAATTCATCCTGGGCTTCAGAGCCTCCCAACAGTAACAATCAAAAATAACTCTCAGAAAAGGTCCACATGCGTTAAGCACAAAACACCCAGAAATGTAACCTGTGCTCTGTTATAAGCTAGCTGGGCTGAGTGCCTAAGCTCGGAGCAGGCTGCATGCAGATCCCAAGACACTGAAGCCAGAGGCTGGAAGGGGGAGGAAGCTACTGGAGGGGTGAGAAACAGATGGGGCAGGTTAATTGGACACGTTCCTGGAAGAGATGACCTGGAGGTAAACTAGAGTGGCTGAGTTAGTGAAAAAGAGGTTATTCCAGGAGTGTCAGGTTGTGCACAGAGACCTCTTTTTAGCTCCCTGTGGCTCAGCTAACTGGGTACCCACGGGATAGGGAAAATGGGGAGGCAAGCTTGGGCTAACCTAGAAACCAGGGAGGGTGGAACAGGCACTAGTAGCAGAGAGGTCGTGAAGAGAAGAACTTTAGAATTTGTGGGTTTGTGCTGGAGTGCCTATATGGCTGAATTCTAAAATTCTAGAATTTCTGAATTTATGAACTAGAAAAAAAAAGAAAAGAGTCCATACGTGGGAGTTCTTATGACAAAGAATCGGCAAGGGCAAACCGTGAAGGAAAGAAGATGAGTCAATGGAAATGCAGTACAATGAGAGAACGGGGGAGGTTTGAAAGTCGAGAGACAATGTATTCTCTGGGGATGTGTCAGTGCCGTCTTGCTGGGAAACACTGGGTCAGGTGAGGTAGCTACCAAGTTTTCCCCAAACACTCCAGCCCCTACCAAGTGCGGGACTCTGCCAGGTGATGGGGATGCATGCTGAAAGAGAGAGCTTCTGTCCTTGAGAAGTTCAGCGTAAAGGAGGAAGAAAAACTATCACTAAAACACAGCATGACGTGCACTTGAACCAAGGGGTGGACCCGGCTCTGTGGAATGCCCATAGAAATCCAAACGACCGCCCTCCAGGAGAGACAGCATTTTAAATCAATGTTTAAGATGTTCTCAAGGAGCCCAGGGCAGCAAGGAAGTGAGGGAGCATCCTCTGCTCTGGAGGCGTTTGCGATTTAGTTGGGGAAAAGGAACCTACAGTTAGATGAGATGCTACTACGGCACCAAGCCCTGGAACACGTTCTGTAATTTTTATGGAATAAACCAGTAGATGAAAGGAGCAAAGTCTGTTAATAATTATAGAAGAACAAAGAAACAGGAGTTCACTGTGGGGCAAAGCGTTCAGGGAAATCTCAGAGAAGGTAGGCCTGGAGGTGGGTTCTGAAGAAGTAAAATTTCGAGAGCGACTTTGTGCGTCTCCTCTTTATTCAGCAAATTCCCATCCATGCTTCAGAACTCTGTTAGGATGTTAAGTCCAGGTCCTTGGGGAGTGGATTTCTTCTTTTCTGCCTGTCTTTCTCCTCTCTCTCCCAATATCCATTCTTTGGTGGTGGTGGTGGGGGCGTGCCCTGTGCCTTATGCTGGGTGTTAGAGATACTGAAATGACTACGATGAAGTCAATATGTACCAGTGAGATCACAATCTGTGCTGGGTATGGGAGCTGGAGGGTGAGGATAGTGAGGTGTGTACCAATGGCCAAATGCATAAGATATTAATAGGTCCATTTCTCACATACCTACTATTGAAGGTTATTTATATACATATTATCTTATCCTGAGAAAAATCTCATGAGATGGGCATTATTAATCCCAATTGACAGATAGTGAAAATGAGACACAGAGTTTAATTGACCTGACTCAAAAGGAACCTTCCAGAAGCTTTCCTGACCCCCCCGTGCAGATGAAACAGTATATATCTAGTCAGTCAGTGAGAGGTATCGGGACCTTTCAGGATGAAAAGATGTTAGAGAAATTGAAGAAAACAACCAACTTGACAGGAATATTACTCTGAAGCGAGAAATCCATCGCCCCACCCCGCTTGCTGCCAGAGTCAAAGTTACAATCAAGAGAGTTCAAAAATCCATGTCTTTTATCACAGGTGGGAGAAGTTGCCCTTTAGAACAATAACGATTTCTCTTAAAATTCCTTAAAGTTTCATAAATCATCTCAAACTGTTGTAGGAAAAACGGTAAAAATTTCATGAACCCAAGGCACCTTCTGTTCTCAGAGCTCCCCATACAATTACATTTACTTCTAGTCTTTCTTCCCATATTGAACTTCCTTCTCCTTAGTGGCTATTTACTGACATCCTGGGCCATGTTGGCAGGAGTAGGGAAACATCTGAGAGCATGATCTATGATGGTGGTGCGACTGCACGTAATCTATCCCGCATGAAACCTCCAGCAGCTGGCTATGGTCTGGACATTTCATCAGGACATTCCTCTCCCCCTGACCCCAGGGCAATCGTAATCCGTCCTCGCCTTTATAAAGTGCTTACATTCACATGCACCGGGGTGCTCTCTCCAACTTGTGAAATAGGCAGTTCAGTGAATGTTGTTCCCTTTTAGTAGATGGGCACACTGAGGCTTAGGAAACTAACATTTATGGAACATCTACTAAGCATTCATAGGTATTTGCTCCAGGCTGTCCTTCCCTGGCAGCGGCCAGGACTTTTGTGCCTTATCGTGGAAGTTCTACCTATCAGTGGTTCACATACTATAACCAGCGGATAGCACTAGGACAGCACAGATTCTTGGAGCCAGAAGGGCCCTGTAGGGCTCATCTTTCAACCCTTATAATGCATAAGTGGGGAAACGAAAGCCCCAGAGAGGGGAAGAGACTCGCCTAAGAGCACCAAGCACATCAGTGGTTCGGCCACATCCGTGTGAGAGTTAGTGTCCCCAGCCTCTCTTGCTGCGACCGACAAAGACAAGCCCACACAGTTTCAGCTGCTCCCTGCAGGGGACCTTTAGCATAACAGAGTTATAGACATGGGGTGGAACAAAGGTTTGAGAACCCACAGTCCAGGTTCCAGAGTTCCTGAGACCTCATCAATACAGTCTGCAGATGCCCCAAGGGTGTGGTTTTCACCGGGGTGACACTGCCTTTTCTAGGGGATGGTCGGCATCCTGCCATACTGGGCAGAGTTTTCTCACCCAAATGCCACGGCTGTGGCCTCCTGCTCTCCTGGTTTATCTCCAAGCGTGCATGTGGGGTGGGGGGCAGGGGTGCCCGTAACCTTCATCCTCCTTCCCTGTCCTTCCCAGGGTCGGTTTACCCTCCCACCAGCGAGGTACTCCTGACAGGCTGCCAGGTATGAACCTGCAGATGCCCCTTGGTTTCTGCCGTCTCAGGGCCTTCCAGTCTGGCGACCCAGTGAAACCTCTGCTCTCGCTAAGAACAGACCTCGTGGGTCACTTCTTTCCATATTAACTGAGCGGTAGCACTGTGCCTGCCGTGTGCTTCTGTGTCTATCCTTTGTATGATTTTGCATAACTACATACTTATCTATCTCTCGCTTACCATGTTTATGTCTTTATGCATATGTATTTTCTCTTTTTATGTACGTGAATGTATGCATTTTCTGCATGTTTCTATGCTGTGTGTGTGTGTTTTGAGTGTCGTGTGAACGAGTGCTGGTTGTGTGTGTGTTATTTGACCATGTCACTGACTGCTCTGTTTGTCATGGCAATGCGTTATAATTTATTTATTTATTTGACAGAAAGAGAACAGCTTATCTTGAGGACTACAGGAGGCAAGCAAGGGGGAAAAAAAAAAAAACAACGCAGCCCCGTGTTGCTCTATTTTAAAAACTGCTCTGTGTTGTTATGGCAGCTAATTTTCCTTAAATGATTTAAGAAAACGGATCTGTCTAAAAGAACTGCAGCCAAGTTGTTATAGCAACACAGGCCTTTCTCCTCTAGGAAAAAGGGGGGACGTCACCCCAGAGCACAGGAATCTCTCAAAAAAGCAACCCTTGGGCTTTGAGGGACTCAGGGGCCAGAGGAAGGGCAGGAAGGGATCCATTTACCTCCCGCGGTCAGTTCGTGGGGTCTTAGTAACAGCCCTGGCCACTCTCCAGTTCAGATCTTTTTGTCCTTCACCTGGACTACTTCAGTAAACACCTAACAAGTCTCTCTTCTCCTCCTCTGTCTTACCTCCTTTGATCCACTGCCCACAAAATTACTATGCTGCAGCCATAGTCATTTTCTAAAGCATATATTCTTTATTCATCTGTTCATTCATTCATCATCCAAAATAATGTTCTCTATGGTGCCATGTTCTGTGCCATGTCCTGGATGTGAGTAGGGCACGCCCTTGAATGGCATGTCACGAACACTGGTCTTTATCCCACAAGTAACAGGGAGACACTGAAAGGTTTCGAGCAGGGGAGACAGACTCACTTGGATTTAAATTTTAGGATAACTCCAGAGTTTCTAGATTGAGAGACTGAATGGATGGAAATACTAACCATTGAGCTCTCCCTTGCTCAGATGTTTTTGATGGCTCTCCACTGACTATACCAATTCTCAAGATTGAGAGAGGGTGTGTGCTGGAATATTCCTGATAAGCAGCATTTTGTTCCATTGCCTTGATTTTTTTTTTTTTTGGTCATGATATTTAATTCAATTAAAAATCAATTTAAAAGAGGGTCTATGACTTTGATTTTAATGAGAAGAGGGTGTCGGGCCATAGAAAAGGCCAGATTCCTTAGCTCAGTGTTCAAATTTGTCCATAAGCTTCTTCACTCTGCTCCTCAGCCTGCCCTCTTGCAGCTCCCTGTCATAAATCCTGCACACCAGCCAGGCATCTGAGGTCTCCCACCTCCATTCTATTGCTCAGCTTCCCCTGGAATGCCCTCTGCCCTTTCCCTGTAACCCCCCTCATCCCTGAACCATAGCCATCTGATAAAGTATTCCCAAAGGTCCAAATTCCTTGAAAATCCTTCCTTCCATACCCCTCACACAGACACAGACACACACACACACGGTTAATCTCCCCCAGCCCCATATTTCCAAAGCGCTGTGTTTTCTCGATTATAGCACACCTTCCTGGATACCTTGCATTAAAGGTATTTTCATAAGGGTCTGGCATTCCCATCAGATTGTCAGCTCTTCCTGGCCTGACATCCTGCCTCATTAACCTCTGTAACACCGGAGGTTGTCCAAGAGTCTTGCACATGGTAACATTGAGAAGTGTGTGTTTGATTCAATTAACTGAGTGTTTTTATAGCAATGCCTGCTTTTTTATCTCTACCAAACACTTCTCTGGGTGTGCCTCATAGGTACATAGATGCTAGCAGAGTGGAAGATGGACGGTCCTGGGGAACTCATCCATAAGTGGGCTTAGCTTTTTAAGATTGCACTTAGACATACACGTGCGAGGAGGCCCCTGTGTGTGCTCTTGTGTGAGTGACTCTGGTTGTGTGGCTGATGGTGTGATGTGAAGTCAGTGTCATACTCTATGGTGTGTATGTTAGGATAAAGCCAAACTCCTGTAGGCAGAGTGTGAGCTCTCAGCCGAAAGGCGATGGCCTTTCTGGTGCTAATTACCTAAGGAAGAGTAGAGCTCAAACCTAACACCAGTGTGGGAAGGAGGGATATGGATGTAGAGCAGAGGTGGAACTGGCTTCCCTGGTCTTCTCTCCCCCCAAGGTACCAAAGTCAGCGGTGGGTAGAATGGGGAGGCACTGAGGCCAGGGGTGAAGCAAGTTAGTGAAGATGATCAGAAACCTGTGTCATGGGGATGAGAGTGGCTGATGCCATCTCAGGTTCTGTCCCTGGGAGTTTTGGACAATCTCAGCAGATTGCAGGGGAACCCAGGCGATGCTTTGTATACACAGACCAGAGCCTTAAGGGGGGGCACAGTGATGGTGGAGGCAGAACCCGGGATACTCTGAGGAGGAAGGGAGTTTGGGGAGGGGTCTGTGGCTCAGCTGCTGCTTTGCATCAGGAGAATCTTATAAAAACCAAATCACAGAGGCTCTGGGTTGGCTTCACCATTTGCTCAGATGAGTACCTGCTCAGAGCCGGGTCCCTGCTGGGCACTGGGCTCTGAGATGAATCAGCCAGACTCTGCCCCGGGGGGCCAATCGATCACAGTCAGTGAACAAGGGCCACACTGTCCACAGAGAGCTGCCCTGGGAATGGGACAGAAAACACTTTCTATCTGAGATCTAGCATAGTCCTCTGGGTTAAACACTCCTTTGTCAAGATCATCACTTAACATCCAAGACTCTGAGAGGGACGAAGGATTTGGTGAGCACAGGACTAGGAAAGCGGCCTCTTAAGTAAATGCCATCATTAACACAAGACAGCAGGTTCCTGTTGCCAGAAGACAAGGACACCAAAGGGCTCGTTCCAGGAGACTCACAGTGCATGTTGGACATATCACCCCTGCCCAATTTCAAAGTCAGCAAGTCTAAAGCTTGTCCCATGCCTATTGTTCCTCCTGGGTTCCTATCTCAGCAACGGCACCGCATCCACTCCGCTGTCCAAGCCAAACCATGGGCATCATGCAAGATCCCTTCTCCCATCAGCTACAGTCACTAAGCCACTCATGTCTCCCTCTGTAATAGCTCTAGACTTCTCCCTTCCAACCCGACGGCGGCAAGCTCCCATGGTCTCCAGCCTGTAGCCTGGCACCCTCCAAATCCACCTCCTTACAGGCACCAGAGAGATCTTTCTGTAATGCAAATGATCCTGTCACTCCCCTGCTTGAAATCTTTCAGTGGCTCCCATTCCTGAGAATAAAGTCCAAATTGCTCCCTGTATCATAACCTTCCTCTGCTCCTCTGTCTGCCCCCAGTACCAGCCACACTTGAATGACTTGCAGTCTCCTGAGGGTGCCCCCTCTCATGGCAGATGCACAGATGTCTCCTCTGCCTGGAAGGCCCTCCCTGCCCTAGGCGTCCTTCATGCATCAACTCAGGTGCGGCCTCCTGGGTTGGGCTCCTTCTATGGGCTCCTTCTATGGGCTCTCACAACCCCTGCACCTTTCTCTGCAAACGCACCCAGAATAACTATCTGTAAATGCCTCTCTTCACCTGGCTGGAACTCCTTAGGGTGGACTCCAGTTCTGATTATTCCCGGCGCCCAGCACAGGGCCCGAAGGAAGTCAGTGAGGAACCACAGCACTCAGAGACACATCCTTGCCCATCAGGGAGGGTCTTGCTGATTCTCTGTTTGCTGATCTGTGAACAAAAGCCCAGTGGGATAGAAGGGGTGAGGCTGTGAACATTTAGAAACAAAGCCAGAAGTTCCCTGGGCAGTTTAGATAGCTCCGGGCTGAGCTACTGTGATGACTATGTGACAGTGAAGGTCAGGAGTAGGAACTCATTTAAAGCTATTAGGGCAGATACCTCAGGGCACTGACGTGTTTGCAACTGGCCCAGATGACTCTTAAAGTCAAATGTGAGTTTGAATCAAATCCAAATAATGTTCGCTGAGCATCTGCTATATATCAGGTACTGTTCTAGGTGCTTGCACATAGCTTTTAAGTAGAGAGACTGTAATTTATCACCCAAACTGGGACACTTTTTAAAATTAAAATTATTGAGGTGAAATTGGTTAATAAAATCAAATATGTTTCAAGTGTACAATTCAATAATATGTCATAGATATATTGCATGTGTGTTCACCACCCGAAATTTAATTTCCTCTGGCACCAAATATTTGACCCCCTTTACCCTATCGACCTCCTCCCTCACCACTTCCTTCTGGTAATGACTAATCCATTGTCCATGTCTATGAGTCTCTGTTAACAGTAGGGTCCTCAAAATACTAAGCATAGAAATACTCTCTTCTGGGTATTTACCTGAAAAACTTGAAAACATTTATCTGCAAAGATAAGTGGCATTTTTAAGAGGAAAGGGAGCAGTATTGACAAATACTCCAGAACAACAGGTATGAGCCAGAACTGCCCCAAGGCAAGCTGAAACTTACAAGCATCCTACCTATAGGTCACATTTGGTATGCTTTTTTTTGGTAACCCCTGACACAATTTGTAAGTCTATAGTTATCAGTATTTTCTTATTTAATATCTATTTCTCCACTAGATTGCAAGGGTTAGGGGTTTTTTCACCATTAGAACCACGGTGAATTGTATATAGAAAATATTTGATAAACATTTATGGAAAGAAGGAAGGAAAGAATGGAATAAAAGAATGGGCCAGGATAGAGGAAGGAGGGAAGAGAGGAAGAGATGGAGGGAGTTGGGATCCTGTTCCAGGTCAGCCTGACTCCGATATTAGTGCTCCATGTTCTTGCTTGGGGCATAAAGGAGTGGACTTTCCAGAAGAATATAGCTTACACAACCAGCTCAGCATCCAAGTGTGTTTATTAAGACCAGCCAGCTGATGACCATTCATGGCACAAAAGAGATGCCTAACATCTCTGTAATTCAATCTTATCTCCTCTACGTTCTGTGACATGGGCGAGTGCCCAGTTGTTTGTGAAAAAAAATCAGTGACTTCTGAGGATGGCATTGGCAGGCTGAAGCCTCTTCTCTTTAGCAAACCTAACCTTCCTCCCTTGGTTCTTCCCCGCCCCTTCACTCCACAGTTCTCTCCTCGGGATTCACCTAAAACACCACTTGTTCGGTGTCTGTCACTTCTCCTGCCTGTCTGTGTCTTTTCTTTTATCATGCCTCATTGTCCTCCCTGTGAATAACTGTTTTGTGTCTATACACCATAGTACATTTTGCATAAGAGGATTTGCCATGTTCAATCTAATTCAATTCAACAAATAGTTATTGAATATCTATTATCAGCCAGGTCAGAAAAAAATTGTAGGGGCTGTTCTCTCCGAGAAGAGATGGCAGAAAAAGAAAGCACTGTGATTCTATCAGGAAAACTTCAGTCAATGCCGAGGTGGAGGCAGGGGCGTTTGGCAGAAGCCAGCAGACAACAGATCCTTCCTGAGAAATTCAGAAGCAGCTTCTCTCTGCCAAGAAAGCTGATCAGGATGGCATTGAGAGTTCAGGGTAGTAAAGGGGTTTGGTGAGCACAGATAATACCTTCTTTTGTAGACAAGGAAGGATGTGCTGGAAAAGGAAGCAAATACACTAAAGCTATATGGCTACACAAGAAATGACACAGCAGGTGGGCTATAAAAAAGACCTAGGAGAGCCAAGTTCAAGGAGTATCAAGACAACAGTTGAATTAGCTACATTACACCTAAGTATTTACTTTTTCATTAATCCTTGCTCTAATATATGCATTTATTTTTAAGTACACATTTCTGTCTGGTTAATATATATGTTGTTTTTTAATTTAGGTAATTTTTATTGGCTTCTTCAAAGAGTTACACCAATGTCTCTCTGAAATACCCCAACTCTTAGCAATCACTATGTGTCACCTGTTGTCAGTCAAGGGGATCACGAAATCACAGTCGTCAATGTGGGAAAGAGACTCCGATGTAATCTCACTACAACGTCTTCTAAACAGTCGAGTCTTCTCTATACACCATTTTTGACAGTGTCATTTAGCTTCCAGTCGAACACTTTTAGTAAGCCAAAGTTCACAGTTTATATACCTACTTCATTCTCAGGCAGCTCTAATTGTTAAGAAATGCTATTTCTCTATAGGCCTTACCTCTTCCTTTGGTCTCCACTTGAAAGATGACTGCCCTGTTCTCTCTGACAGCTCTTCGGAGATAGAATGATCATGGTCGACCTCCTTTCTCTAAGTTATGAAACCCCAGTGTCTTCTATTTCTTACAAAGTCCCGCTCTTCTGAGCAAACTCAGTGTGGACTCCCATTGTTCCCCTTCTTTCTGGAAGAGCAGGCCCTCTTCTCTGGGAGCTGGTTTGCCATTGCCACCACTCACCCCAAGTCCAACCAGTGAGGCTATCTATTCTGTCCTTACATATCCTTGCCTCTTGGGCCAGAGTCGACTTGCCCAGAGGTGAACAAGTCCTCCAAGCTGGGCCAATCATAGTCCTTTTAGAACTGGAACTCATAGATGAGAGTAAGTCACTCTCTAGTGGTGGGAGCAACTGGATGTGACAATTGGCACATGCTCCCTACAGGTAGAGGAGGCCAGTCTATGGTCTTCAATTATATGAGATACTTTGGCATTCTTCTAATACATTCTCTATTTTTCTTAAATGATCTCTTTTGCTTGTAATCAAAGAGCCCTGACAAATGTGTATCTGTTCTAGTATATTTCCTTCATCCCACAAGACCTCCACGACTGAATCCAGTATTTGTGAGGGGTGGGGAAAGACGCTTGGATCTGTCCAATTCAGAGAAGAGACAAGCAGTGATTTTAGCCCTCTGTGATTTTGGCCCTGGATTGCTAATGTGCATGCAGCTCTTACTGAACTTCCCCAGTACAAAACTGCCTTTTCTCAGAACAAGCCATAAAGACCAGCAGCTGCCGAGGGATTCAGTTACTCACTGGGTCGTTGTACATCTGGATGATGAGTTGTTTCACCCCATGCAAGGTAGGGTGGGCCCATGGAGAAGGATCCAGCCAGTGACGGTTCAGGTCAAATCCCATCAGAGAGCACCTAGGTAGTACCCAAAGTCAGAGTCAGTATAAACGGGACAAGCCAAGTTTCTCATTTATCAAAATACACTTAGGAATAGGAACAGTCATTATGTCACTTCCTTAGCATTTATTTTTTTTTTGCCAGAGACATTTTTAAGCTTTTTCACGTGTATTAATTCATTTAATGCTTTCAGTGACCCTATGAGGTCACTACAATTATAATTCTCACTTTACACAAGAAGAAACTGAGTCACAGAAAGGTTCGAAAATATTTCTCTGGAGCAGTCTCACTTGAGTGCCCATGCTCCGAGACCACAGATTCATGCACATCTCCTATACAGGGCCCTAGAAAGAAATGCTCAGGCAAAAACCACTGGTGTTTCTTTATTCCTCTTACACCCATAGGTAATCTATTGTCTTTACTTTCAAAATATATTCAGAACCCAACACCTTTGAATCACCTCCACTGATATCACCTTGAGCTTGGACCAAGGTTTGGAGCATTGTAATATAATCTCTTACCTTGTCTCCTTGTTCCCACTCTTGCACCCTCCCACTCCGCCTTTACCCTATTCCCCCACCCCCCACTTTCCACATAATAGCCAGTGTGATCCTCTTAACCCATAAGTCAGATGGTGTTGTTTTCTCTGTGCTCAAGTGGTTCCCTGTTAGATGCAGAGTAAAAGCTGAAGTCCTTACAACAAGCCACAAGCCCCCATGTGGTCCATCCTCACTGACCCCTCTCACATCAGTTCCTACCACCATCTCTCTTGCTTCTCTGTGCCAGACACGGGCCTCCTCTCTTTTCCTCCAACACGCCCGGTGCATCCTGCCTTCGGGCTTTTGTGCAGGCTCTCCTCCTGCCTGGAATTCTCTCCCTCCAGGTATCCGAATGACTCACTCTCACTTATTTCAAGTCATTGATTGAATGTCACCTGCTTGGTGAAAGCTATTCCGCCCACCTTCTCCATACTCTCTCTTGGGCACATTAAAGAATTTCACTAGGGCAAGTTCGACCATAACCTCTGATTCTCTTCCTCTCCCTCTTCCTCCTTTTCTTGCTCCAGATCTGCTCAAAGCCCTGCTTGTACTTCGAAGAGGTACCTCATCCAGGTCTCTGTCCCCATGTCTCCATCTGCTGGGCCTGCACATACTGTATGTAGGCACTCACCAGGGCAGCCCAGGCTGAAGTTAATGTCCAGAAACTCTGTACTCGCTCACAATTCAAATTACCTTCCTCGCCCTAATCCCAGAATGTCTCCCACACTGATCCATCTTGCCTTCCTGATCAAGATTCATCTATGGCTCTCCATCACCTATGCGGTTTTCACCAGATTCAAAACTCATAATGGCCATATTCCTCTCTCCTCTTTCTCAACCCAAGTTGTCCCCTTTTTTCTTCTCTATCCCTCTCTCTCACTATTTTACTTTCCTATCTTATCTTCCAAGCTCCTTTCTCTATTTCTTTAAGCAATACAACTTAACCACCTCTCAGCTTATGAAATTTGCATTCCCATCTATCACCCTACTCATAAAAATAAAGGACTCTATTGAGAATCCACCTCTCCTTTGAGATGGTTGGGGTAGGGATGGTGGGTAGATAATAATAATGTCCCCCTATTACTTAAAATAAGCATGACGGGAACCCTGTAGGAGAATAACTAATGTTTCGTGGGGACATATGCGGAAAGGCTTCATTGAGGACAAGTCATTCGAGTTGGGAGCAGAAAGAAAAGTGTAAGCAAAAAAAAGGGACTGTGAAACCACCTAGGATATTGGGAGAATGGTGGACAATTTGATTTGACTGAATCAGAGAGTATGTGGTGAGGAGGTGGTACTGGGGAAGCTGTAGAAGGAGATGAGCCTTGAATGCCTGGCAAGGAGTTTTGTTATTTTGTCTTCGATTTGCTGTATTTTAGACCAACCAAGTGCTGATGTTGGCTTCTCATTGATCGTAGTGAGAACAGAGATAGCTCTATATACGGGTTACAGCAGCATCACCATTACCATCAAGGGAACACAATCAAGCAGTTACTAACATTACTCTGCCTCAAGAATTAAGTACTTTACTGAGTCCAAAATACTTTATCTAGGTTAACCTTATGAGGGAGACTCTATTGTTATTCACATTTTACAGACGTGGAAGCTGAAGCACAAAGAGGTTATAAACAACTTGCTTGAAAAAGAGGTGACATCAGGATTGGTAGACAAGCCTTCTGACATCCCCTGCCCTCAAGAAACATAGTCCAGCAGGAGAAAGAAGATATGCTCACAAACTTATGTCCATTTATAATTCAGGACAATGTTGTGAGCATTAAATGACATAACACATGTAACTAACTTAACTTAGCACATGTTCTGGCACATAATAGCAGCTCAAAAATGTTTTATGATTGTTTTATGCGACAACCTACATGAGCGACATGGACTAAGTTTTCAGTCCACAGGTTGCTGGAGTGGACAGCAGACAGCACTGACTGGGGGTAACATCCTACCTTTTCCGCCAGTCTGGGTATCAGGCAGAGCTGAGTTTATATCCATGCTCTGCTTCTTCCTAATGTAATAGGCATCTCTCTGTTTGTGTGGAGGTGGGGGCAGGAGGAGAATGTCCAACATCTCTTTAATTAGATGGCGTGGAAGGGGATTTGCTCCTCCATCATTACAAGGTGATGAGACTGTGATTGTTCCTTTCCTCCCACTACAGAAAACAGAAGAGCCAGATGCTCCCTGTTTGTGTAGCATAAAATCTCTATCATCTTGGGAGAGTCACCTCGCTTCCCTAGACTTCATACTCTTTGTAAAACAAGGGAGTCATATTTCACTAACTGGTCTCTCTTCCAGCTCTCTCATAAGATTCTAAAACACCAATAGTGGCTTTACTCCCTAAGTTAGAGACTTGGAGGAAGCATACCTTTCTAATAAAGTTAAATACAAAGAAAACAAAATAGTCTTTAAAAAAAGGATCGATACAGTTTTTTAAAGAAATACTAAATTGTCAATCAGTATCTTAACATTAATTGCATGCATTTTTATTTGCCAAGAGCTTGGTTTATTGGTGTAGCCTGGGCATTCATCCTTCAACATTTGAGATTTACATGGGACCCAATCTTTGCCTCTAGCAGACTTCAAGTTGCTCTAGCTTTGAGGAGGGGATAACAGTGTGCCAAGAGTCAAGGCATGAGAGAGTATTCCAGGCAGAGGGTGTGACCATGTGCAAAGTCAGGGAAGCGAGAATGGTTGGAAATTATACCTATTTCAAACAGGCTACTCATGTGCTATGCTTGTTTCCCTAACTCGGCTGTAAGCACCAGAAGTGCAAGGCTGGTGCAGGCTCTTTCTCTTCAGTGGTTTCAGGACCCAAATAAGCTGTCTAAAGACAGGGGAATGGACAAGATGTCAGTCTCTCACTCCTGTGATTGCCAAGTTAGTCATCAAATGTGAACTCTTGGGTCTCCTTGGTGCTCTTCTATTTTGTTACTTATTTTTAAGATGAAATATCTGAATGAGCTCACCATCAGGACCCATGTTATGACATAGATGGAGCTGTTAATGGCACCAACGAGACAGAGTATTTGACATTAGGACCATTCAAGAAAATCCAAATGTATATATGACTGTATAACATATAATTTCTTTCTCTTGAAATGAACATACTCTTGAGTATCCTTTCTTCTTCCAGACTGTGAGCCCAGTGAAGACAGGGACTATGTCTAAGTCATCTTGTCTACCTCCACTCCAACTTATCTACTATGGACCGAAGTACAGAGAAGTTTCACTATATCTATTGAATGAGTGAATGAATAGTTGCATAAATGCATAAACAAATGTCCTAAAGGTTTGCAAACAAGGTTTAGATTATTACTCGAAGATATATTTTGAAAAATAGTTAAATACCTATTATATGCTGGACACAATAACCAAATGAGGTAGGAATTATTTATCCCCATTTTATAAAAGAGCAAATAAAATGCAAGAGAGATTTGACCTTGGGAAGGTCACTTAACAATTGCTAGGATATAGAGTTGGGATTTGAACCTAGGTTTTATTGATGCCAGGGTGTTCTACAGTGACTCTTTGAGGTCCCTCTAGCCATTAGCAAGATTGTGTGATCTACGAAAGAGATACTAAGCTACACTTTTGCTCTTTCCTGTACTGTACTGGTCTCTTCCTCCTCTGCCCAAAGGCAGAGATGCAGTGGTTCCAGAGAACATTATTCGAATGGCAAATAAATAGCTCTATCTCATGAAGGGCATCATGCCTCATCCCTGTTGCAATAATGGCAGCTAGAATGAGAGCAATGATTTTAATTCCCCTCTTATAATTTCCATTTCATCTCCTGTAAAGGATATAAAAAAAGGCAGCTTGGTGGCTCCAGATCAATCTTGTTCTGAGCACTGTGGGGCTGCATGCTCCTGGAAGGGTGGCATTGACAAGCGGAGATGTATGGGATTTGCATGCAATTGTCCCTCAAGTGCAGCAGTTTTTCAGCACGCCCAATGAGCTGGATTGGATTATGTATATTTGCACCAAAAGCAAAATAAATATCGCTTTATTTAATACCACTAAAAGGTTGGGATTCAATTGCCCTTGGCCTGAGGCACCTTCCAGCTTTATTGATTGGCCAGTGTCAGAATGCCAGACAATCTGTCATCCACAGCTTCTGCAAAATGCTTAGCAGGTGGGGTGGGCTGTGCTGTGGTGAAGATGGAGGACAGCAGGCAGTGTCCTTTGTCCTAAACACAAGGGATAATTATAATACGTCTACTCCTCATCACCACCACCAGGATATTTAAAGCATTTCCTTCACACCCCTTCTTAGATTATCACGACAAGGAGATATCTATGACTGGGGCTGTGGCGGCAGAGAGGAGGATGGATAAGAACACAGGTTTCAAGTCAGAAGGACTTCGGTTTGTGTCCCAGACCTACCACTGAGTAGTTCTGTGACCTTGGACAAATTCATCTGTTTTGCTTAAAGACCTGAAAGCCACGGGAGGCCAGAAACTGAATCTATCTCATTTGCCATTGAGTCTGCAGTGCTAGCACAGTGTCAAGTACACAGCTGACTCTCAGTTAAACTGTGTGAATAAAGGCTCAGAACGGTTAAATAATTTGCCTGTAGCCAGAAAGGACAAGCGACAGAGGCAGGACTTGAACCCAGTTTGCTGGCTCTAAAGCTTATACCTATGTTCTTAGCCATGACTATATTCTCTCTTTGCAGTCCTGGGAGTCAGGTCAGCACGTGATAGAGGGATTAATGTAAGGTAAGCGGTGGATGCAACACCCTTAATTTTTAAATGGGGAAACTCAGTCTCAAATGGGAGATTAGCATGAAGGGAACTTTTATAAAAATCAACAAAGACTCCCATGCCCCAACCTCCCCATCCAGGCTGACAACTTATAAATAGGTTCCCCTTCTGGGTAGGTTAAATACAAAATGATGCCCCTTGCTCTGGCCAGACTTGGGGGAGAAGCAGAGTTGCAGCCCCCATTGGCCCCCTCCTTCCAAGAGCCTCTGTGCACAAACTATATGACCATGTGGAGTGACCCTGGACCTGTCCAAGGTTCCTAGCAGAGCCAGGGGTAGTGCTCAGGTTTCTCACCTCCAAGGGTCAGCCAGGTCTCTACCATGTAATGGTGGCCTTTCTGGAGGGTGGCAGGATTGGGGGGAGGGGGTGCTCAGACCATGCCTGGAAAAGGATCATCTCCAGCCCTACACTCTCTGGGGCCTTTTCTCCCAGAACTTATTCCTAGTGGACAAAGAGCAGGTTTGTCGGAGTACCTCCTCCCTTCCCGTGGAAAGCATGTGCTCTGGGGATTCATCTCTTCCTTCCCGTCCTCTGCTTGATGACAAACACCGGGTTTGGTGGTGGTCAGGGTGTGTGTGAGATGGGAGGAGGGTAGGTGGGATTTCCACATTGCTTATAACAATTCTGTGAGCTAGTCACCAATTGGAAGGCACCCAAGACTTCATACAATCCTCAGATGGGGAACCTGAGGCTAAGGTCACGTTGCTATGTAACTGTAGAGTTGGAAGTCCATTTTAGAACTGATGGATTATGTTTCTCTTTATAAGAACATTAACCAGGAAAAAATTCCATTGTGACAGGCCTGGAGGAACATGTTTTCTAAAGGAGTGCACTGGCCCTTGGGGCTAGGAATTGGCTATTTCGTTTTCTTAAGTGAAAAAGGGCAGAGGAAACCCAAAGGGGAAGAGAAGTCCTTCAGGTCTTCAAAAGATCTGGGAGCTGGCAAGACCCCTGCCCACCTGGTCTGAGAAGCAGCTTAGACTGAGAGAGAGAGCCACGCCACCTGGATAAGACCCTGGTTTGGCTGTGCATTAGCTGTGTGGCTTAGCTTCTCTGTGCCTCGGCACCGATCTGCAAAATGTGGATTTTGCCTACCTCAGAGGATTAAATAAGATCAGCTGTGTGAAATGCTGGGGACACTGCCGAGTTTGAGATAAATGCTACATGTATGTTAGCTGGTCTTATGCTTTGATCTTGGTATGACCCTCAGTGTCTTCCACAATCTGGTCCCCACTTATTCCTCCAGCTTTTTGTACCATGGCCCCGATCTGTACACCATGCAAGGATCCTATAAGTCCTATGAGCTAATCTCAAAGAGGTGCCCCCTCCTATAGGATAATACAGTTCCTCCAAGTCTCAAGGCTTGTTAGGGCTGGGCTGAAGGTCAGCCTCTACCTGCCCTGTTACCTGGGACCTTTGTGCTGTGTGTGAACCTATTCTGTGGGCTGCAGCCCCAATCACATGTATCGGCCACGCCAGACCACCTGGCATTCTCCCAGGCTCCCTGCTCACTCAGGGCGCAGGCAGCAAGGCTCAGAGGCTAAGTGCTTGGGCACCGAGCTAGCTCTCTGGTTTTGATGCTTGGATCTCCTATGATCATGAGGACTTGGGCAAATGATTTAACCTCTCTTTGTGCTTCAGCTTCCTGGTCTGTAATATGAAGATAATACAAGAACCTACCTCATAGGTTCAGGGGGTTGTTGGGACAAACCCCCAACTGCTTTCAATCTGAGTGGAGACTTTTAGTCCCCAGGAGTAGAGAAAATAGTTCTTTGTCTACATCCCCTTTCTTCCTCTTCCTGAGGGAGGGGATGGAACTTATCTGATTGGTCAGCCTGAGAAAAGGTGCAGGGCTTGTTAGGCCTAGCCTCTCTTGGCACAGCTTGTTTCGTTCTGTAGGGAGGGTACATTCTGGCCTCCTTTCTGCCACATGGTGTGCTTTTGGGAGACAGCTCTCTTCCTGCTCTGCTTGTGGCTGGTGAGGAAGTTGAATTTGGCGGTGAGGTAAAAAGAGGCCGATTTTAGCCACAGATATAAGCCATGCCTTCCAAATCCCACTTTTATCAATAATAAAGCTAATACTTTGACCTCTATCTTTCTAATCCCTGTACCTCCTTTGAACTTGGCAGAAACAGGATGAGAGTAGGAGTGGGAATATGATGAATTATCACCCCTACATCTCCGGTGGAAATAATACGCATAAAACACTTAGAACAGAACCTGGCAGCTGGTATAAGTTCACTTTATGTTTGTGTTATTATCATCGCTGTTATCATTTAACATCACGATCCCTTTGGTTTAGAACGTGTTGCCATGCTCTTCCCCTGGCTAACCCTTACTCATCCCTCAAGACTCATCTTAAATGGCACCTCCTCCATGAGGGCAAAGTCCATCTCAGTTCTCCAATGCATGGCACAGAGTACGCTCTGGGTGAATGTGGGAGGGAAGGAATGGAGGGGGAGGGGAAGGAAGGGGAAAAAAAAGGAGAGGGGAAAGAAATAATTTGGTTGAAAGGTTTCTTAAGGAGGGGCAGAGTGCCAGCGAAGGCCAAGGTGTGAACTAGAGTAGGCCACTTCAGGGCACTGGAGAGGGCCCAGGAAGGCAAGGGGACTGATGGAGGGGGGAGGTACAGGGCGGGGGTGAGGTGAATTGTGAGAGATGAAGTCGAGAAGGAAGTTCTGGGACACTGCGTATGCCTTAAATACCAAGCTAAGGAGTTCCGTTTCCTTCTGATGGTCAATGGGAGCCATGGAAGGACTTTACATAGAAAACTGACACTGTTCAAGCAGTGGTTGAGGAACTAAGACCAGAAATGATGAAGTTCTTGATTCTATCATGGTGTTTAGCTCCTCTAGACTCCCCAGCCGCCAATTCTGGGTTACGGTCTCCTCAGAGGTCTGTCTTCACTGTAGAGTCAATTATTAAAATCAACTTGCTATCTACTCTTAACTTTGAAATGCTATTCAGTTGCTTTCAGGGACAGAGATGGGGAGCTGCCTCCACAGACATCTAGCCATCTGGCCTTTTCTGTGGAACCTGGCTGGGAAGCTCATTTGAATAATTGGTTTTGGCGGTGTGCACTTGTGGGTTAGACACCTGATTACACTGCCAGCCCCGATGTCCTTTCAGCCTCCACAGAAACATCACTCAGGTTACATAAAGCAGGAGCTAAAGTTCTGTCTGGCCCCTGCTGTCATTCATGCTTCATCTGGACTATGCGGCTCACTCGCTGTGTGACCTTGAATGAGTTACTTCGTCTCTCTGTGGCTCGGTTTCTTCTTTGCTCGAAGTGGGAAAGTGAGTCCTGCCCTGCCTATGCCACAGACTTCTTGTAAGGCTCTAATAGAAGATGGGAAATTGTGACTTAGTAGAAATGCAAGTGGAAAGATTTAAGTTGAGAAGAGCTCAGTGTCAGATAGCAATGTACATATGGCCTGTTTCAGAAGTATGGTCCTCACAATTGGGCCTGTGATAGTCTCTCCCTGCTCCTATTCCACTAGCTAGTTCTATAACTTGAGGGTGTTACCTGACATACATATGCCTTAGTTTCCTCATCTGCAAAATAAGAATAATGATGGAGTTGTTCTAAGAATTAAGTAAAACAATACACCACTGGATGTTAACTATTCCTCATCACCATCAACATTGCCACCACCATCGTCATCATCATCATTGTGATCATCATAGCTGTTCAGTGGTGGACACCACGCCTCAAAGACAGACAACGACGAACATCTGGAGTATGTTCAGAGGACGGCAGGAAGGACTGGGAGAGGAATGGATTTCAGATTCCACGTGGGCAGTTGGAAGGTTTTGGGGATCTTCAGCCTGGAGAGCAGGAGTGGTTGGAGTGAGTAGGGAGGAGTGGGAACACAGTCTTGAAAGAGCTAAAGGGGCGCTGTGTGAACAGCGGACTGAATCTGAGTAATCCTTCGTGGAGGGGAAGAAGCAGATGATCAGAACTGGCGTCAGTGCAATATGACGCTTTGGAAGGGAGAGAGAACCACCCAGACCTGCCTGGAGGTGAACAACAGAGGGGCACGGCTGTCACTTGGGGATACTTCTGAGGGTGACCCTGCTCTGGGTGGGCACTGGATTAGATGTCTCTGAGCACCCTTTCTACTCCAAGGCTGATAACACTACGACAGAGGCGCCAAGCAGGCGAGAGAAACGTGGCTGCGGTGGAGAAGGAGGCACAGCAAGATGGCGCTGGCAGATCTTTCTGGAAGACAATAGTTGCAGTGAATCTTTGTTTTTCATTTCAAGCTTGATGAAAAATGCAGTTTTTATGCTGTTAAAGAACAAAAGATATTGACATCAATTCTATAGACCTAATTTTTTGTTCTGTTTTGGACAGTTTAAAATGTTTCCTCCTTTGGATGTTGAGGAGGACAAGGTCAGTCTGTGTGTGTGTGTGTGTGTGTGTGTGTGTGTGTGTGTGTTGGAAATACCTCCCGTAGTGTTTCACCCTCTGCCATCTTTAATGATATTTTGCTATGCAAATCTATCTTTATCTCCTTTTTATGTCTGGTGAACTCCTATATATCTTCCATCTCTCAAAAACCTCCCCTCATCACTCGCTCAGAAGGAAACACTCACTGTTTTCAGTAGTGTAGCAGGGGGTTAAATCTGTAGCAGGCTATGACTGGCCTGCCTAGGGTCAAAAACCTAATCTGACTCTTCCTACTGAGGGACCTGGAGCAAGCTCCTTGGTACCTCTGTATCTCAATTTCCTCTATTTAAAATAGGGCCACAATACGGCGTTCATCATAGGGCTACTGTGAGAGTTAAATGCAATGATATATATAATGTATAGTTTGTAAGCACTTAGACATTAGCTCGAATTCTATCTAGGCCTCTATAGCATTACACGCACGCACGCGCACACATGCACGCACACACCCAGGACAACCACAGGGATTCTTATTGAGAAGGGCTGCCTCTGATTTCCATCTGCTTCCCTAAGGCCCGACACAGGGCCTGACACTCAGCAGGCCCTCTACAAACCTTAGTTAAATTGGATTGACTACACTCGAGCGTTCGCTGCTACGTGAGGAGCACCAGGGCCAAGAGACATGAGGCGCGGGTCTGCAGATTGCAGCAGCATCCGTTTCCACCGCGGTATCTGCAGTGCCCTGCTACAAAGCTGAATCATTTCTGCACCACCCATGGAGGCCTGCTCCTCTCCCCCGCCTCCACATTCCCAAGAAACACTGAGGCTTTCTGAAGATGAGAAATTTCACAGCATCTTGCTATCTTTTGGGTAACTGCGTATTTTATGATGACTAATAGGCAATTACTATGGTAATATTGCAATTCAGCATGTGTGAGGTTTGGGAAATGAGAAATTATGGGTAACTACTTTGGACTCATTTCTATGGTAACAAAAAGTAATTGTCATTAAATACCAGTTATACTGAGGCTGTACCTGGTAATTATAGATTTTTATGCCCAGAAACATAAATAAAACCAATAAATTTATTCAAAGGTCTATGACTGTTTACTTATACGTGGCTCTATGGAATACACAATGACAAGCACCTAATTAAGAAATGCAAACCCAACACAGAGTTTCATATTGTCATATGGAGATGGAGAGTCTGTTTTTCAAATGCAAGGCAACTCGTGCATTACACATGCTCAGAAGAAAACACGGTGGGGTACACAGGTGGGGGTGGGGGCTGTATTCTCTGCAAAGAAGGTGATGGGGGAGGAGGAGGTGGCAGAGCAAGCAAATGCTGCAGTGCATATGGGTGGCCGCACCTACTGCCGGACATTGAGGATTGCCAACTGATGACAATCACCCCCCAACCCAGTGGCCTCCCATCTAGGAGTCTCCTGCAGCTTCTTGGGTCTGCGATACCTGAAGTGACAGTATTCATCCCTCAAGACCTCTAGGCCCCAGATCCACCTCTGAGACTCTACGAAGATGCTCACATTGCCTCAGTAGTCACGCCATTCTTATTTATTTTATTGTGGTAAAATACACATAACATAAAATTTACCATCTGAATCATTTTTAAGTGTGCAGTTCAGTGGTATTAAGGACATTCTTAATGTCACGCTACCATCACCACCACCCGAATTCAAAATGCTTTTCATCTTATAAAACCGAAACTCTATACCCACTGAACAATTAATTCTTCGTTCCTTCTCCCTCCAGCCTGTGGCAGCCAGGATTCTACTTTCTGTCTCTGTGATTTTGACGACCCTAAATGATAGCTGCTCTACACTGGGAGTTGTAGCTTGTGCCAGGGCACAATTACTAAACACGGCTGTTAAAGTTTATTTATTCAGTCAGATACTATACATCGAAGGCCCAGTCCGTGCCAGGCATCACACTTGGCTTTGGGGATGCAGGTAGACGAAGTCCTGACTTTATGGGGTTTACCATCTACAGAAGGAGACGGCCATTAAATAAATAGTCACAAACACAGGATTGGGGGCTGGCATGAAAGGACAAAACAGAATACAGCATAATGGGAGACCTACTTCATATCAGAGGCTCTGAAAAAGAAAAAAGCCAGTGTAATTGAAGTGTAGTAAGGGACACAGAGTGTACAGTTGCCCTGCGTCTTTATTGTATGCCATAATATCATTGTTATATACTGTTATATCTTCTAACTATTACAGGTGGCTACTGTAGAGTGTAATTTGGTTGTTATAAACTTCAGTATGGGCCCTCCATACCCTTCCCGTAAGCCACGGTCTAGTAGAATACACAACAGCCTAGTTAGTAAATGCTGCTGCCCCTTAACATAAAGAGTGTCATCTATCATGGTATAGCTGCCACCCTTTGCAGTTAAATGCTAGAGTGTACCTTGTCTAGTTTTCTATAAATACCATAAAATGCTAGAGCATAGATACGTGTGTTATTAAATATAAGCTTTGAGTGATCAGTTCTCCTGATTGTCCTTCCCAGGAGACAATTCCATGTTTCTTCAATGTAGAAGACAGAGAAGTAGGTGAAGGAAGATGGGGAGGGGGAGGGGGAGGACAAGGGAAGTGCTTTGAGAGCAGGCCTGACTCGCTTTCCACACAGGGTCTGGCATGTCTGCTGCGGGCTACAGTGGGAGTGTGAGGCAGCAGGGAGGTTCACCAGCTCTGGCTCAGACAGACCTGCACCCTTGCCTGTTCCTCACAGGCCACAGGACCTAAGGCAGATTACTTCACTTCACTGAGGGTTACGAGACTGCACATCCTAAGGGGATATTGAGAGAGTGAAAGTCGGAGAGCATGAGAGAGAGGCAGCCAGGGCACCGTGTCTGGTGTCTGTGTTCAAACCTGTCTCCCACGATGTGACCAGTTCCTGTGAGGTCTGGCTCTGTTTATAAGTCTGCCCCTCCCTTCCTCCCTCCCTCCCTCCTCCTTCTTTCGTCCCTTCCTTCCTTGCTTCCTTCTTCCTTCTCTCTCACCCTCCCTTTCTCCCTCCCACCTTTCCTCCTGTACTTAAGCTAATTTGAGATTTTTATTATTTGCAAGCAGAGGAACCTTAACAAAGACGGTCCTTCTCAGAGTGGATATGAAGATTAAATGAGATAAATGTGTGAGTTCTTGATGCAGAATTCTCGGTGGCATTTTCCACAATGTTTTATAACCCTAACACCACTGGGGGCGGGGCGGGGAGGGGTACGGAGGAGAAAGACAAGCTCTATAGGAAAAGTGTTCCTTGACACTTAACTTTGGGAAACACAGAATGCTATCTTCCCCTCTTGAGATCCTTGCTTATTAGCATAACGAAAACTAAAAAACCTTATTGTAAAAGAACATGTTTAACTCTGCTTAGCTCTGTGTTTCCCAAATCCGTTCAAACTCCAAATTCTTCCCCCCACCTCCCTGCTGTTAAGACTTAGCAAGTCCCATCAAGCCATGGGAAATAACTGCTGTAGGCAGTAGGGTGGCTCAGGGAGGGGCTGGCATAGAGGACCTCTAAGGCACCTTGAAGCTCTCAATTCTGAGTCTTTATTATTATTTTCCACATTCTCCAAATCTTTAGTAGTGAGTTCTCATGATTGATAGGCTCTTTGTAGCTACCTAGAGCTGTTTTAGCAACAGGATTAATGCCTGTGGTTAGAGGTTTTCTCCCACTCTCATAATGAGAATCACATTCTTGCTAGGAGAACGTTGGGGGCTTAAACTTCAGTACAGAACTGTTTCTGAGGGTTAGAGCTCTTTTATCCTGAAATCCCAAATCACAAAATCTGGAGCTTAAAGAGATAAAAAAAAAAAAAAAAAAAAAGCATCTACTTCCCCATGACTACCCAACTGACCATCTGAAACCCAGAGAGAGGGGAGAGATTTTGGCCAAGGTCACAGACTTCTTCCCAACTCATCATCCCTGGACAGTGGATGATGACATAAATGTGTGTGTGAAGTGGACGGTATTGACCTGTCTCTGGCCACTGCTGCTCTTGTAATTAAACAGAAATGTTAACATAAATCAAATGGCTTTTCTACCACCATTATCACTAACAGTGCATCTGTCTGGGGAAGGTGAGAAGGCATTACTCTCAGGCCTGCAGCAAGCCGTAAAGCCTGCCAGCACTAATGAACCATCACTTGTGCCAATTAAGAGAGGAAGCAAAACTGTCTTTAATTAAGGCATCATGCATCCCAGGGGCTCTCTCTAACTCATACCCAGGGGGACTAGGAAGCCCCTCTGGACCCAGTTGCCATGCTCTTGGAAAACAGTAAACCAAGCCTGTTTAAAATGAACCTGGCTGGGTATAAGACAGTCTGGGTTCTGGACTGATCTCTGCCACTGATCTTGGGCAAGTCCCATCTCATCTCTGGGCCTCAGTTTCCTCATCAGTAAAGTCATAGCTTTTCTTCACTAGTATTCATCAAATACTTTTTGAGCACCTACTGTGTGCTGATCCCTGCTGCTAGGCACTGGGGCATATACTAAGATTGTCAAGGCTCAGTCCCAGCCCTGTGGTGGCCTGAGTGAGGGCCAGTGGGGTCTGTGTAATGGATAAAACTTGTTTGATAACCAGGCTGGTGTGAGCTCAGGGAAGGCAGCGACCAATTCTGTTTGGATGTTTGGGGGATGTTTTTCAGAAGGAGGAGCGCGAGCTGAGTTGTGAAGAGGGGTGAGTGAGATGAAGAAGGGATGAGGAGAGTCTGGGCAGAGGGCAGCCTTTCTAAAGGTAAGGGATCAGAGACGAACAGGACATGTCTTGGGAACTAGGCTTTGCTTAGTGTGGCTAGAGCCACTAAGAATGGAAGGTGGGAGGTGAAACAGGAGGGTGGGAGGCGAGGCGGCATGGTGGACAGACAGGCACCGGGTCATACAGAGCCTTGCATGCAAAGCTGAGGAGTTCGAATGCTTTCTCGGGAGCTGTGGGACTAATCAGTAATAAATCTGTATAATTTGGGCAGTAAAGTTAGACGGTAAATCACCGGCTGTATGACTTTGGGCAAGTCGGTTGCCTTGAGTGTTTAATACGAGTAATAATGCCATCTGAGAGGATTCAATGTTCTTTCGGCTGATGATCCCCTGAGCAGTGGGACTTTAGGTTGTACATAATAGTGCAGCTAGGAGAAACAGAATTCAAGACATGAGTGCAGGAATGAGTATGGGGCTATCTGGCATGCCCAAACCAAAAAGAAATGCCATTCAGATGATCTGGGATGATACTCTCCATCATTAACGATCTCCAAGAAGAAACACAGGGATGAAACAGTAATCATTATAACAGCCATGGGATATTCTGCAAAGCATATTCATCCCACCATCTCTTTTGATGCTTACAAGTGCCCTGTCAGGTAAGTAATTACTGTCTCCACTATGCAAGAGAAACTGAGCATCAGAGGGAAAGTGAATTCCCCAAGGTTACACAGGAAACAGGTGCCTAAACTGATATTAGGCCTCCTGATTCCTGGTCCAGCAAGCTGCCCAGAAAACCTCAGCAAGTGATCTCAGATGGCTGCGCATGACACAGCCAAGGCTCATTAGCCAGTCTTAACAGTCAGGGTGAAACTTCCTATAATGAACTCATGGGTAGTCTGAATGTTTTTCCTCAAAAATATATCCCTTTTTTCTTCTTGTTTCTATCCACCATCTTATGACTACCAGCTTTCAAGCATCCTCACTCATCTCTCACCTGTAATTGCCCAGGTAGACTCCATCAGGGTTGAGCATTGGAGCGATCTTGAAGACCAGGTGTTCCCGTAGGGCACGGGCAATCGGGTGCTGGCTTATGAGGAAGTCAATGATCCCTAGATCTGGGTTAAAGTGTGTCAAGAGGGAAGGGGCCCATCTTCCTCAGCTTGGAAAATGATGAGAGCTCAACAAGTGATTTGGGGTGTATGTTGTTAGTCACTGTGGATATGTGGCTATAGAGTACGTGCTACCCAGTGAGTTTTATAAATATGCTTCTGTTTCCAAAAAATAGTTCAAGACATAATATTGAAGCCCATGGGCAGGAGGGAGAGAGCATTTCCCGTGGAGAGCACAGTCAGCTTCCGAGAGAAGATAACGTTTGACCTGCGCCTTTGAGGGCCCACGATGTTTTGACAGACAGATGGGGGAGAGGCAGAACAAGCCGAACAATAAATTAAGAGCTGCTCTCTAATGGACACAGTTAGCTAAATCTTGACATTGGACTGATGGCTGTGGAGTCAGAGACCTTCGGGATCTAAACTCTCATGTTGCTGATGGCCACATCAGGAAGCAGAGAGGAGAAGGAACTTGGATAAAGTCACATGAGAGGAGAGAAGTTTCTTCAGTGTTCCCCAGCTCTGCTCTTGTCCCCACGTTGACAGTTCTCTGCTCAACAGTCCCAGACTCCTTCTGCTTTCCACTGGCACCAACACCTCCTTGCGTCCAAGTCGCCAGGTTTAGGAAAGTTGAATTCCTCATGACTCTCCTCCCACAGTCCGGCAGTGCCCAAGTCTCTTCTTTGAATCTAGCAAATCTGTCCCTCATCTCCATCCCTCTGCCTTTTTTCTACTCTAGGCCACCATCGCATCTAGTCTGGGTGACAGCAAACACCTTTGGAACGTGCCTTCATCACCACGGTCAGAGGAATCTTCCAAAAGTGCAAATCTGACCCTGACACCCACCTCCATAGTATCTTTCTGGTGACGGCCTGCACATATCTACAGCAGAGTAGGAGGAAACAAACAGCTAGGAGCCCTGCCCTTTCCCCCCCGCTCTTCTCCACATTTCTACTTCTTCGTTGGGAACCTTCATGGGCAAAATGGAGCTCTGGGGTTCTACCAAATGACTGTAATGCTAGGAAGTAATAGGAGAGTACAAAACCCTCCCAAAATGCAGACGGGGGAATGCCTTTCCTGCTGGAGAGAGCAGGAAAGGCCTCAAGGAGAAAGAAGCTTTGAGCTGGCCCTGAAAGATAAGTAGGTTTTGACAGACAGACACTTTCCTGAGAGCAGGAAAGGCCTCAAGGAAAAAGAAGCTTTGAGCTGGGCCCTGAAAGATAAGTAGGTTTTGACAGACAGACAGGAGGAAGGCAGTAGGGTAACTAACAACAACCCACATGCCCAGCAGCAGGCACTTAGCTCTTGGAATCATAAACTGCTCCAGAGCACATTCCAGAGCATCCGTGACCAGTGAAGGATATCTCAGGCTTTTCATTAGGCCAAGGCTGAGCATTCATGGGCAGCTGAATGCCAGTTGGACATCATTTACTTCTCGGCCGATGCGGCAGTAGACCAGATGCCCTAATTTATTTGTTGGTCTTCATATTAAAGCTGCAGTTTGCCAGTAAACAGGCAGGGTAATGATGCCAGGCGCCCTTGTTAGGGGGTAATAATTGCTTAATCTGTCCACTAATTGACCCCGGCTCCCCGGCGGCCCTTCATCAAGGAGCCAGCCTGCGCCCAGGGCCTGGCCACGCTGCCTCAGAGAGTGGCTTCTAGAAATGGAGTAGCTCATTGTGATCCATCCTCCTTCACAGATGAACAGATTAATTGGGCTGCCAATTAGGCAGCTAATAAAAGGATGAGAGAAAACAAAGCCAGACTGGAGGCTGCAGCCACCCAGAGCTCCAGCTCTCAGACTGAGGGTGGGGCAAGGACGGGAGAGGTTTTAGACTCAGCTCTTGGCTTGAGGTCAGATGCAGTTCAACAGGAATCATTCCCATTGATCAGAACATTGGGAGCAGATCTTTCGCTTTGTTTTTGGTGTGGAGGATGGAAGTAGAGAGGAGTCTGAGGAGAAAGCTGGAGGAAGTAAGAGTGGAGAGGAAATGCCATCCCTGGCCACGGGCCGAAAGCCTTGCAAGGACCGAGGCAGCAGAAAGAACGTGGCCTTAGGGACCTGTATTTGAATCGGAACTGGTTATTAGCTACAGAGGTTACCAGCTTTCTCTGACTGGTTTTCTCATCTTGATGTAGGGATAATAGTACCTAATCTAGAAGATTGCTGTGTGACTAGGTTAGAACTCCTGTATTTTAACTGCCTAGCACAGCACCCGAAAATTGTAATGTGCTTTCATTAACTCGCTTAGATCGAAGATTGAAAGACAATGCAGGTAGTGGAAAACAGAATGGCTTTTGGAAGTAAGTGTCCTGGTCTGCGAAGTTTACTAACTATGGAATTTGCGAATGAGGATACTGAACTGGAGAAGCCAACGAGCCAGCAGTCAGAGAACCTCGCTTCCAGTTTTGGCTCAGTTACTGGATGACCTTTAGAAAGCCTGTGGGCCTACTCTCATCTTTAAAATTAAGAGAAAGAACTCAATCGTTCTCCAGGATGCACCCCATACTGACAGTCTCTGGTTTCATCTATTTTATTTCTCTCTCCCAAAGTAGAAGAATACCCCCTGACAGTGAGGAGAATAATCTCCCTCCTGCAGGGAGGCACAATCCACCCTTTAAGATCGGTCTCTGCCCCTTCTTAAACAAGTGTGCAGGGTCCGGTCCTTCCAGCTAATTTAATCAGGAAGGTGGGAGGAAGCAGGATGACGGAAGACTGGAGGCTGGAGTCTGGAGGACGAGGATGAACAGGGAAGCTGGGCAGCAGAGGTCACTGCCCTGGGCCAGCTTTGGCCTGGCCCCGCCAGATGTCGCCTGGCCAACCACAGCTGAATATTGTTGTTATTTCTCCCAGTGTACTTGGTTCAGGGAGGCGCACACCGCGGGTGCCTAATAAATGCCCACTGGTAGATTGGCCCCAGGAATTCATCTGACTTTGGCAAAGTATAGGGTTAGCTGAACTGATTATCGCTCATTCCACAAACATTCACAGCGAGGTCCACATCGTAAGCTTGGCATTCCACGACGAAGGGGCGGTCCTGCCTTAGAGGGGTGCGGGTAGGGAAGCCAATCCCACTGTACAGACTAGCGAAGGCTGTGGTGAAAATTGCAAGTGAGAGGTCAGCGGGAGCTCGGGAATTCCCGCACAGAGGCTGGGAGGGGAGGAAGAAGATGGCTTGCTCGCTAACAGAGGGCTCTTCAGTTCCACGGGGAGAGCTTCGTGTCTCAAGGCAAAGATGCTGAAACTGGACTATCTGGATTCGACTACCTGTGTGGCCTCACCCGCTCAGTTCCAGTTTCCTCCTCGGTTCAGGAGGAAAGAAGAAGAATTACCTGTGGCTTACTGTGAGGATCTCTGTGAGTCAATATAGGCAAAGTGTCTGGCACACAGGAAGTGCATACGTGTGTGGTTTTAATCATTGCTGTTACTTGGTTTGGCTGAAAGTGTGGTGTTGGGAGGACGCTGAGAGAGAAGCGGGAGAGGGAAACACGGACTTGCTGGTCCAGCTGAAGAATACGAAGGGCACACACAGGAGCCATTGCAAAGCACAGGGCCAGAGCTGCATTCTGGAGCGCCCCCTGGCTGCAGCATGGAATGCAGGCTGCAGTAAGTAGTAATGGAGGGTGAGATGTTCTGGAGGCAAAGGGGTGAAGGTAGCGGGGCAGACAGGGCAGAGAGCCAGCAAACAGAAAGAGGCTGCAGTCAGGAACCAGGGTACAACGTGGTGGTGACCTGCAGGGGCTCTCTGGTGACCGGGGCCCAGAGAGTCACGAAGATGCAGCTGGTGGAAGGGAAGCAGCAACTCCTGGCTCTTCCCTTCTTGCCTTACTGGAAAGAGCAACACTTGAAGCCAGTAGAACGGGTATGAATCCTGTCCAGGTCCCTGAGAGACACTCAGCAAGTGATGTCAGCACACTGACCTAGCTTCCCTATCTGTAAAATGGAGCCAATGGAACTACAGGTCAATCCAGCTAATGAACATGCAGTGCCCATCACTGGTCCATCTTTCGTCATTCGTGTCACTCATATCTATTGCGGACTTTTCTTGTTCTGGCACTGAGCCAGGCACTGAAAAAATAGTGGCAAAGAGGTAAACCTGTCCCTGCCCCCTGGGGCTCACAGCCTAGAGGCAAGACAGACCTGAACAGCAGATCCGAGCCTCGATCTCCCAAACTCTAGGAAAGGTAATTTTCCTTATTTTCCTATAACTGAACTCAGTTTCCTCCATTAGGCCCCAATCTGCCAGGGGCTGGAAACTTAATCTGTCTTTTTGGGGTCCCCTTTCCCCCAAACCGCATAATTTCAGTGAAGAGTTCTGATGCTCTTGGGGGTAGTGGACAAAAACTCTTGTCACGTGTGTCACCATCTATCCGTGATTTGCAGAGTGATCTGCATGTATGTCTGCATGATGTTCTCTCTAGAGTGTTCTGTGTAGGGTTTATTGTTGCTCGTCTCTGCTAAGTGGCAGGGTACTGCCATGGGAAGAGCCCAGGCTTGAAGTAAGACAGTCAGGGGTCTCTGTTGGGTCCAAAGTGGGGGGTCCCCATGACAGGTCCTCTGCTGACCTGGCACCAGGCCCATCTTCCCTCAGCTGAGCCCGACGGACCCAAATTTCTGAATCGTAGGGAGTCTGGCACTGAATGGCCTGAGTTCATAGAGCGTAACTTCTTCCCACCCCCAATTCTGCCCATTTCACAGATGAGAAGACAGAGGCTTAGGGAAGAGAAAGACCCCATGAGAACCCCTTAGTGGACCTAGCGTTGTGCTTATGTGAGGCTATTTGGGCTAGAGAGAGACAAGAGGGAGAAGAGCTGAGGGCCTGAGTTGAGAAGAAAGCAGAGCAGGGGAGGGGAGGAAGGAAGGGGCAAAGGTCACCACTTTACTGAGAGAAAATATTAGGCTGTGCTGGTCTTGGTGGCTGTGAGTGGGTGGGGTGTGTGTGCGCGCGTGTATGTGTGCGTGCGTGTGTGCGTGCGTGTGTGCGTGCATGCGTGTGTGTTCCCCTCTCTCCTCCTCTTCCCCCACAGGATAATCTGAAGGTGAGCTCCCCGAGGGAGGGCCGCACACATAACAGCAGGGCTTAGGCTGGGGGGCAGGAGACGTGGGCCCAGTCCTCACACCACCACTAACTTTCCAGGTGATGTTCAGGGAGTCCCTCGGCTTTTCTGAAGAGTAGAGCTGAGAGCTGCCCAGTGACCCGGTAGGACTACTGTGGAAGAGCGAGAAGAGGGGAGAGTGGGCATGGCTGGTACCCACATGTGCCTGAGGCTGCAGTGAGCACCGACATACGTGATCTCATGTAACCCTCCTGGAGGACCATACTGCTGTCCCATTTTGCAGGTGAAGAAACAGAGGCTCTGAGAACTGAGGACTTGAGGAAGGTTCCCCAGCTAGGAGGCGGAAGGGGCAGGATCCAAACTCAGGCCTGCCTGAGTCCAAAGCCTCTGATACGTCCACTCCCCATGCCGCCCTCCAGAGGGGATGTGCCTTGCCCACAGTATCATTCCATAAATGTAGGTTTATAATTAATTCAGTTATGAAGGATCTTAATTACGAAGTCAGCTTTAATGCAAGAGCAATCACTGGGCCAGGAGGAAGACCCAGGTCTAGTCCCGGCCAAGCTACGGACGTTCAGCTTGACCTTCCCGGCATGTAGATGAGGAGGGCTCAGCTAACGGCTCTCTCAGGAAGCGGGCGAGGAAGTGGGGGAGGCACACAGCGTAGAAGTCACACACTAGGCTTTGGGTTCGCCGCAAAGATTAGAGGAACCATACCTGACACCTGCAAAGTACTCATTTAGTGCTACCTCCCTTCCCTACTAATAACAGGTATTTAGTGCTTACTCTACCCCAGATCCCGTCCTAAATACTTTATGAATCTTAACTCATTCAATCTTGACAACGGTCCTATGAGGCAGGATCCCTGTTACAGTTCCCTTTCAAGAAAAAAGAACGGAGTCACAGGGAGGTTATGCGACCTCCCCAAGGTCATAATGTGCTAAGTGGAGGAGCCAGGATCCAACCCCAGGCGCTGTAGCTCCAGAGACCGTGCCACACACACACTGCTATAGGGCGACACCGAGCCCCCTGTCGTAGCTGGCCAGCAAGGGTAGTTTAGCCTCATAGAGGCCAGAAAGGGGTTGGGGGCAGCAGAGTGGTGGCCGAGGCTTGGCTGTCCCACCGCAAGCAGAGCCTTGAGGAAATCAAAGCTCTGCCTCCCGTAATGACACCTGCTTCTGGAGCTCTGGGATGACGTCATCACTGTACTCCCACCAGCAGGTGTGTCGGCAGCTCTGTGGAGAGAAACTTGGTCCCAGCCAGATGGGGACGACCAGGCTTCACATGTCTGTTCCCGCTCAAGGTCACTGAGCCAGTTAACGAGGAAGAAGTTAACAGAACCACAGGTATCTCAGCCACCCTCTCAGGCCTTGCTTGGGCCTTCCTGCCACCCCCACAGCAAGGTGGGCAGAGGAGGCGATCCATTTGAGAGCTTAGCCCAGCTGAGCCCTGTAGGGCTGTGGTCCTGGCTGTCTTCAGGGGGCTGAGAGACCCCTGGAAGAGACTGTGCCTCAGTCTCTCTTTGGCAAAGTGGGGGAATGATGCCTGACTTAAGCTGCCTCAAGAAAGGAGGAATCGTGTGTCTCAAGGGACAGTTAGAGATAGAGAAAGAGGAAGGCAGGATTGGGGAGATGGGTCCCAGGCCATATCTGTTATGAGTTAGCTGTGTGACCGTGGGTAGGCCACTTTACTTCTCTGAGCCTGTAAAACGCACATTGGTTGTGGGGTGGGCAGAGGTGCTGTTTTTCCAGGCCAGAAGCCTGACCTTCTAGCATTTCCCATCCCTGAGTGCGGCAAAAAAGCATGTACAGGTTTGGGAGGCCTAGATTCAAAGCCCTCTTCTGCTATTTACCTGCTGTGTGACCTTGAGGATCCTCTTTCTGAACTAGGATTTAGCATCCCAGAGCCAACACAGCATGTGTCCCCACAACAGCCCCATGAAATGAACAAGATAATCTCTGTTTTTCAGATGTAGGAAATGACACTGGAAGACCCAACCCTAGGCCTGAAATAGCTCACGGTTTAAGTGGGAAGAAAAAAATATAACTCAAATGTAAAACAAATCATGGTAATGAAGATGACCATCAGGTAACCAACAATACAGGCACAAGCAGAGGACTGGAGAGAGTGGGCCACAGAGGGCACCTGAAATGAGCCTTAGGAGATGAGAGGTGTTTGCCAAGTGGCAAGGAGCCACAGGCAGAGGAGCAGCAGGTGCAAAGGCCCAGTGGTGGAGAGAAGGTTGTCCATTCAGGGATTAAGTTGTGTGGGGCTGGGATACAATTAGGCTGAGGCCAGAGAACCCGATCAAGAGCCAGATCATGGAGGGTTATGAATGTCATGCCAAGGAGTTTGGAGTTTATCTCGAGAAGGTAGTGGGAAGGCATTAAAAGGCTCTGCCAAGGAGTAAACATTGATTGAAAACCTCCAAGACAGCACTGACTATCAGCCCAGCACCATCCAGATTCCTTTTTGGAAAAGCAGGGCCAACAGAGAGAGCCCCTGAGCTCTATTCATAAAGTCCTCCATGCCTCAGGGCGCCTCTATAAAAGGGGATGATGGCCCTGCCCTCTGTCTGTGGACCACCACCGAGGAGGTGGGCAAGGGAATTTGAGCTCCCAGAGGGGAACATATTGATGGTAAGGCTACTGCCTTTCTACAAACAAGGACAAAATAGTTGCCTCTGATCAGCTGGGGGAACAGGTCTGCTGCCAAGTTTAGTAACTGACAGATGGCTGCAAGTAAAGGGGTTGGTAAAACCAGGAGGGACCTGGGAAAGGTTACTGCAAGGACAGTGCTGGGATGGAAAGAGGCTGGAAGTGAGAATGGCAAGGAGTAAGCTAAGGTGACTAGAGCGCGGAGTTGGGACACCCTGGCTGTGCCTCTTCTGAGCTGCTTGGCTCTGGGCAATCACTTTCTCTCCCTGAAAATGTCTCCATGCCTGAAACGCAGCGGGAGGCAGTCGTGCCTGTCACAGCACTGGAAAAATATGAACGGGAAAATAAACCTCATATTTATCTGCATAGTGCCTTATAGTTTGCAAAGCAGATTACCTGCTTCATCTTCTCGGATTCCCATGAGGCAGGAGGGGACATCTGTTGAGTGCCTGCTGTGTGCCAGGAACAGGACTGGGTGTTTGTTTACATTCATCTCATGCCAGCTTCATCACAGCCTTCAGACGGGTATTGTTATCCTAATTTATTTCACACTTGAGGAAACTGAAGTCACACTGCTAGGAAGCAGCAGAGCCAATATTTGACCCCAAGAATGTCTGATGACAAATCACCAGATACTTCCATGGCAGCATGCTACCTCCCTCAAGTTGTATAACCTCTAGGGTTTTTTTTTTTTTTTCCATTACCTAACGTCACCAAACTTCAGTTTTCTCATATGTAAAAATATAGTTAATATTAGTTCCCATGACATAGAATTAAAATAAATCAAATTAGTAAAAATAAATAAATAAAATACGTAAAGTGCTTAAAATATATGGTACTATATTTTATATATAATACACCCACAAGATAGGTAAATATGAAAAAGTATTGGCAAGAATATGAGACAGCAGGAACTCTTATACATTGCCTGTGGCAGTGAAAAAAGATCTGGAAAAGTGAAGAAGCACATATCTTATGATCCAGCAATTATAGTCCATGGTTATATACCCTAGACAAGTATTTGCATATGTGCACGAAGTGACATGTATAAGAACATTTGTATCAGCATTGTTTGTGAGAAAAAACACTGTAAACAACTTAACTGTCTATCTTCAGAAAAACTGATAGGTAAGGTGAGGTACAGACAGACATGGAGTAGAATACATAATGAAAACTACAGCTATATTCACCAACATGGATATTGGGTGAAAACCAGCATTAATGCATACAGAATGATACCATTTTTTAAAGTTCAAAACCATGCAAAACAAACAAAAAAATACATTGTTTAGGAATGCCTACATGTATAGGAATCTGTTAAACAGACAAATACAAAATTCAAGCTGATGGTTATTTGTGTGAGAGCGAAGGTAGAAATGAGAACAAAGGATTTAAAAGGAATAGACAGTATTCTGCTTCTTAAATTGGACATTCATTAAATTATTATTTATATATTATTTACTGAATATTTATATTGCTAATCGATACGTATAGACATGCATATATTCGTTATATATTGCTGACTAAATATATTTTATATAGATTAAATATTTAATAATAAATAAAATGCAATTATAAAGAGATATATTTGAGAAGAGAAATTATATCTCATTTACCTCTAGTTATCTGATATCAAGCATGCTTCCCTGGTCATGGAAGGTATTTCAGAAGTGGTTTGTTAAGTGAATAATTGAATAAATGAGTGAACGGATAACTGCTAGTCCTTACTTCCTCAGTTCACTGTCTGCCCTTCTACTAACATGCACATTGGCCTGGGGCCAGATTTGTTATTTTGGTAAACCACTGGAAACAAGTAAAACAAAGCTGGAGACTATATATGTCCCTGTCTGGCTCATCCTGAACATAGCACTTTTGAGAGAACATCACATAGCCCTACCTATCATTTGTGCAACCATCCACTCATTCATCCATTCATATATGTAGTCAATATTTGTTGAAGATAAATCCTAGTGGAGATCAAGTGTAATCTCTTTAGAAGCAAAGTGAATTCCCATCCAAGATAATGATTCTGTATGTTATCACAGTGTCCCAAGGATCATCACGGTGCCCCAGTTGGATGTGGGGGATGAGCACAGGAAGCCCATGAGATCCTGCAACTCACCTTGGCACACAAATGAAGAGGGTGTTTCCCCTGGGTGAACTCGTCCAGTGATGAATACCACCTTCTGCTCTGCCCCTTCCCGAAGATTATCTGTAAGATAAAATGAAAGGTTTCTAAGGACGGCAGGGAAAGCTGAGACTAGCGTAAGTTATATGGTGTATGGGAGAGAGGGAAGGAAGCAGAAAATGGGCGGGTGCTTTATATTTATTTCTTAAGCCATTGGGTTAGAACCGTTAAGGCCCCGCCATTGCTGATTAATTTAATCATGTCCCTGGCTATCCCATGTTAAGAGACTACAACTTGTTCCTTGGTACAACTGATCATATTAACATTAAAGTCATCTAAAGAGGTCATAGGAGTGAAATTAAATCCCAGATCCACTGACTGTGACCTTAGTCAAGTTGTGTAACCATTCTGAGTTTTAATTTGCTGATCTGTAAATGTGGATAATAACATCTACTTCATAGAGATGTTGTAATGATTAAACAAGCTTATGTATTGCCTAGTATACAGTAAATATTCAGTAAATGATGGAGTAAAGAAGGTAGTATTTATATTAGTAAGAGCAGCAGCTGCCATTTAATTAGCTCCTTTTGTGTCAGGTACATTATACACATATAATCTTTACAGAAACATGCACATTAATACTTTTTTTAATAGAGGCAGAGACTGAATCTCAGAGAGGTTATATAACTTGTTCCTGATCACAAAGATAATAGGTTGAGGAGAATGAAAAAATGACCAGGGAGCTGTGAGCTGCACAGTTTTCAGGGCTTACACAAGACTGAGAATCATTCGAATTTCCATGATTTTGAATTCTCTCATTGATCATTCAGGGTACTCAGTCGAGAGTCCAGAAGGGCCACGCCTTAGTGGGCTAAACCACTCTAGACTAACAAAGTTTAACAATAAATCTCAAATGGATCAAAATGAACAAAAGAAACTTAAGTGCCTGCTGTATGAAGCTCAACTCTCTTTAATGGAAGACGACAAAGTTCAGACATCCAACAATGCATAATTCACAAAATCCAGCATCCAGTAAAAATCATTAGACATGTAAAGAAGTAGGAAAATATGGCTCAAAATCAGAGCCCAAGCTCTTGCTGCCTCTATAGAAGGTTCACTTTTATAATAAAATTTAGCTACTGTGCAAAGATATTATTAGACAAAGGCATGAGTGACATTCCCAGAAAGAAGGGGCAGGAGGAGGGTACTTAGCCCTGGGCAGAGGGAAGGACTGATTGACCCAGAATGGAACAATGACTTGAAGTGAATTCAGAAATGAACATTGAGGGAAGTTGAATTAAAGTAATCCATCTCTGTTAGAGGATGATCTGGGGGTTGGGCGGGGGGACAGTTAGCAATAATGAATAGGATCACAGCTTCTGAAATGCTAGAAACAGGTTATTCTGAATGTGGTTCATGATCCTAATTTTTGATACACCAATGTCACAGACTACACAAAGAATACTCTATTAAGCCTGGTACGAAAGCCTTGTGACTTGCTTGGTCTATTTGGGTAACCAGTAAAAGTTGAGGTCACTGCTTCCCTAATAATAGGTCTCTGAGAGGCAGCAAGATGTATGTATAATGGAGTCAAAACATGTTTTAGAGAACTCACTGCTTGCTCAGCTCTATTTTAGGCACCCTGAGGAACAAAGGGAGAGAGAAGACGCACCTTCTCAAAAGATTGTGATTTAGAAGAGGACTTAGACACCTGAACATTTCCTAGACTGAATATAAGCTCCTTAAGGGAGGAACTGTGACTTTCACAGTGTATTTTTAATGTCTTTCCCAGGACCCTGCATGGAGTAGGTGCTCAAGAACTGGCTGTTGAATTAATAAGTAAAAAATACTTGTATAGGTCACGGTTTATAAAGAAATTTAGACTCCTGTTGTCTTATTTACTCTCCATCATGCCTCTGTGAGGTAGACAGGGTTAACCCCATTTTACGGATGACGGGACTGAGGCGCACAGTGTCAGGCCGCTAGCAGTGGTACAGTCAAGTCCCAGCTCCCAACCCAGTTCCTCTTTCACTATCCTGTCTGTCTCCTCTGAGATCCGCCAACAACAACATAAGATTCTACATCCACTGCATTTCCATCTATAACATATGCAAAAGAGTTTGGTCTCCTCCCTTATTGCTGGTGAAAGTTGAACTACTGTCTAAGTATTTATATTGCATTTTCATTAAAAAAAAAAAAAATGCCAGCAAACCCTTTTAAAAAATACCGTCTAACATTGACCCCATCTATCTCGGCAGTCCAGAAATGATAAATGGGATTACTGGGGCCCTCAGTGGAGGCTACCTTTATGGATGTCTCCTCTAACCCAGTATCAACTCAATTTCCTTCAACATTTCTGCTGACCACAGGAAAATGCAAAATGGGCATTCTATTTGCACACTAATTTTACTGAGCCCCTGCATCTTCATAAAATGATAATGTGGGGCTAATAAAAATCGAGCATCTTGGGTGCTAATATAAGCAAATGTTGATGCAGGCAGGTAACAAACTGCTTTGTCATTTAAGAGGCTGTAAAAGAGCATTATAATCATCTTTAGGCAAAATGGATGGGTTGCCTTTGCTTAGCTTTTAGCTTTCATTTGCAAAATCAATTTAAGGTAATGGAGCAGCTCCAAGGTGGTGTGACATGGGACCCCCCCTTCCTGTCACCAAATCCCCAGATTTGTGCAAAGCCAATTAAACATATTCTTGGTGGAGGGAGCAGGGAGGATGAAAGAAGTATACTTGAACAAAGTCAGGGCGGAACAGAAGCTGAACGATCAAGACCAAGAACAACCTATAAGGGATGATAAACCTGGAAGTTCATGGAGGATGTTGCTCAAGGGCACATTCAGGTGGAACAAGAACAGCTATACCAGGCTCCCCAGTTAATAGAAGGTGTTTGAAGTCAAATGTGCTTGTGTAGTGTCCTAACACACACACACACACACACACACACACACACACACACACACACCTTTGTCATTATATCCCTCTGTCATCCACTATGTCCTTATTCATAAAATATTTATTGAACACCTATTTGGTGGCCAGGCACTAGCTATTATTATCTTTTTTTTTTTTTTTCCACAGAAAACGAAGGGTAAGAGACATTAAGTGACTTGCCCTAGTTCTCCCAGCTAACGACCTGCAGAGCCTGAGTCCCCACCCATGCACTCTGACTCTGTGGTTTTAACCTCTATGTCGGGGGAGACATCTGTAACCTCTAAGGAGGACAATAATATTATCCAGTTACGGTAGCAATTAAATAATGTTTATTCAGTATTTATTCTGTGCCAAGCACTTTATATATATGATCTTATTTAATTTTCACAGCAACCCAGTGAAACATCTACTATTCTTACCCCTATTTCATAGATTAGAAAATTGAGATACACAAAGGTTAAATGGCTTGTGTAAACCTGCCTAAGCAGCAACTGTGGAAGCCAAGATTAAACCTAGGCCTTCATGAATCTCAAATTTATGCTTTTAACCACTGTGTCATATCATCTCTTGAAGATTAAATAGGGTCCTTATGGTGCTTTAAAAAATACATCCACGAATTCTTTGTTCCTCTCCTCCCTTTAAGAGGTGGAGCTGAACTCCCCTCTCCTTCAGTGTGGGCTGCACATAGAGACTTGCTCTAACAAAAAATATACTCTAGAAGTGGTAGGTTATCACCCTAGAGATTAGGCTCTAAAAAGACTATGGCTTCTGTGGTGGTTATACTCTCTCGAATCACTCACTCTGGGAGGATCCAGCTGCCATGACATGAAGACACTCATGAAGAATCTAGGCAACAGCCAAGAGTTACTGAGGCCAGCCCAAACCACATAAGTGAGCTTGGATGACCGCAGCCCTGGGTGACAGCTTACAGCAACTTCGTGAGAAGGCTCTGAGCCAGAAACACCCAGGTAAACCGCTTCCGCATTCCTGACCCATGGAAACTGAAAATGTCAGTCAAGAAAATGTCCTCATATTGGTTTCTAAACCAGACCAGTTGTAATCTTTTCTTCAAAACTCCAGGGCCCAAATGGGTCCACATGACCACTAAGCTGGAGAAAAGAAATCCTGGTAGCAATAACAGCATGACTACCTGGTATTTGTCTGAGGGCCTACTTAGGACCTGAGGAGCCCTGCCACTGGTCTCTCTGTGCTGGCGCCAGCCTTGCCAGTCCATTCTCCACCTGGCCATCACAATGGAATTTCTAAAATGCAAATGGTAGCATCTCATTCCCTCTGCCTACAACCCTCCAGCAGGTTTCTGCTGTCCCTGGGCAAGTCCAGCCTCCCTCCTCTAGCATCCCTAGTCTCTGGTATCTGTTGGCTGCTCACCTCCCCAGCCCCTTCCACAGAGCCCAGCCTCAGCTAACTCTCGGCAGCTCTGTAAGCAGGCCACGTTCTCCCACACCTCCGCCCTTGGGTGCGTGATTTTCTCTCTACCTAGAATGCAGTCCCCATCTCATCTGTCTGGCTTACTCTTACTCCGCCTTCCAGACTCCGCTCAGATGCCTCTTCTGAGAAGGGAGAGATGAAACTAACACTCACCCAGTACTCGTCCTTGGCCAACCCTGGTGTTAATGTTGTATCTGATTTCATCAGCACAATAATTCTCTACTTTCCCTTACGAAATTTGTTGTGTTGAAGGTAACCTAAGCACATCACTCTATGGTTCATAGTGACGATACATAGGGATCAGGAGCTGTGAATTATGGTAAGAACGTGCTCAAGGTGCAACATTTCTTGTAGATGATTTTATGAGAAAAACGTAGATTTAGGAGACATCGACAGAGCTTTCTTGGGAGCAGTGGAGAACCAGTGGATGTGTTTGAGTAAAGATGAGACTTGAAAGGAAAGACATCCAGGGCTGCCTCAACTAAGCTGACCGAGGGTGAGTCCAACAGGAAGGGAGAGCTAGAACAGGGATACTCAGCAGGACACTGGTCCCTATGTTTCTTCTGTTTCCTAAGGGGGCCAAATAGAAAGCCTGCTGGCTTCCCAGGTAGACGGACTGGGAAGGCCCCAAAGAATATTGGTTGTGAGTCCTTGGGAAAATTATGTACACATTTTGAGCCTCAGTTCCCTGCAAAATGAGAATAATAACCCCCAGCTCATAAGATAAACCTGAAGCGAGAGACTTTATGTTCCTGATCCATTTATTGAGCAACAAGCCACAGGAATAGGGTTTTCCAGCCTTACTGGCATCTGGAGCTGGGTGTCACCTTGTGTGTGCAGGGTGCTGTTCTGTGCATTGAGGAAGGTTAGCAGTATCTCTAGCCTCTACCCGCTAGGTGCCAGGAGCACCCCTCCTCCCAGTTATGATTAGCAAAAATAGTTTCAGACATGACTAAATGTCCCACATCTCCTCAGAGGCAAAGTAGCCCCTGGTTGGGGATCAGTCCCCTGTAAATAACATTCTACAATTGTGTGTGCAGGGTGCTGTTCTGTGTATCGAGGAAGGTTAGCAGTATCTCTAGCCTCTACCCGCTAGGTGCCAGGAGCACCCCTCCTCCCAGTTATGATTAGCAAAAATAGTTTCAGACATGACTAAATGTCCCACATCTCCTCAGAGGCAAAGTAGCCCCTGGTTGGGGATCAGTCCTCTGTAAATAACATTCTACTCTATTCAGACTGGCCTTGTGATTACCTTCCCAAGAAAACCATCAATTTCTTAGGTTATATATTTCTCGCCCTCCTCTAAACTCATTGAGCTCACCTGGTCACATGTCATTTGCTACCTTGCTCAGGGAGGACCAAAAGCTGCACCTCCGTTGTGCCCAATGTCCAGTTACCTGCTCTTCTTGAGAAAACAGTCGCATTGGCAAAGTTTGTTTTCTGTTTCCCACTCCCTAGCCTCACTGCCCTCTGATCTCCTTCTCTCACCTAGGGTCAGATCTGCCATGGCATAAAGTCTTATATCTAAGTGGCAGACTCTTTCATGCTCCAGGGTTAAGGATCAAATACTCTACCCCGGAAGAAATGGGAGAACAGGCATGACCATTGAAAGTCGTACGCTCATGACAGAGAAATAAAGCACTCATTCTGGAATTCAGGACTTTGGGAAAAGGGGCCACTCTGGTACCCCTCCCATGTCTACCATATATTAATACCACTCTCTGGCTTTAGAAAGCAGCAAGGAGGCCTCCGACTTACAGGGGACCTATAGAGGCCATCAGAACTGCAAAGCCTGTGGGGTCACTGAGTAGAACACCATCACTGTAGAGGTGAAGGGAGAGGCCCAGAAAGGACAAGTGACTTCTCCCAGGACACACAGCTGGAGGGTGTTCAGCCGGGTCGGGAATGTAGAACGTAGAGCTCCAAAGTCCAAACAGCCTCCTCTCAGGACACCGGCTGGCTCAGGCAACGTCCGTGCTGGCTGACACCTGGGAAGTGCCCACTGGGTGTCTGCCAAGGAAATGAAGGAAAGCCAAAAGCCATGGGCCTGATGGACGGAGGGCTAGTGCCAGTTGCCATCATCACTGTCACCTTGTCACAGAAAAGCTGAGCCTCTCCCCCCCTCCTCAGACAGGCTGCCTCTGCTGGTCTCAGCAGTTTATTAAGCCTCCTTTCCACAGGGCGGGCACTTAGGCCTGTGAACAGGTAGCAGGCAGTCTTTTGGCTGTAGGCTAATGGCAGGAGGGCTCTCCCTGCCAAGACCTAAGTTGTTCCCAGCACCCTCCAAGCACCTCTGGAGAGTCGGAACCAGAACCGCCTGCTCAGAGTAGGGGCTGAGGTTGGGTCTCCTGGGAAACAGACTGGGAGACTCCGAGGTCAGCTCAGAAACTTTACTGGGGATTGCTCTTGTGAGAGGTCCAAGTTAAGCAGGATTGAGACAGTCTCAACAGTAACTTTAATCAATTCTGTGGGAAAACCCTAGGCCAGAGGGGCCCTTCCTAGTTGTCTCAGGAGGCAATGGGACTGGTTCTATGCCCTGAATTGTCTTGATACTGGTTATGGGCTGCCTCCAGGGCAGGGGCAATAACCTTGGGCAAGGCCCCTTGCTTGGGCTGAGTGCAATTTCCAGGGAAGAACTCAGTTGTGAGCTGCCAGCGACCAACACTCCTGGGAGCTGGGGGAATTGGTCCTGAAGGGGGATCGAGGCAGCACGCACAGTGTCTGCTATGCCAGCCTGTGCTGAGGCAGCTGAAAAGAGCAGAGCATATCCGAGGCCTAAAAGACAAGAAGCCAGGGATGTAGGACTTTCTTTTTCAATTCAATTCAATACATATTTTCTAACACTGACCATATGCCAAACTTTGGGCTGGTCCCTGAGGACATGGAGAGGAATGAGACGCTGTCCCTGCCATCCAGGAGTTTGAAGACTAGGGAGAAGAAAGATCTAGCCTGGCTTTGTGGTTATAAATTTGAATTCTAGAGTCAGACAGAAGGAGGGTTAAATCCAAGTCCTGACATGCATGACCTTGAGCTCTGAGATTGTTCATGTCCTCATCTACAACATGAGGATAACGATATCAACCTCACTGGGATCTTGTAAGAATTAAATGAGATAATGCATCAGGTCAATGTGTTCAAACGGCATGTATTCAAAAATGGCAACTTACAGGTCACTTGGTCTAACTGCCTCTTCCTACAGATGCAGAAACTAGACTCTAAACAACACCAGAGCCATAACTTCGCGTCTCTTTTTCCTTGTATTCCCAGTGCCTCCCACACAGAAGGTGCTCCGTAAATACTCGTGGAGCAGTTGTGAAGTATTTGCTGCCCTTTGGTTGAATGCACTCGGGCTAGAACAGAGTGCCCAGGCTTTCCCTAACTTGCGCTGTGCCTTTTGAATGCCTCTCTCCCAGCCTCCAGAAATTCCTCACTAGGTTCAGTTTCAGGCTTAGCAAATGCAAATTGAATTACGCCATGCCCTTTTACAGCAAGGACAACAAAAACAGTTTCCCCAGGAAAAGAGGGCAAGAAGAGGTGAAAGCTGGGATGAAAGTCGAAGACAATACATTCTAATCAAACCTGATAAATATGTAAATTAAAGCAGCTAAACAGTTGGCTTTGACAAATGACTTCTCCGTAATGGATTTTTCCACAGTGAAAGGGGAGAGTTCAGCCTGCCTGCGAGTCACAGAGAGAGCCCTCTCCTGCTTTCCTGGCAATGAAGGCTGATGGGGCAGGCACTGGGATGCTCGGAGGCAGACAGAGGGCTAATCTTTCTTTTAATAGATGCTATTTACTGAGCATCTGCTAGCTGCTAGGTGCAGTCTCCATCAACCCCGAAAGAGGAGGGAGTCCCTGTCTCAGTATTAGGGAGCTGAGGTATAGGTGAGTAAGGGCCGGATAGATTCACCAGACTCCAGAGCCTGGTGTTGCTGAGGGGTCAAAGCAACCAGCTGTTGAGGAACATAAATTCAATCCCTGCAGTGGTTTTATTGCCCTCCGGGGATCTCACCATCTCAAAAGTTAGTGCCTTTTAGTTTTTGTTTGTTGGTTTGTTTGTTTTTAAGGTCCGGCCTTATAGTTTTTTCTCCCCTCACAAGACCTGGTGGTGCTCACAAAAGATCTGTGCCTTCACTTGCTGTGTAGCTCCAGAGGGACCCTTTCCTGTGCCTGCTCCCATTTCTGTTTCCCCATTTGTAAAATAAGCTGTTCGAGTCACCCCAGCTGAAGGCCCAGACAGCATGGAGCAGAATGGAGCCGTTAGACTGCAGATTCTCTGCAAAATACAAGATATTCATAATTGTAAGCACTAAATTTGGGGTTGGGGGAGGTTACTACCTAGCAATAGGTAACCAGAATGGTTGCTATAAAATTGATGATTCTAGTGCCTGGGTTATCATAGAACAGACAGGCGAGTGGTGTTTAAAAAGGAATGGGTTTTGAGCAGTTACTATGTGCCAAGCACTTTTTACACATTAAGATCTAGATCTCGCCAGGCCTGGGGAGAAGTGTGTACTGTTTCCTTCGTGTTACAGATTAGAAATCTGAGGTTAAATGCATGGCTCAGGGCCAGTGTAATTTAGCTAGCAAAAGTGACAGCAAGAATTTGAACCCAGTCTATCTATCTCCTGAGACCAGTCTTTCTTCTGATGCCTCCAAGGGACACAGTTTACTCACTCTCCAGCTATACCAGATAAAAGGTGCCGTTCTGTGTGTACATGCGTGGGAGCACGAGCACGCGTCCTCCTCTGACTCGACCTCCTACAGATTCTGGAGGTTATGTACAAAGTTATGGGAGCTGACGTGCAAACAGAAATGCAAGATGAATGATTTGCGGCGTTGGGAAGACACTGTTAACACAATTTTCCCAAACAGAGAGCCAATATTTATGAAGCACTTCAGGAAAAGTTTCCTGGTAGGGCTGGGAGTAATAGGATCCAGGCCCTGAGCCCAAGATCAGCCTTGCCCGATGCTGGAGGAATTTAGATTTGAAGAGTGTTCTTTCTTTCCTATTGAGATCTTCATTGACTTGTATAAAAATACCACTTTCAATCTCAAATCCCCACTGGCATCTTTATATAAGCACCGAAAATGCTACTGGGCTTTGGAGATTTCATTTAATGAAGGAAAAGTATTTCTATTAAAGAGTGTAATTTTTTCTCTCTCTCTTTCTCTCTCTCAACACAACATCTTCGGAGAAACCAGGGAAGCTGGATTATTCTGGGGTGGGAGGAAATGAACCAACCCACGCTTCACCAAACTATGGAATGGCGACAGCCAAGGAAGGCAGGGAAGGGTCAGTAATGAGAAGCGATAAGAGTAATTATTATAAACTCCCGTATACCCATGACTTGACAGTTCAGAGGCACTTTGGTGCTCAGTAGGGAGATTGTTCTGTTGCCACTGTCTAAGCTGACCCCGCCCCCCCGGTCACGTGTTGTCTGAACTGGTACAGCGGCCCCTGCCTCTCTGTTGCGTTATCCACTCTCAGGTACCAAGATCCCTTTCCTGCTTCCAGTCTGACAGTGTCTTCCCCGTGCACTAGAAGCAATTCCAGGCTACTTCCCCTGGCCTGGAAGCTTGCTCCCTGCTCACTCCCCACCCTCATCTCTTATGTGCACTAGAAGCAATTCCAGGCTACTTCCTCTGGCCTGCTTGCTCCCTGCTCACTCCCCACCCTCATCTCTTACTCCCCCTCACCTGCTCAGACTGCCTCCTCACACCTGGTTCCTTCTAGTTTCTCTGCCCTCTGGAGGCTCCCCTCGGGTCCTGTGAGGCTGGCTCCTTACCCCTCGGGTCTCTTCCCACAGCTCCATGGCAACGGGAACTTTGTCTTATTAACTGCTGTGAACCCAGGTCTAGCACAGCACCTGGCAGATACACATGCTAACTGCATATTTATCAAGTCGAGGTATTGAGTGATGTGTGCTGGGGAGGGCCAAAGGAATGAGACTAAAGAAGTGGTTGAGGTTGGCAAATTGTGCAAGGTCCTATCACCCGTAAGCTGTGAGAAAAGAGTGGCCCCTAGTCCAATGAATATTAAAGTCTGTGAACCCTCTGCCTCCCTGCTGAGGCTCCATTCCCTCACAGAGAAAATCTGAAGCAACCAGCTGCCCAGAAACATAAATTCGATCCCTCTAGTGATTAGATTGCCCTCTGGGGGGTCTCACCCTTAGCAAGCCCTTAGTTGTAACTGCCTGATTCCCAGTTCTGGCTCTGCCACTTCCTTCTAGCTGTGTCGTCTTGGGAAAGCCCCTGGATCTCTGGGTATATCTGCCTCCTTCCTCATCCATAAAATGGGAATAATAATAATAATAATATGCATATTATTGGATAGTTGTGAGAACTAAATGAGTTAAAATAAAGCTCTCATAACAGTGCTCATCACATGGCAAACCCTCCATTAACATTTGCTATTCTTAGTCATTCAGCAGATATTCATAGAGCTCCTGGCCATCCTCCTCTCCTGGGAAACCTCACCCCTCGCTCCCCTCTCAGGCAGAGTCAGACCCTCTGCTCTGCTCTCCTCTCTCCCAGCCTCTTCTGCTATGACAGCAATTGCCCAGCAGTATAATAGTAATTTGTTTTTCTTTCCATCTTCACCTTTCTCCTCTGGTGACTCTGAGCATTTGGGGGGCAGAAGCCCTGTCTTGTTCATCTCTTTGGCATTTATTTCCTTCGTTTGAGACAGAGAAGGGCATTTTGATGTGGTTGTTTTGATGCAAGAGTGTTGAAATGGCTGTGTCTAAATGTAAAATTGCTTTTGAAAATTACCAGGTACTCTGTGAAACAGACCCCCCCCCCACACCATCCATACCCATGTATATCTGACCTTCACAGTCCTTCAGTCCTACCAATCGCTTACTGCCTCCCTCATCACCAGCCTTGACCTGGAGCCCACTCCTGAGCCCGACCTTTCCCATCGCTCCCCTCCCTGAGCCCCTTTGCCAGAAGTGGAAATCAGGGATGGAGGAAGTCCTGGGACGAGGGGAGGTAGCCTGAAATGTCTCCTTGGCACATTGTTTGGTATTGTTTTTAAAAAGCTGAAGGTGGAATGGTTTGTTTTCTCAGCTATGTCAAATGTCCCCATATCAAAACAGTTGTGTAGGAGCAGCTGCATCAATGGAGCCAAAACGAAAAGATGGCATCAAGAAGGTACGAACTCTGCAAGGAAACCACCTGGCAGGTAGCGGTCCTTGAGAACGGATTTAAAAACATAGACCCTTCTAAGTGGGTTAACAAGCAGTCCACTGCACTTAATGCCAAGTCTCCCTGTAGTAATTCCTGTTTGTTCCGGCGAGGATGTTTCCACCACCATAAAGATCAGAGAAGCTAAGGACACTGCCTTAACTCCTTCACACAGGAGTTCACAGAACAGAGATGATCAGGGCTGACTGGTCTAATTAATCTCTTCCATTTTATAGCCAAAGTATCAAGAGAGAAAGTGACTTGACCAAGGTATCACAGTGATTGGATTTTCACCTGTTAGATTAGAAAAATGTGATCGGTTCTTGGGTAACTTCTCTACCCTGGGCACTAAATTCTGTACCAAAGCATCATCGCTGGGCTTATGGCAGGCAGACAAAAGAATGGAACATAGCCCACAGCAGGGGCTAACGCTCTAAGCATGCTACTTGAAAACCGGACTCATCAGGTTCCTGGTGAAAGAAGCTTTAGTGTCCAACTGGGCAGGTCAATATCCCATTAGCCAGACAGTCCACCAGAGGAGCAAGGCCTCTTGGTAGGCTTTGGTCTGCATAAGGGAAGGTGAGCTTCTGCGGTGTGGGGGCACAAACCAAGACCTACTTGCATCTATTTCCATAATCGATATTTCTGTAGCTGGTTAAAGGAAAGAATAAACCCCTGTTAACCTGAGTTAGGAAATTATATACCCCTACTGTTTTCATGGCTTCATGACTTGGGTTGAATAAAAAACTTACTTACAAGAACTTATTTCCGGAGGGTGTTTTTACAGAGCAATGTTATATGCTCCTAAAATAAGGCTTCTAAGATAAACCTGGACTCGTTACACAAATTCAGCCGTGGACTATACCTAGAGCACGGGGGACTGGAGTCAGGCAGACCTGGGTTTGAAGCTGTGTGATCGAGGTTGGTCGTTGAACTACGGTTTCATCAGACGAAGAGAGGGGGAGGTCTGTGAGTCACAGGTTCTTCACGCACGGTTTCATCAGGCGAAGTGGAGGTCTGAGAGGGGGAGGTCTGTGAGTCACAGGTTCTTCACGAAGGTAGCCTCTGGGATTACTGATTTCAAAGGCTTCAGTCCCACCTTCTCAGCCAGGAAGGGCAGACCCGTCTCATCTAGGAAGGCCCCGGGGCCTGAGTGTGCTGACACGCACACGTGTGCACATGCACATACACATGCACGTGTGGGCTGAGGACTGGAGAGGTGACCTAGCACAATGGTTCTAAGCAGGGATGCGGGCACGAGAGCAGCGGCTCCACCGCCCTCTGGGCCTGCGATTTTGGGCAAATTACTTCACATTTCTATGCCTCGGTCTTCTCATCTGCAAAACGGGGATCATAGTGGAACATCTCATAGTCATGCTCTGGAGAGTTAATGAGTTGGTATTTGTAAAGCACTTAGAATAGTATCGGGCATCTAGCAAATCTTGTATAAAAATACGTTTGTTAAATAAAATAAGTACTGACTACTAAAAACCATCCAGATGTTCCCTGTCTGCAGAAGGCGATGCTCATCTTGGGACCCTCCGCTGTGACAGGCCCAGCCCCCCTCGGAAACTTCCCCTATGAATAGCTATTTGATACTTTTCTCCAGATACGTGAGGGTAATACATTGGCAAGAAACACATTTTATTCTCTGGTTCTCAGCCCTGGCTTCATATTACAACCCCCTGGGGAGCTTTTTAGAAATCCTGATGCCCAAATCTACGCCCACTCCCCCAACCCCAGCCCCAGCCAAGATTCTGGGGAGGGGCTCAAGCAAGTTTTCCTTCTAATGTGCAGTCATAATTGAGAACTACTGGCCCAATGTGGGCTTGGGCCAGGTCCTCTGCTCTCTGAGTCTCAGTCTTCTTACTATACCAATCTGTACTAAGAAGGGGCAGAGCTCTTCTTATTAGTAAGAAGGGTGGTCTCTCAGCCCCCTTCACGTCTAAAATACTGTGATCCAAGAGGTTTGGAAGACCCAGGAGCTGACTTGGGATGGCTCTGATTAGACCACACTGGTGATGAACAACAAGGAGAGGCCGTGTGTGTGTGTGTAGAGGCGGGTGGGATGGACAAGGTAAGATACACACATCAAGTAGATAATTTCTCGCAGACACTGTCCCTTCCTGGGGCCAGAGTTACTAAGATAATAGAAGCGCAGCATCTCCAGGAACTTACAAAGCTTAGAGCAAACAGGTTGGATTTATAATGAAAATGGAAGCCACATGCATGAGGAGAAGGAAAAAGTCACTTTCCGAAGGATGAAAGAGGAGGATAAATACATTTGCAATCGTGGACATAGCGCGTCCCGAATATTTGAATGCCAGGATACTGAACCAGGTTCCTGGGAAGGCAGAAGAGGAAGGAAGAAAAACCACTGTAGCTGAACGTCCAATCCGCACAGGCCCTGGGGGGCGAGCTGCATATCTAATCTCATCCCATCCCGGCAGCCTCCCAGCGGCAGGTATTCTGATATGGGTCCTACAGACCCCACAGGTAGTGGGCAGCGGTGCCAGGATCGAACCAGGTGGTTCTGATTTCAAAACCCTATGCTCTTTC
>NW_006441955.1:2343327-2412051 GCF_000325575.1 Pteropus alecto
CATACACCTAGATCACAGCAAAGAGCCAGAAGGAAGCAGAAAAGGGCTGAGAAGGACCCAATGTGGAAACACAGCCCCACAATAAATGTCAAGTCTCAGGAGAACCTCTTGGGGACACTGGAGTGACAGGGAGATACCTGGGAAAAAGGGTGAAAAGTCTATATCTTTTAAGAGTTAGTTAGTCTATAAGCACAGAGTGATATGGGATGGAAAACTGGCGAAGTCGACATAAAGAGACTGAGGCCCTCCCAGGACACGGTTCTTGACTGCCTGACATGCGACCTCATCAAAAAGAAATGTTGGTTGGCAGTGGACGAATATGCCTCAGGAGCTCTGACGGGGCAGTGATGGACCCAGCCTGTCCCTGTCAGGGAAAGGGCAGCCTGACGGCACTGAGATGTGGGGCCTGCTCAGTACCGGTGACACAGCAGGGGTGACCTCATGGTGGGGGTGACCACACTGGGGGGCTGCAGCTGTGAGACCTGTCCTGACCCATCCCTCAGACCTCTCCCTCCTGCTCCACCTTGGCACTCAGCCAGCTGCCTTCTGGATGTCACTCAGCTTCCCCCTAGCTCTTCCTTGTCCCCCTACATGGCTGGTGAGGACAGCCAACGCTCACCCTCAGGGCCAAACCATCTCCACGGCCCCCCATCTCTTCACTCAGGGGTCTGAGAGAACGGCGCAGGCAGCAGAGCCCCGTTCCGTTTGACTCACACGTGTCTCCCGCGTGTGAGTGCTGAGCCCCTGAGACGGCGCGTGTGAGTGCTGAGCCCCTGAGACGGCGCGGTCACCGTGCTGCTCTCCAGACACATACCCTCTCGTAACCAGGTGACACTTAAAAAAATTTAGGCAAATGCATTTGAGGGGTTTGGGGGCTGAGAAGAGTGCACTGCAGCAACCTGGAGAGTTAAATAAGGATGGGTGCTGGAGCTGGATATGTGAGCTGATCCCGGGCAAGCGAGTGCGGGGCTGCACGGCCAGCGTCTCAGGGTGACAGCTTCCCCCAGACCACTCCCTCGCTTTGGTCAAGTTCAGAGCCCTGATCACAGCCCCGCTGTGGACTGAGCTGACTCAGTGCTGGACTAGGAGTCTTCTCTCCCCCTCCCCCTTCCCGGTTCAGAGAGTAAAGTGAGGTCCTGTATGGCAGGGTTCGCACCCTCTCCCAGCTGGCACACAGTAGGTGCTCCTTATGCGCATGCCGAAGTCAATGAACGAGCTGTGCGTGTTTACTCTAAAGCTATGCCTTCACGTAGCACCCGCGTGATTAACCTGACTTCCAGGGAAGAAGTGAGTCTTGCCTTTTGATGGTGTTAATGTGGCAATAACGAGGTGGTAAATGTCTTATTTGTCTTCACGTCTTCTAGCAAGGCCGTATTCTCCAGTCCTGAGTTTCCCACGGTGTCCTTTCAAAGCCCTTCTCTTTAATGCCAAGTGGAAGAGTTCCAGACAGCTATTTGCATTTTCAATTCTGGAAATCATTAATATTTTACAACTGCCAGCACCATGGCTTATTAACATACATTTCCTACCTGCTACTGTTGAAGGGAAGCTTTGTGTTTGAGAAATATTCCAACATGGGGCGATTTCCCAACTCCTGTTTAAATTCTCTCAAATCCCGGCTCTCAGGAACTCAGTGGGGGAGACACGTCAGCAGAGAGTGAGAATTCTGGGTGACCGCCATGTGACGAGGGAAGCACGGAGGACGGGAGCCTGTGGGCTCAGCCAGGACGGCCGAATCAGACTTTAGAGCCGGGCTTCTGATTCCAGAGAAACATTTTTGCAGACAGTGGAAAGGACGTGAGTGAATAGAAGACCTGTGTTTAGATACCGGCCTTTTCAATTGCTTTTGGTCATCTTGGCAATAGGTTAAGATCAAGGGTCTTTGAGTCAGACAGGCCTGGGTTCACGTCCCAGCTCTGACACCACTGCTGTGGGGCAATAATCACAGCTCACAGGTTTTGAGCCCTTTCTAGGTGTCGGGGAGAGGGCAGCCTCCAAAGGCCCGCTTAGCACCCCAGTGGGGTGACCTCCCTGGGTGGCCGCAGCTGTGGACCCCCAGGACCCGACCTTCCCCATCTCCTTCACCTTCCCTCCCGCTTCGCCTCTGTCCTCACCAGCGTGGGTGAGTCTCTCCAGTGTGGGTGAGTTCCTTTCATTCTCACAGCCACCCTTTGGGGTCATTCCTGTGACAACATCTCAGAGCAAGAGACGAAGAATCGGAGAGGTTAAATCGCTTGCTCCAAGTCACAGAGTTGGCTAATGGATGGATCAGGATTTGATGTCCGAGCGCCGGGCGATAAAGCACGGAGCGTTTCTGCGGCTTACTTCGGAGGTGGGTGTAAGTGTTAGAGTGGGTGGCACATCTGTAGCGCTCAGCATGGTGCTGTCGAGATTCGGCCACTCAGTACGGTGGCTGCTGTGGTCGCTCTTATTTCTCCCAAAGCCCCGCTCACTAATCTCTCCTTCACTGAGCACCCAGCCAGAGGACCCTGTGTGTCCCTGGCTCAAAGTCCCCTGCACACTGTTATCCTCCTGTGTGCCGCGCCCTCCTGTGCCATTGTCACTCCCCCTTTCTGTGTACCCCCAGCAACTCACACAGTTCTTGGCACATCGTAAGGCTGCAGTCGGTGCTAAACAAATTGAGAGAAACTATTAACCCACACTGATTTCTGGAAGAAAATGTTTGCCAAGGATCTTTAGCCTGGATACATCAATATAGAAATGACACAGCTATAATTTGCTTTTGGATTCAAACTGGGAAGGTGAACTTTGACCCTGTCAAAAAAAATGAGAATAAATTAAATTGGAACACAGAGTCATTTCCCTCGATCCAGGACTCTGGATTTCTAATTAACGTGCAGCACAATTCTGAGGGCTGCAAGGGGATCAGCAAGATGGTGTCTGTTACCTTGCAAACTGAGCCTACCTCAGGATAGAGTCTTTTGTTCATGTTTGTTTGTCTTTTCTGGGATGTATTGTGTTTCTCATGGTATAGGTCCATAGATGAGAGCAATCCCAGGCAATTGGAAAAAAAATAATTGCTAGAAGCTGACTTGTACAAAAGAACACACAACAAAACAGCCCTCAATGCAATTGCTCACCCACCCTGTCTGGGAGGGTAGCAGCTTAGCTCCAGGAAGTTAGAAACGCCAGATGGAATTTTGGAATTTCGGCAAGGCACTAGCTGAAAGGTGAGGCCACCTTGTGAGGAGGGAGTGGGGATAGGGGAGAGCTTCACCCCCCAACACCGCCCCCAGCAGGCGCGACCACTTTACTGGAGCCTTGGCAAGGCGGCTCTGGGGTTTTGTCAGACCCATCTCCAAAATACTGATGCAGGAGACAGGTTACGAGCTGGGAAAGGAAACTGACTTTGAACGAAGGGCAAGAATGCGAGCTGGGGCAGAGCTTTTCCTGCATGGGGGAATGACGAACGGGATACACTTCTTCAATGCATTGATCCCCAAACTTGCATAAGTAAGAATCATCTGGTGTCCTTATTAAAATGGCAGTTTCCTGAGCCTCCCTCTAAATTAGAATCTCCAGCAAAGGGCCTGGGACTCTATATAAGTTTTAAACTACTGCCCTGGATGCTTTAAACTAGTACCCTGGATGCTTCTTATGATCAGACAATTTTGGAAATTACTGGTTTAGAGCACTGACGCTTTCCTTATCGGAGCCCCTGGAATACTGTCTGGCCTTGGGCAAGTCACATCCCTTCTCTAAGCTTCCGCTCCCACATCTGTACAACGGGGCTGGGACTCCCTGCCTCTCAGGGGGATATCATGTTTGAGGAAGAGATAAAATGAGTGTGTCACGTGTGTAGACAGTGCTGGCACCCGGGAGGTATGCAGTGTGTGTGAAGTACCACCCTCGAGATGTGGGAAGGCTGCTACCCTCCAAACCAGTGCCCCCAAAGGTGCCTGAGTCCCCCTTCCTGTTCTCCAGAGTTTTTGGCTCACAGCCACTGAACTTCAACCCCACATGCTCCTGCCTGCCAGGTGGCATTGTGGGGGATTCTGCCCCACCCAAGGAGCCAGTGCCTCAGGGTAGAGGCGACCTGTCCTTGATGGAATCAGCCCAGGCTGAAAACCTAGCTTGCAGTTTCTACTCCCCACTTCTGGGGCTCCTTCTGCTAGGGCTCTTGATAACCCCAAAACAATAAGCCCAGGGACAGGGGGTCTCAGCTCAGAGTTGGGCCTTGAGGAGTGAGTTCCCTCCCAGCAAGTCTGCAAAGGGACAGGGTTAATGAGGGGGCGGGGGAAGGAATTAGTGGTCAGGAGACCTGAGTGAAGGGTGCTGTTATAGGCTGAATTGTGTCCCCCGCAAATCTGTATGTTAAAATTCTAACTCCTAGTGCCTCAGAATGGGACTGTATTTGGGGATAGGGTTCTTAAAGGGGGAATTAAGGTAAAATGAGGACATATGAGTGGGCTCTAACCCAATATGACTTGGTGTCCTTATAAGAAGAAGAGATTAGGACACGGACATGTGCAGAGGGAAGACATTGTGATGACACAGTGAGAAGACAGCCATCTCCACGCCAAGGAGAGGCCTTGGTTAAACAGCCTGGCCAGCTCCCTTGACCTCAGACTTCTGGATTCTAGAACGGTGAGAGATGAGCTTTCTCTCACGTATGAGCCCCCACGGTGTGGGAGTTGAACACAGAGGGGGTCTAGGCTTTGGTGCCAGCTCCTTCCCTTGGCTCTTTGGGGAAAGTTCCCTTCACTTTTCTCATCTGTGAAAGAGAGAAACAGTATGTTTGGCTCACAGGTTGTTAACATAGGCAGGTCTGACAGAAGATAATGTAAGTGTGGCACAGCTGTCATACACTAAGCGCATGGTACATGTTATTTCCTTTTCCTGTTTAACCGTGCAAAGTTGGACCAGTGCTGTAATCTCTATGAATCTCGACTTTATCACGTAGGAAATGGGGACCACAACCCTTGTTTACTTCATTCAATGGGGCTGCCGGGAGACCAGCAAGATAACCTATGTGACAAGGCTTGAGAAAGTATAAACACTTCACAGATGGGAGGAACAATTGTGTCCACGCAAAGCAAGATGTCATCTTCCCCAAATTTGCTTTTAAACCGAGATCAGAAGTTCAGAGCAGTGGATTTAGACATGTGGGCTCTGGGTCCAAGTCCCAGGCATCCCATTTCAGTGAAATGATGGGCATATCACTCAACTTCAGTGTCCTGCCTATGAAATAGGAATGGGAACAGCGGTGATGGAAGATGCTAATACTTTCCATTCAAGCATCCACCAAGTCACAAGTGGTCCCATGTGCTTGACCAATTCAAGACACTTTCTCTCTTGCTCCCAACGGCATCGTGTGAAGGCAATGCCAGAGGACTTGTTCCAATAAATGAGAAGCCTACTTCTCCCATCAGAATCCCATTCTCATACGGACATTGTGCGCTCTAAAAAACCTAACGGAGGACCTGGACACTGGCTCACTCAGCTTTCAACTGAAGTCACCATCAGACCCAGAGCGTAACCTCCTGCCACCCCACATGTACAGACCCTGCACGGTCTCCTGTTAAATCACTGTTGACCCTCAGCTCTTCCCCACCATTCATCTTGGCTCAGAATCAGGACAAGAGGAAGTATTTGGGCTGAGGCGAAGAGCATAACAAGAAGGGTATTAAAAAAAAATCTCTTTCCAGCAACACTCATCCAGGGGAGGCTGTGTGTAAGGCTGGGCCTCACAGAGGGGTCTCAGTTGAGGGCTAGATTTGCTGTCCTTGAGGTCTTTTCTAATTCTAGGTCATTGGGTTTTATTACCAAGGAAAAACACTGAGTTGTCAGGACTTGAACCACTGATCCCAAGGTGAGGTCAGAGCTTATTGAGGAGCCGGGGAGCATTAGCTCTGTAATTACGTACCAGTCAACAGCTGATTTACCAAAACCATCCTGGTTGCAATTTCTACTTTGCTACATGGGGGGAATGAATGAGGAAGACGGGTAAGGCCATTTTTCCAGTTTTAAGGCAATGTTTTGAAAATCAAATAAGGAAGCAGTCATATGACATTCTAACAATGCCCCAGAAAGGGTGCCCAGAGAAAAACAATTTCTCTGGCTCTGTAGGCACCCAGAGTCTGGCTGCCTAGACCACGAGGGCAGCTCTGGGAACCCAGCCTCCGCACCCTGAACGGGATTAGGAAGAGGGGGGATGTTTTCCTCCCCCTGACAAAGGAGTGCCACTGTGACTGCAGCTGAAGACTCACGGGTTGTGTCCAGCCCGTGCTGATGGCCGCCACGTGTTCGCTAACCCCACTGCAGTCCTTAAGGGGATCGGCTCCTGCTTTACGCCAAGCCAAGGTCCCAGATTCTGATCTAGAGGAGGCCTACCGGGAGGCCTGTGCAAAGCAGGAGGGAGAGGAGAGGAAAGGAAGGTGGAGGCTGAGAAGGGAAACATACCCCAGCCACAGCCACAGCCACAGCCAGAGCCCTATGGCTGCAGGCTGAGTTCTGACCTCAGGCTCAGCTGACACCAGGGCTGACCTTGGACTTAGACATTACACTGAGATTTCCCTTAGTTTTGGTTTGTAATGTAAGTGACTGATAACACAAGAACCCCGCTTATTTGGCTATCCACTGGGCCTGGAGGAAGGGAGGCACAAATACCTTGATTCAAGTACCACTTATACCAAACGTCGTGAAAAGGCAACGTTCATCTTAGCTTATGGATGGTGGCCCAAAGGCCATCAAATGGTGGAGTTAATTCAGAAATAGAGATTTTTCTTCATAAGACACCTCCTAGAAAAGGAACTTTGGGAACGTATCAGCTAAAAATAAGGAAGGGACAGATTCTAAGGGAAAAACGCCTCAGTATTAAACCATAGGAAATCTAACTGGGGTGGAACCAATCCAGCCGTCCGGAACATTCTCTACGTAGAAAGAGAAATGGCATGGTGGAAAGCACAGAAGCAGCGGGGGCCAGGTTCCTGCCCGGCCTTCTAGCCTAACCTATGTGAAGACACTGTAAACAAGGAGTTCCGAATATGAATGCCCGCGGAGGCTGGGCAGGCTCGTAAATAACTGAAGCAGAGTTATGAGAGGGGATGGGTGGACCAAGGCACACTGAGCCCTCCTCAGCGACTGCCAGACTTTGCCCTGCAGGAATTAGGCCCCGAGGTCTGTGATCCGTTCAGAAAGTTTTTCAAGAGATGCTAGGGATCTTGATGTTTACATAAAATCCCTAATTGGTAAGTATTGGAAACTAATTTTCTTAGATTTTGAAGAAAGCAAATAAAGAAAAAAAGTCCACAGGGCTTGGTACCATTGTTCTGTTATAAACTGTGGAGCCCTAAAAACCTTAAGAGGTGTTTTTACTTTCTTGTGTGATTATAATTCATTCTTTGCATCTCACTTTTCCCTTCCTTAAACTGAGAGCAGAGGAGAAGACCTCTCAGTAGGAAATTCCTGCCTCCAAACTTCATGGCTCCAAACTCCACTGTCTCAGCCAGGCTTGTCAGAAAAGGTGCTATGGGCCGCATGTGATGGGAGAGTTTTATCACCAGGAGTGGAAAACTAATAGGACTTACTCCCCGCCGTGCAGAGAGCCCCCATGGAGCTCCGACATCGGCGGGAACTTGCAGGTATGGTGGGCATGGCCTCTACGGACACCAGAGCTCTGCCACTGAGCGGGTGTCTGACTTTGGTGGAGCCACCTTTCCTTTCTAAGTCTCAGTGTCCTCATCTAGCCATACTGTGAGGGGCTCCAGTGCTGAGGGCCTAGTCAGTACCAGCTCTGCTCCAAGGCCATCCTGAGTGACTCTGCCCTGTGTGGTCATGGAGACCCTTCCACAAAAATGGAGGGATTTGGTTGGCAGGCCCGTGTGTGTGTGTGTGTGTGCGTGTGTGTGTGTGTGTGTGTGTGCGCGTGCGTGTGCATGCGCGTGCACACACACTCACACTGGGCATGGCTCTCATGCCGGCATACTGGGAGGCGGTTGAAATTCACGGGTAGGGGACCAACACAGAGGGGGCAGGGCAACATCGGTCATGGAGGTTGGGTCAGGTGATGACAAACAGTCGGGAGACCCCCAGAGAGACAGAGACAGACACACGGGCAGATGGAAGCAAGGCAGAGAAGCAGGTGAGTGTGGAGAAGGTGAGAGACATGCAGCAAAGGCACGCAGAGAAAAACCGCGGGCGAGGGAGAAGGGGCGGAGGAGCCTGTAAAGAGAAGGGCGTGAGCGGAGGGAAGGCCGGGGGAGCTGCCAAACCACGGGCTTCAATTAAAAACTTAAATGCGTGTCCAGAGACTGTCAGGCTTGGGACGGAACAGCACTGCTTGATGGAGAGGGGAGATGGAGGAGAAAGGGCCCTGGCAGTGGCCCTGTCAGCAGGTGATGGGTCTGTGCTGCAGCCCCGGGCCCTGGGCTGACATCGCCCCAGCCCTGATGCGGGGAGGCATGGGAAGAGGCTGCCTGGGCCACCGAAATTCTCTGGTCTGGTCCTGTGATCTCAGACAGGGGTGGTCAGGCTGGAGTGGAAAAATCCACAGACTGGGGGTTGAAACCCAGATCTGCCGATTAGTGGCGGCGTGTGACCCTATGTCTGTTTCATCGCCTCTCTGAGCCTCGCTGTCCTTGTCTGTCCTCACAGAGTCACTGATGATCAAGTTGGTGGGTTACGGTATGTGACAGGCCCCCTCACCCAGCACCTGCGGGCAGCACTCCCTCTGTGGGGCCCTGCACCTGTTGACGCTTCCACCGCGGCTGGCGGCTTTCCCCAAGGTCTCTGCTCAAATGTCACCTCCCAGGGGAGCCTTCCCTGGTCACCCTGGACAGAGCAGTGGCTCCCCATTTCACCTATTTCCTTTCCTTTCTTTATAGCACTTATCACCCCCTGATGTAGATATATTTATTCCCCCCAACACACACTAGAATATAGGCTTTATAAAGAGAGCAACTTGGCCATTTTATTCACTGCTCTATCTCCAAAACCTAGACCAGCAGGTACTGAATAAATATTTGAAGAAAGAAGGGAGAGGGAGAGATGGGGGAGACATTCACACCACTGCATTCGGAGGGTGGCTCGGGGAGTCGAGAGGAAGTCTATGCGTTCAGAAAAGATGATGGAGATGAGAACCGCCCCCCGCCCCACCTCACCAGGCTGGTCCTACTGGTGTGTGGCTCTCCCTACTCTCAGGCCCACCTAAGCTTTCAGGCTTCCCCTCCCTCTTGCTTCCCATGCTCTTGCCGTCCCCAGGGCCTTCTCCCCGTGTCCAGCCTTCGGGCACCACCCCAGGCCCAGAATGCCTTCCTCTGCATTGCTGTCCCACGTCCTTCCTGTCTGCAAGGCTTAGCCGTAGTCCTGTTTCACTCATTCATTTTACATCCATCCATTCGAATACTGACTACTGAGGGGGAGCAGGCAGAACAGATTCCACCGGCTCGGAAATTAGACTGTGGTGTTGAGGAGCCCGTGGCCTCCAGGGACCCAGAATCCCCGGATATTAGAAGACAACACCTGTCCCCTCTGCTCACACTGCAGGAGAGACCGGAACACTGCCGAGAAGCTGCCAGCACTTTACACAGAAGGTGACACAAAGATCATTCCCGGGATTAGGGAAGTCATCTCAGCCTTGGACCAAAGGGAAGAAGGAGGTCCTGGGGTGGGGGATGGTCTGATCCAAGAGGCCCTGCAGGTCCAGGAAGAGCATTAGAGATCCCAGTGAGAGATGCTAAAGGCATCGCTGTGCTGCCGTTGAGGATGGAGACACAGGGGGAGGGAGCGTCTGTGCGTGTGTGTGGGGACACATCAGGCACTGGACACCTAGGATCCACTGGGATCTACGACATCAAGCCAGGATCCTGCCTCAGAAAGGTGGGGCTCTGCCACCTGGTCTGGAGCCTTTGTACCAGGGAAGCTGGCGATGTGTATTAACAGGAAAAGGACCTGGGCCCAGGTAGCTGTACTACCAGACCAAGCAGAAGGATGCCGCATCCAGGAAGGCCATCCCGTCGCCTTGATCCCGAGGGACTCCTCCCTCCTTCCCTTTTCCTCTTCTTTCCTTCTTCTCTTTAACGACTTTTTCTCAGGTACTAGGACTGAGGCAATCCCCAGAGAAGAGGGCAGCCAGGAAATGGACATATCTGCCCGATAAAGGACTCCATGACACCTTGTGAATAAATTTTTTCTTAAAGCTACCATTTGTGTTGGAATGAGGCTGCCCGTGGATTGAGGGTCAGGGGAGCTGACCAGATCGTTCTATCGTGAAGGTCACTCCTGTCGCGGAGGCAACACCTGGTCTGGAAACCCCCGCGGCTCCCTGCCCCCGCATGTTCTGTGGCTGCGCTGTTACAACTCTCTGCTGTTACTCGGGGTGTCCCCATTATACTGTCAGCACCTCAAGGGCAAGGGGGGCAGTGGGTCTGTCCATGTGCCATGGAGCCAGCCCCTGATCCAGGCCCGATGCTCGGTAAGTGTCTGCAAAACGAATGTCTTCGTGCTCATTGAATGAATGGAGTGGGCGGGGCCCCAGCCTCCTTCGACTCTGAATAAAGGGGATGGGGGCGCACAGAGAGCCTCGGTTCATTTACATAACGGATGCAAAAATGGTGGCAAAGAAGGGGCAACTGTCCCAAGTTTCCACATTAAAACAGGGGAAAGATCAGACATCATCCATACATATTCTGATGTCAGAGAAAGAAGGACCGTTAGAGATCGATGAGTTCAAGCTCGTCTTTTCCAGGTGAAAAAACTGCCAGAGAGGGTTTGCTTTCGCTGAGGGCCACACAGACAATTAGTGGCCAATCGCATGTAAGGAATGTCATTATGCCATACACATAAAATACGACAGGGCAATAAATAGCAAAGTATCTCTGAACCTCATCAAGTGTTGAAATCTATTCCATTCAGGTCGGAGAACAAGCAAAGAGGTTAAAGCCAGGCTGGGACTAAATACAGAAATACAACTTATGCCACAAGTGGTAGCCACATACATAAGTTTAAATTCTCTGAGAGCCACATTAGAAAAGTAAAAGAAACAGGTGGAATTCATTGATATCTTTCATTCTATCCAAGTACCTAAAATATCATTCGGTATGGAATCAACATGCACATTTTTATTAATGAGATACTTACATTCTTTTTTACTAAGTCTAAAATACAGTCGTGTATTTTGCACAGCTCAGTCGACTGACCACAGTTTCGAGTGCTCGTGTGTGGTGTAGGATTAGCGTGATCAAGGAAGGCTTTCAGGAGGGGGGCCTTGAGACAGGGGGAGCATCCAGCGAGGCAGACAGGAGGCAGAAGGCGCAACAGATGGAAGCGACGTTATACGCAAAGGTAGAACGTGGAGCACGAGAATGTTTTGCTCACGGAGGGCTGGCCTGACTGGAGTCGAGAGCCACACGGGGGACAAGGTGAAGGTGAAGACCCCTGAGTTGCCCCTCTTGTTCCACATAGTTACATTTCGACAGCTATGACCACGGTCATAACTCACACGGCGCTTGGTGGTGTAAAAAATGCCCTCACATCCATGCGTGTTCATATCTTCACATCGCCCTTGGACCCAGAGCCAAAGGCAGCTGCCCGTGGCCCCGCAGGTGAGCTAGCACTGGAACCCAGCCTCCACTTGCCTGTGCTCCTTCTAGAACCCCGGCCCAGCCTGGAAGCCGCGTGCAGAGGGGTTCCCTCTCTGAACCCCGAGCGGGCTTTTGCTTTACTCTCTCTCTTGCTGGACCTATTCCTCTCGATCCTCTGCTTGGCCTGATCCTCCCCACCTGCCGAACTCGGGTCTTTGCTCCTTCAGGAAACTTTCTCTGACCCTTGTCTCATCAGAATCAATTTCTCCATTCTGTGAATTTTTAGGAGAATCCGAAGTTTTATTGTAAAAACAAGTTGTTTCTAAAGATTTAAAAAATCAGACTATTCCCTCCTCGCATTAAAAGTCTAAGTGGAGGAAAGAAGAGAAGAGGTGGAGAGAAGGGGAGGGGATGAGAGACCCGTCCCCAAGTCTAGCAGCAACTGGTGGCAAAGAACGGCAATGTCAGAAAGAGCGAAGCAAACAGAACCGAGCCCGCGCTCGGCTTAATCGCGAGCTCTAAAGAGGCGCTGACAGCTTCCAGCACTGATGCTGGGGGCGGCGTGACGGGGAGCACTGGAAGTCTGCCATGCCGGCCTCCCACTGGGGCCTGCAGGTAACACTGGGAGAGCTTATTGAGGCTGTCTGTCAAGTCACCCACAGAGAGCAGCGTGGGAGGCAGGAAGGCGTCTGGGAGCGGGAACGCGTGCTGGCCACCCCCCGCAGAACCATAAGGGGGATGAATATTGTGTTTGCAAACACGACTACGACCCTGCTGCCAGTATAGGCAGAACCGGATCCAAATCCTGGCTCTACCATTATGGGGACTGTGACGGTGGGCAGGCCAGGGCTTTGGCGACAGTCGGCTTATCTGTACAGGTGGTCTCACTTACCCCATGGGGTGATTTGAGAAGTCCAATGGTTGATGTACATTATGGCGCCCGGCACGCCGTAGACAACAGACACAGGCTCGCGACCACCTCTCCAGGCTTCCTCTCTCCCCCCTTCCCCATCTGTCCTCCTTGCACGGGGCGATGGGATGGGAGGGAATTGCAGTGCTTTGAATAAAGCCCTCTAACCCCCCAGTAACAGCTGAGGCTTATTGAGAAGGGCTGTGTACCTGGCCCTGGTGTCGGCTCTTACCGAGATTGCCTCATTTCATTCTCTCAATAACCTTATTGGGTAAGAACTCTCATTAACTTGTCGATGGTCACCGAGCTGGTCAAAGAAAGATCTAGGCAGGATTCGACCCAAGGCCGTGTGCCTTCAGAGCTCACACTGTTGAAGCAGCCCGCAGAGGTCCTTACACTCATTGCTTTGCATAGCCCGGTCTCTTTGTTCCTCTCTCAAGGCACTAACGCTCATCCTAAACTGGCCATTCTTGCTTAATCCTCCAGCAGGCCACCTGACCCTCGGTGGCCCAGGATAGGGCTGGGCATCCATGAAGTGCCCAGCGAGTATTTGCTGGGAAAGGGAACATATCTGAAAACTGTTTGCATGGGAAAGATATTCAGTCCCACCTCACCCTCAACTCGACAGAGAGAAAACTGGACTGACCCAGAGGCTGGACCGCTTGCCCCAGAGTGCTCCACGGCGGAGGAAGAACCGGGCACCTGAGCCGAAGTCCGTGATTCCCAGCCGGCCTGCTTTCCCTGTCCCAGCGCATTCCATGACGGCGCGTGCGCATGGAGACACACTGTCTTCAGGGCTGTCATCGACGCCCGTGAACCGCAGCGAGATCTCCTGGACCCGTGTCTCCCCGGGAGTGGTGCTCTCCTCAATGCATCTTTTGCACTCAGGTGACTCGACTTTCTGGAGAAACCGCCAAGGAGAAAAAGTCTGGTGACGTCCATTTCTCTGTCACTTCACAGATCAGCCGTGGGCTCCACAACGTGAAACAGAAACCCACGTCTAAGTACATAGGTTCTGAGTCCTTAGGAGATCTGGACCCGTGTCTCCCCGGGAGTGGTGCTCTCCTCAATGCATCTTTTGCACTCAGGTGACTCGACTTTCTGGAGAAACCGCCAAGGAGAAAAAGTCTGGTGACGTCCATTTCTCTGTCACTTCACAGATCAGCCGTGGGCTCCACAACGTGAAACAGAAACCCACGTCTAAGTACATAGGTTCTGAGTCCTTAAGGCCACCAGGATTTGGCTCTGCTTCCTTTCTGACTCACCTGTGGCCTGCAGAGCCCTAGCCAGCCTTCCCCAGTCCCCAGGCACATGAGATCCTCTTATTCTCTGCCTTGGTACCCACTCTGTCCCTAACCTGCTTTTATCCCCAGGTCTAGAACGCCTACTAAATTAAAAAACAAAGAAAAAGGCAGAGGTTCCCAAACCTCTGTGGCGGCTCACACCTGCAAAGGCTTTTGTGGCCTTGAGGCTTCGTTAGATGCTAAAGTACATGCAACACTCCACCTGACCCCATGCACGAATGAGTGCACTCACCCTCTCAGGAACCCTAAAACAGTGAGAGAAAGAGCGGTGGGTAGACAGGATGGGGTGAGGGCAGAGGAAGAGGATACGAGGCTCTATCTACAAATATCTATCACTGGAGACACAGAACCACTGAGACGGGCTTTTTAAAAAAGGCTCCAGAAATAAACATGGGTTTGGCTTTTAGCGTCACTCACTAGCAATATAACTTCTTTGACTAACTGCAGGTGTGAAGTTAAGTGTTGCTTTTCTTGATCATAAAATGGGAATAATAATCGTCCCTTCCTCATAAGATTGTTGGGAGAAAGAACGAGATGCTTCGTGTAATCCTGACACTCGGCCCAGTGCCTGGCACTGAATACGTGTGCGGTGCTAAGGGCTCTAGGGGTGGCCTTTCTGTGTTTCTGAGAGTGACAGTTTTCCTCTAGGAAGCAGGGCGGGCGGCCTCCTCCCTCCTCAGTGCCATGCCTAGGCGTTCATCCACCCTTTTCTTCTAACAACATCATCGGCTCCACTCTGTGCCAGGCCCTGGGCCAGGCATTTGAAGTCCAGAGGAGGACAAGCTGCCATTAAGCCAGTTCCCCTGGAGCTTCTCTGACCGTTCTCCCCTGCCCTGGCCACCCGCCTCCGGTCACCAGCCTCACGCTCTACCCGGTTCTTCAGATCCCCGCAGCAGCCTCTCGTACACACCTTCGCAGAGCACGCCTCCTACGATTTGACAGTCCTCAGTTTGCGTGTCTCTTTTCCTCAGTAAGTCTCACCTGGTTATCCCTACCTCCTCCTGCTGCACCCCTCCCCCGCCCCACTTGCTCTTTTCTGTTCGAAGATTACCCTGTTGGAAATTCAGAGGCAAGAAGTTCCGTTATTTTCAACGTCGGTGACTGTGTCACTCAGAGAACACAGGGCTCTATGACGGGGCTTCACTAAGACTCCCCAGCTTCCGGGTTACAGACCTGGAGGAAATCCCCTGCTGCAAGGTGTCTGCTTCAATTCTCCCGGATTCCCAGAGACCACAGGATGCTGTGATCCTTCTAATTCTGGGTCCCCCAGCTGGTCGGACTAATCACCTTCTAAACAAATGGCACAGTGACAAGCAGGGTGGGGGGAGAGCTGGGGGCTGCACAAGCTGGTGTTTTCAATTTAGAGGCCATGCATTATTTACACTGCCATTATTCCCCTCAATTTGACTTCACGCTTTAGCCCTAATTTCAGTATAATCAAAGCCAATGAATATTTAATCAGGATTGCTTCCAGAAATTGAGTAATGCCATTAACATCATGGCCTCAGGACTTCAAAGCTGCTTCCCTTCAAATACATTTGACTTACCTTTCCCCACCCATTTCTCTTTAACCAGTCACAGTTCAGAATGGAAGGGGGGCTGGGACCCAGCAGACTGGCTGGTTACAGCTTTGTCCAAGTGCCAGAAAGGTGGCTGGCACGGGACCAGCGCTAGATCTGCACTGGACCTGGAGTTTGAGGGCCGGCCCCGTGAGACTCAGGAGGACAGCCAAACCGCAGATGGATGGACTCTGTTTTAAGGCGCCTCGATTTATGAAAAGACCACATTTTAAGCCACACCCTCAAAGGGCTTCAAGGACAGACCCTCAGAGTTCAGTTTCTAAACACGGTGATTGCCATAAGTAGCCAGGTTTGGAGAAGATTGGCCTCGCCCACCGCTGGCCCCCCGCGGCTGCCGGCAGAAGAGTCCACTCTCTGGAAACCACAGCCTGGACTCATCTCAAAAGGTCCCTGGCAGAAGGGCTTCCTCGTTAGGAGTGGAAACCCGCCCTCTGCAGGCAGCTCACGCCGCCTGGCCCTGCTCTGAGGCCCCACAGAACGAAGGTGCTTCTTCTGCCTCAGGACAGCTGAGGAGATAAAACATGGTTTCATCTCTTCCTAAATGTCCCTTTCCCTCATGGGTTCCCGTGCCAGGTGCCAGACGAGGCTCTGTGGGGGACACGGTGGTGAATCTAACTGAACTTGTTCCCCAAGAGCTCAGTGTAAGCATCCTCAGGGGGTTGCACAGGATGTCCAAAACACTATTACATTTGTCACCTCCTTTGATTTCAGAAAGATCTATATCCTCCCTCCGCAATGTCAAGCTGTCGACCTGTACCTGGGAGAGGCTTCACTCAGTGTCTGTCAAGAGGTCAGGCATCTCTGGGGCGAGAATGCGAGAGAGTTGGGAGCTGATAGATATTATTGTAACAGGGGCCACACGTATAGCCTGGCCAGTAGTGAAAGAAAAGGTAGAGGGTGATGCACGAAGCTCGCAGAACCACGCGCAGGCCTTGAGAAACCTGAGCTGACACCCCTGTGCTGGACCCCCTCCCTGGGGAAGCCCTTACTGACTCTCGCTGCAGGGCTGGGGGTCGCTCACAGGGCTCCCACGGCCTCTGTGCTCCCCTCTGTTACAGCACTTCTCCCCTCTATTTCCTGTCCATATGCACTTCTGCCTCCCTCACCTGACTGCAGACTCCAGACTCCTTGAGGATGGGGGTGGGGCTGGCATTTCTTTAAATCCCTGGGGGAACCGGGTCATACTCTGTGGGTGCCACACCCCTCCAACAGAGGACTCAGCTGTTCTTCACAGGCAGATCACAGAGCCATCCAGCCTTGAGCCACTGGCCTGCAGGGCGGGGAAGCTCACTGCCGCCTGGGTTCATCTTAAACATTGCTGTGCCTCCTCGCTACTAGTGGAGTATAGGAACCCACGCTTTGTGCTGCCACCTGGTGGTGACTTCCAGCATGGTGTACTCCGAATCCACCCAAAGGGCTGTATGGAAAGGAAGGCGTGTTCAGGGACTCCTGCCAGGTGCCAGTGCTTTACGCACCACGTCTCACTTCCTCTTGATAACAACCCGGGCAGGTGGGAGTCACCGTTCCCATTTTACAGACCGGGAAATTGAGGCTCAGAGAAGTGCTGTAATACAACTGCACAGAGGAGGCAAAAGTGAGACTGGGTTCCTCGTCTACTCGCTCCTGGTTCAGGGATTTTTCCACTGCTCTGGAAACTAATCCAAATGGATGAATCTCCTACCGAGGAGTTTCAGTATTGACCAGACAGATGGAAGGAGCATTTGGGGGTTTCTAGCAGCTCCCCTGGTATCCTCGAAATCACACCGTGTAATCATTCGCCTGCCCCGTTAGTTCTGGTCTTCGAGACACACCCAGAGAGAAGGAACAGAAAAAACAATCACAGAAACCTCTTGACATATGCAGCTTGAGGTCACTTTACCAAATATGAACAAATGTCCTGGGGCAGGGGCTGATGCAAGGGGCCAAAACGCTGCCAGTCTGTTGGAAAGGATGGCTGAAGGTTAGAGAAAGAAAAGGTATGTCCAGCCCGCTGAGCCTCAGCCACAGTCAGAGTCTAACTCTTGTCATATCTGCAGCCTGACTCCAGACCATGCCCCCAGGCAGTTACCGAATGACCCCTGTTCACGGCGAGGTTCCTAAGGCTGCACTGAGCCTGGAACAGCCTGGGCTCTGGGGCACCTTCTCCTTCCCCTGTACCCCAGCCCACAGTGACCCTCAACCTGGGAACTCTGCCTCCACACTCATAGCCCAGCCCTGGTTTGGGGGTGACCTCAGCTGGGCCATGGGCACTGAGAATGGCTATCAGGCTTGGGGCCAGTCCAAGAGCCCCTGTAAGGTAATATTATCCCTATTTTACAGATGAGAATGCTAAGGCTCACAGAAGTGAAATAATTGCCTCCAGGTCACAGAGTAAACAAATAGGAAAGAGAGTAGTATTTGAACCTCGGTCTAGCTGATCTCAAACCCCTCAAGATTCCTAGAAGCTGGAATCGCCTCTTCCCATCTGCTAAATGTCACTCATGTAGCTCCCATTGGTAGTGGTGGCTTTGGGGGGAGGGGAGGGGTCCTCTACCAACTACACCTTTTCTCCAGGTGCTTTGCCACATCCAAGGATTCGCCTCGTCTCTTAGGTCTGACTTCAGGAGGACACCCATGATTCCTCCACTTACCTCCAGCCAGCCAGACGGTCTCACTGGTGTGGGGGTGCCGCCTTCGCTTCTACCCTGTCTTATGAGGAGTGCTGTGAGGGACCTCGGCTTGGGGAGCAGGCAGAGGGTTTGCTGACAGACTGGGCTACTTTGTACTCTGTGACCCTAGGCATGGTGCAGGCCCTCTTGGAACTTCAGTTTCATTCTCCAGAGAACAGAGATAATAATACCTGCCTTGTAGGAATTCTTTAAGAATATAAAGTCCATGGCCCAGAATAGGTTCTCAATTAACAATTACCCAAATATTATTACTTTTGCATATTGTCATGTGTCTCTCTCTGTAGCAGATCCTGTTTGCTGACATGTCCACCTCAATGCAAGCTGACTTGATGTCCAACTGCCAACATTTTCACCCTTGGCCTGAGGCCTCTGTCTGGTCACTGCAGGCTACTCTGTCCACGTGCATGGCAGGCCAGGGGTACCGAGGAATTTACCCCTTCCTCTGCCACCCAGCAGTCCTCAGGCAAGGACTGATGGGAATTGTGGGTAACCCCACCCCTTAGACCCCTGCCTTTGCTTAGGGTGACTGCAGGGCATATTCCAGAGACACTCAGCACAATTGAGCCTCAGTTGCCCATAGAAGTAACCTACTTCTCAGCATGTCCTTGATCGGCTTCCTTCCTTTTTCTGTTTTATTCCCCACTCCCTCCTCACTTTCTAAAAAATTAACTTGCATTCAAATCCTTGTCTCAGGATCACCTTCCGGGGTAACCCAGACTTTGGAATTCTCATTATTTTATCAGCCCCTCCACGCCCCCTTCTCTCCCCTTGCCCCTATCAAGAAGATGCCCAGCATAGTCTCACAGGTAGTAGGATCTATCATGTCTGCACATTGCTGACAGAGTCCCTCTATTTTGGCCCCCAGGAATCCAGCTCTTAGGGGCAAGGCCTCAAGGTTGGCCTCGGAAGAAGGAGCAAGTTACCCAGCACATCCAAGCTCCCTCTAACAGTGCCTTATTCAAGATAAACCTCGTCTGCGCTCAGATGATTAAAATGCATGGCGTTTGCATAGAGCACAGGGCTTTGTTCCGACAGCAAACAAGGGAGTCTGCCATATGTGGAGGCTTAGCTGCCAAGGGCTTTGCATAGGAGGAGATTAGCCTCAGTGTTGGCGGAGAAAAGTTAAGATGTGTTCTCCTTCTGAGAAATGCAGTGTGTGGCCGTGATGGAGAGGAGGGCAGGTCTGGCCTCGTCTTACTGACATCCTGTCTGCACATCACATCACTCTGCTGTCCAGAGCACAGGGCCACATCCTACCTGCCCACAAAAGAGCCAGGAAGGAAAAGAAGGGAGCTAAGAGGTTTTCGTCACCTACTGTGTGCCATGGACTTCGCACGTGTTACCTCCTCTAATCATCACAAACTCAGCAAGCCCAACATTATCGTCTCATTATTCACGGGAAGAAACTGAGTCTCAGGGATGTGATGCAGCCTATCCAGGGCAGGTCTCACGGTACATGGAGGAGTCAGCCTTCACCCTCAGGCTTGTCTGACTCCACTATCCTTATTCTTTTCCTTCTCCCTTCACCCCAGTGAGGATACAGTGTCGGTGAAAGGGCAGGTGGCATCGGCAATAAGCTGAGATCAGGACTCTTGGCTGAAGGGTAGACATTGAATATTTTGGGAGAGTTTTACGGTCTGCACTTACCCCAAGCACAGGCGTGACTGGGAAAGAGCCGTGGCCCATCTTCCCATGACCCTCTAACCATGCCCATGCCTTTGCTCCAGCTGTGCCCTGCTTGGGATGCTCCTCTCTGTTGTCCCTGCCCATCTTCAAGAGGCAGCTGTAGTCCTCCAAGAAGCCTTTCTGGCTCCTTCAGACCTCTCTTGCTTCTCTTCCCATCCATATGGCCAGATCTGGGAGGAGGCAGCTGGTACAGAGGAGAGCACCACCCCTGGGTGGGGGACTGTGGCTCTTGGCTCTACCTGCGGCTCTCTCTGTGACGACCGGCAGGTGTCTGCGTCATTTGGGGTCTTAGTTTCTTCAGCTATAAACTAGAGAGAATAATACCTGTCTTGCCTAATCTTGGGTTGTTTTTAGTATCAAATTAAATAATAGACATTAGAATGCTTTAAAATTTGTGAATGTGTAGTACACTTGATGATGACTTATAATACTGATATTTCAATATATAATTTTGAAGGTCTTTGCTCTGCTCTATTTTGTGCTGGGTTATCATACATTCACTAAAGAGGTATTGAGCACACATTAGATGATAGTTCCTATGCTGACTTGGGAGTAAAACAATAAAAATTCATAGTTTTTTGACCTTTCAGTCTAGTGGAGGAAGTAGACATAGATGAATGAATAAGGGAGTGGATGAATGAATGAAGCCCATAAAATGACCCTTTACTGAAATGTTTGACTGTTAGTATGGTAGCAGACTAGTAATACTTAATTGGCACCTTCTGTCTTAAAAGTCTTATGAAGGTACCCAAAATAACAAAAATTGACAATAGTACTATAAATCATGTCAAATTTGGGGGTGGAGTAATTTCAGAGCTCCGCCCTCTGCACATCCACCTTTCCCAAACTGAGGGAAAACGACTTCACTCCCCACACATCCTGTTCCCAAATCTAGCATGTGCTGAACGGGAAAATAGTACTCTTCCAGGTTAGAGGACTTGGCTTCCAAGCCAGCTAGAGCCTGAGCCCTGTACTGCCCTCCTCTCCCCTCCCTTCTGTTCCTCTCATCTTCTTCTTCCTTTTATCTTTCTAACATGTACTCAGAAACAACAACCCTGAGCATGCAGCACAACAGGAAGCAGAGGAAGGGCTGGCACCTAGGAGCACTTAGACACTTCAGGAAAAACCTTGTAAACAGAGGCAAGACCAGAAGCATGTTGGAAGCAGAGCATGCTGGGGGAAAGAAAGGTCTTTTAGGTAGTACTCTGAGCGATTAGTTTAAGACTCCTGTCCTAAAATCTGGAAGTTGGTCCTAAAGAAGACCCTGCTTCAGACAGGTAAAATCACTCTGTTACAGAAGCTCACAAATGGAACTGGGGTGGGGGCCATGAGGTGGGGGCACTTCCACTTGTGCTTCCCGTCTAAATCAGTGAGGAAGTCAACCACGCTTCCTGTTTGCAAAGGCCAGGTCTGCATAGACCTCGCTCTATTCAAAGATGATGAAATAAAATCAAAAGAAATCTCCAAAGAAACAGAAAGATGGGGTCTTTGAGAGATACTACAGCAAAAGCGAAAGGAAACATTGCCCTGAAAACTCAGAGAAAGAGAAAGTTTGAAAAGAAATTAAGACCATTTCAGAGATCATCTGCTTGGTCCTTTAGCACCACAAGGTGCTAAAGGACTTGGTTTATAGGAAGAACAGGAAGTAGGATGATGCAAAGGCAGAGATACAGAGGGAGTCGAATGAACTAGGGTGACATGGTAAGTTAACACAAAATGAAGTACCAAATTAAAATTGCCCTGGGATGAGAAAAGCACAGAATTGATTTTGCAAAAACCAGAACGAGCATTGAGGACTAATTTGAGCACCTCTCAAAGAATGCAGAGAAAGATGTCAGTGATGAAAAGGATGAAAAAGAAAATGATAAATACAGAAGGTAAGAATGGAGTCTAAGAATTATCAGTATTCCGGGGAGCGGGTTATATAATAAAAATGAAAGTAACAAAAACATTATGGGGAAAAATTAATTAAACAAACAAAAAAAGCCAAACAAAATAATATTAACTTGAGTCAAAAACCAAAAAGAGATCAGTGATCTAGGCAATGTTAATGAAAAGAAAAACTGCAGCTAGCAAGATTTTGGCAAAATAAACTTCAAGGATAAAGAAAATATTGGATTAAAATTCAGGAAGGAAAACAGATTGACAGCTAAGCTTAGCACCAGACATCAGAAAAAAGGAGTTATCAAATGTTGAGGAAGATGGCAAGGGAAATAAAAGTATGTGAGTTTCTATTTGAATAAAGAGAAATAAAAGATACTGCTTTGTTCTTAACTGACAATTACAGAAATATGGGTATAACTGTTTATGTCATATTTTAAGGCGCGCATTAGAGAATTAAGTTGCAAAGAGGATTTTAAACTTCTAAATTAATACAAAAGATATAAACAAAGGAAATTTGTTTACAAAGAAAGATAAAGAAAACATTGTTAAGAGGAAAATAATGCATAAATTTAAAGAGAGAAAATGGAAAATTGGGCAACAGATTAAGGTCAAACAGAAGAGATATAAAATGACTGTAAACAATTTAAATGATTCTATTGGTGGACAAAAATCTCAAGCTAAAATGTAGTAAACTTTAAGTATGTGCAACTTACAAGAGATAAATCTAATTAAAATAGTTAACACTTAGTGCATACTTGCCACGTGTATCGCACTGCAATATCTCATCCAATGCTCTCAACAACTGTACGAGGCAGAGACATTGGTCCCCCGAGCAGCCTGCCCCAAGTGTAGGAGCTAATGTGTAGCAGAACTGGGATTTAAACCCAATCTGATCGCAGAACACAGCTTCTTAAACAGTATCATCTACTGCATCTCAGGCAAAACTACACAGTCAAATTTAAAATTAAACGTCCAAAACATTTCAGGCAAACTCAATTAAAGAGAAAGCAGAGGTGACAATATTAATAATAGAGCAGAATTCAAGGCAAGAATCATTTAGCAAGGAAGAGGTTGGTCACATTAAATTGATAAAAGGTAAAATCAACATTAAAGATTTAACAGTCATGAGTTTATTACGACCAACAAAATATCCAAATATTCAAAGCAATAAATATTATAAATTCAAGGAGGAAGCAACAGAAATTATAGCAAGAGGTTAGATAGCATGCATAGACATAAATAGTTGATTATGTTGTTTCTAGTTTCAGACATTCACACATGGGTGATTTAAAAAAGTGTATTTACAGAGGACATTCTGGTGACTGCCAGAGGGTAGGGGAGTTGGGGATCTGGGAGAAAGAGGTGAAGGGTTAAAGAGGAACAAATTAGTAGCTGAAAGATGGTCATGGGGATGGAAGTGGAATATGGCATAGGGAATGTAGCCAGTAGTACTATAATGGCTATGTTCAGAGCCAGATAGGTGAGAGAGTAATCGGGGGAATCATTTCATAAACTATATAAATGTCTAACCAATGTACTGTATACCTGAAACTAATTTTAAATAAATCAAAGAACAACAAGTGTTGGTGAGGATGTGGAGAAAAGGGAACCCTCACACACTGGTGGCGGGATTGCAGATTGGTACAGCCACTATGGAAAACAGTCTGGAGGTTCCTCAAAAGATTAAAAACAGATATACCTTTTGATCCAGCAATTGTGCTTCTGGATATTTATCCAAAGGAAACCAAAATAATAATTAGTAAATATCTATGTACGCCTATGTTCATGGCAGCAATATTTACAATTGTCAAGATATGGAAGTAACCTAAATGCCCTTCAACAAACGATTGGATAAAGAAGTTATGGTTCATATATACAATGAAATATTATGCAGCCATTAAAAAAACGAATTCTTACCATTAGCAAAGACATGGATAGACGTAGAGGTTATTATGCTGAGTGAAATAAGTCAGAGAAAGATAAATACCACATGATTTCACTTACATGTGGAATCTAAGGAACAAAAAGAACGAACTAATCAAAAACAGACTCACAAATATAGAGGACGATCTGGTGATGGCCAGAGCGGGTAGATTGGGAGATGGGGAGAATGGGGTGAAGGGTTAAAGAAGTACAAATTAGTAGTTGATAGATGGTCACAGGGACGGGGAGCACTGCATAGGGAATGCAGTTAGCATTAATATAATGGCTAGATGGAGAGTCAGAGGAGAGAAAGAGCAATTAGGGGGATTGTTTTATAAACTATGTAAATGTCTAACCAATGTACTGTATACTTGAAACTAATAATAAAATAAAGTAAAAAAAAATGTATTTAAAAATCAAGGAAATGATAAACACAAAATTAATGATGATCGTTAATTCTGAGAGTAAGTAAAGTAATAGGACATTGATCAATGTGAGTTATTGGTAATGTTCTAATTCTTAAGTTGAGTAGTGAGTTCATAGGTGTTTATTACATGATTATGCTTTATAACTTACACATATACCTCTATATTTTTTAAAGATTAAAAAATGCTAGAACAAAAAATAAGAGATTTGAATAAAATAATAAAGTTGAGTTAATGATATATAACATTTTTCCACTCTACAAACAGAATAATTTGATTCCAAATAATAATGTAAATATATACAATTTTTATTCTCCGACCATAATGACTAAAACCAGGAATTAGTAACAATGTCTCAACAACAACAGAAATAGCTGCAATTAAGTGCTGCATGAAGATTAAAATCACCTTTATAAAAATGTTATGGCATAAAATAAAAAGAAAAAAACAAGTACAAAATATTTAGAAAATAATAAAAAGTAAAAAGAAAATTCATAAAACTAATGGTATGTTGTTAGAGCTATGCTCAGAGAGAAATTATTATACCCAGATGCATTCTTAACTAAACAGGAAAGACTAAGAAAAATAATTAAGGCTGCAACTGTGTAATATGGAAAGAGAACAAAAAAGAAACCCATGGAAAGCAGTGGAAAAGAAGTAGTAAAGATATAAATGAATAAATTAGAAAACAGAAAAACAGCAGATTTAATAAAGAAATCCAAGAGCTCATTTTTTTCACAAAACCAATAAGTATGACAAACCTTTGGAAAACAAAATTAAGAAAAAAATGACAAACATAAACCAACAAAATAAAGGAGATATAACGACAATGGGATTTTTTTTTTTTTTAGTTATAAGGGATAAATTTCTGGATGTTACCAAAATTGACTTTAGAAATAAAAAACCCTGAGTAACCATAGAAGAAAATGAGCAGTTATGAAAGGCTCTTGGTCTAAAAGGTTTTATGGGCATTTTTTTCCCCCAAATATTTGAGATTAGAAAGTTCTTGAACTAAATATCTGTTCTAAAACATGTAAAGAAAAAAAAAAGACGGGGAGCTACTCACAACATTTTATTAAGATAACACAAGTTTAGTATTAAAGCTACAAACAAACTTCTCTTCTGCTTATAAAAGCCAAAGTCCTAAATAAAATGTCTGCAAATCAAATTCAGCAAGATCAAGATGGTTCATCCCAGGAATACAAAGATGGGTTACTGAAGTATAATGAGATGTGATGAAGCATAATAGTTAAAAAAGTATAAAGGGAATGGATCAAATCAGAAAACTCACAGGCATTTGACAAAATGAAAACATTCATTGATAGTTTCTAAAAAATGAGTGAATTAAAAAAGGAAGACACTTCCTCAACATGCTAAAGAATATATATTTAAAAATAAGCACCAATTTCATAATGAATGGTGAAAATGACACAGGTCTTCTCATCGAAAATTAGGAAACAGATGAATATCATTATTATTTCAAATTGATGTACAAGAAACAGTCAATGTGGTATGGTGAGAAATAAATTAGAATTACAAATATTGGAAAGGAAGAGAAGAATTATCATTGTTTGTAAACGATATGATTATTTATCTAGAAAACTCTGAAATTATCAACTGAAAAACTGATAGGCTTAATACAAATAAATATTAAATAAATTAATAGCTTTTCTAAATACCAACAAGAATTAAGATTGAAACTGAAATTTAAAAATATTTTAGTCGTAATAACAACAAAAAAATAAAATTTTAAGGAATAGTTTTAATAAGAATTGTTTGGAACTAATGAGAACAAAATTATAAAACTTTACTGAAAGCATAAAAGATGACTTAGATAATGGAATATCTGTGCCATAATTTTACATAGGAAGGCTGAATGGTACAAACATATTAATTCCAAAACTAATGTATAGATTTTTTTTTTCAGAATTAATCTCAAAATAAATCATTCTGAAGATTATCTGGAAGAATAAATGGTGAGATTGAGATATTCTGTGATAAAAAAGGGAGATCTTAAACCTCTTAGATGTAAAAACATTACAAAGCTACAATCACAACAGAAGCATGTTGATGGTGTAAAAAAATGAACAGACACTTCAAAGTACGTCGACAGACAGCTTTAAAACAAAATCCAACATACACACTCAGACACAAAGTACACTCTTATAGGCACATACTTAAATGCACATTATCACACAATTATATGAGAGCATATGTACACGTATGAATGCATATCAATCCACACACAAATACCTAATACCAATTCACATGTTAGTTATACAAGACGGGGTGTATCTAAGAGTAATGAAAAGAGGTGAAGCCACAGGGCCACACGGACTCGGAGGCGGGCGACGTCCCTCTCGGGTCAGGTAGGGCTCTCTGGGGTTTGAAAAGTAGGGTGAGCCATGAAGAATGAAGGCAATTTCAGGGTAACAGTTTCCATCACCTGACGTAATGCTCAGTATATTACATTTCAAGATGTGTTTGATGAATAGGGAAAGGAAAAAAGAAAGATGGACGAGAAGGAGGGAGGGCAGATAGGGGAAGGAAGAAAGGAAGGCAGAGCACACCTTGTTGAGGACTTTGGGGGGCTAGTGGGAGAGCAGGCCAGCCAGAGAGCATCCCTTCCAGGACCCAGCACAAGGCCTGGCACAAAGTAGGAACTTAATACATGATCGTTGAATTAGTTAGTTAGATCTCTACTCTCTGTACCAGGCTATACTTGTCTTTGTAACACTTAGCCGTACCTGAAATCACATCCTATGTTGGTTTATTTATTATGTCCATCTCTCTCGCTGGAATGTAACCTCAACAAGGACGGGAAGTTTGGATATCTTCTCACCCCTAGAATAGTACATGCTGCATAGGTAGTCATCAAAAATTATTTGTCGAATAAATAAAGAAAGGCAGAGGAAAGCTGTGGAAGGCACTGAATATTAAGCTCAGCAAAATGGCCTTCATATTGCTGGATCTGGGCCACCATGGGACACAATCATATTTGTCATGGAAGGGCGGCTTGTAGAGCATGTTGTTTTTATAGCTGCCCCCTGTTTTTCAAAGGAGATAACTCTCCTCCCAGAGAGGAGAGGCTTCTATCATGGAAATGGATTGGAATAGCCACAGCAAGTCAGGAGACACTACCTGAATGAGAACTGCCAGATCAAAGAAGGATTAAAGCCTAAGGTGGGGGAAGGGTACACATTTCATTTTCCGGACTTGTTCAGGCAGCATCTGGGGCCCAGCTCATAATTCACAGATGCCCTCAGAGGTGAACAGAGCTCAAGGCAGAGCCAGCTTCCTGGCTGCATCAGGGAGGATCTTTAAACTCCTGGGAGTGAGAATAGGGAGCTGTTCCTGCCTGCTCTCCCCATCCTGTACCCACCCTTCATAGAGTCAGAGCACTCACCATACCTCCCATTCCTGAAATCAGAATGAGGTGCCATCAGGAGGGATGAGGTGCAAACCCAGCCTGTCCAGGCCAGCCAACGTGTGCTCTTCACCCACAGGTCTCATTGATGCTCCTGGGACATCAGGAAGCCTAGCTGTACCTGCCTGTCATAACGAGCTCTAGCTGCTCTGCGGAGGTGCCTTCCTTGACATCTAGGTCCTTTTAAACTCAGACCTGGCCCAGGCCAACACTCTCAAATACAGTTTCTGGTCTGAGAGGCACCTGCTGTGCACTAGGAACCTTGCTAGGCACGTTACAATCATTATGCCATTTAATGCTAACAATAGCAACGCAACATAAGTATCATTATGTTCATTTTACAGATTGAGAAAGAGGAGTGCCGGGAGGAGGCAGGCAGGACGAAGCCTGCATTCCTCCTCACTGGTCTGGCCCCTGCGTCTCGCCTAGCAGCCTTCTCTGCAAAAAGACATGCCACCCTCACCCCTCTGCTCCTGCCAGGCCAGGCTATTTCAAATTCCTTGAATTTTTCAGTGAAGTTTTAAGTGAAGGACATCAGCCTTTTCTTGATCATGCAGCTCCCTCTTCTAGGCATGCCCTTCCTGCCCAGAACGTCTGGTGAACTCTAGTTTCAAGCCTCCAGAGAAGAGTCGCCTCTTCCATGAAGCCTTCCCTGGTCATAACCTAGAAAACTTGGCCTTCCCTCTTCAGTGCCCCTGCACACGCCTCTATTCTGACACATGTGACACACGAGTATACTCACGCATGTGCATGTCCAGCTACTCAACTAGACTATAAGCTCCTTGAGGTATGGGGCTCGGATTTCTTTCATAAATCCAGCACCTAAATAGGAACTCCATAAGGGTTCACCAAACGACTTGCACAGACGAGCTTGTTTTGAGCCCAGCTCTCTCTGGTTCCAGCACCTTGACAGCCCCCCTCACACACTCACACAGCAGAGGGTGTTTTATACACAACACAGGTCCAAATGGTGTGTGGGTGTCTTAATGACTTATGACAACCCTCACTTTACAAGTGTAAATGACATGATTTTTTTCTGCTTCTGAGGACATGATTCCAGAGAAACTGCATCATAACAAATAAAGTAATGGAGACAAAGAGATTTGCACATTTGTCCCATCTTATGACCCAGGGACAGCGGACTCTTGCTCATGGTCTAGATCAGGATCAACATTGAGATCGAGCGCAGACATGTGGTAGGGCTGGGACGATGCTTGTGGAATGAATGAGTAAAGGAGCAGAACACGTCTCACCTCCTTTGTCAGCATGGGGTGCAGCCCATCCCCCCTCACCCCACCATCAATACATAAACATGTCATACAGAATCCGAGTGGGCGCTCAGGGGTGGCAAGGAGGGAGAGAGAGAGAAGCTGGCCGAGGCTTGGCTTCCTTCTTGATGATGCTTTGTGCTTTCGTCAAGCAGCAACCTCCCAGGGCAGGCGTGGGAAGATCCCGGGGTCTTCAGCCAGGCAGACCTGGACTCAAATCCTGACTGCCACTAACAAGCTCTGTGACTTCAGACATGCCCATGGGTCTCTCTGAGCCTGTGTCCTCAACTGCAAACTAAAGATAAAAACATTTGCCCCAGAGAGAACTATGGGGATTCGAGATGATCCACATAAACTCTTTTAAGTATTGAATAATGTAAAAGTACTTCGTCAGCTCAAAATTTCTGTAAACATACAAAAAAATTCACATCATCATTATTTTCAACTTAGCCTCCTAATAAGGGGTGGAAGCGCAGAGAGCCTTGGTGACTCGTCACGAAAATCCATGTGGACTTCTGTGCTGGAGCCCTACAGTGGAGTCTCTGGTCACTTTGCCAGCCTCACAGGGAGGCACTGACAGGGAGCCAGGAGGCAGCCGGGGCAGAGCAGGCGCTGGCCTGGAGGCGTGGTATGCCTCCCATTTCCAAGTCTTCACCCTTGGGAGTTCCTCTCCCACTCTCCTGGGACCATTAACCTACATATCCTGGAAAGGTCCTAAACTGGGGCCTCCAAGCAGGGAAGGCAGCCAGCACCACGGCTAAAAGGAGACAGATGGACAGAGGACAGAGTCCTTCTGTGTTGTGCTTTGCGAGTGGGAAAGCAGAGGCGACCTCCTAGACATGGTGTCTGCTCCAGCAGGAGGGGCCGCAGCACCTCGCGTGGCTTCAGGACCAGCGAGGCACGTGTGTGGAAGAGCAGTCCCCATGTCCGCCCCTGGCGCTGCTCCTGGGAATATCTCGATGTTGGGGGAACACTGAGGTGACCCTTTGTCAAGTCAGCCTCTTCTGTCACCCACCACTCGGTGTTAGATTATGTCCCTTCTGATGCCAGCTCCGCTCCACCGACCTGGCACCACAGCTCCTGGGTCGTGAAAAGTAGAAGGAAGAGAAAAGCCAGTATTGGCATACCTGCTGTGTGCCAGGGACTGTGCTAGGCAATTCTCAAACTTGCTCTCTCTAAGATTCACAACAGCCGTAGGAGATGGATGGTACCCATTTTGATAGGTGAGGAAATGAGGGTCAAAGCAGTTAAGTACGGCTGCTGAGATCACACAGCTTGAGAGTGGGGAAATGGGAGTTGGACCTAGTTCTGTCTGATTGGAAAACCCATTTTCCTTGCGCCGTAGCATCCTTGGATTTGCACGTACTGGGCCCTGTGCCGGGCAGCAGAGGCTGGACTCAGGGAACCCCCAGTTGATTGGACGCCGTCTCTTTATTCAAGAAGCTCGCAGTCTTATTGGGGAGACAGAGGTGAAAACCAGAGTTCAAGTGTGGGTTCCTTTACAGTCTTTCTCTGTGATCTTGCGTGGTTTCTGGAATGAGCCCTGGGGCCCCCAAGAGGCACCCTATTCCCCAGAGAGCTCTGCAGAAATAGGGAAGTCGGGGTCTGCCAGGCTCCGGTGAAAGAGTCCTCCTGTCTCTGCCATTCTAATCTCTTTCTGCTCGGAGTCCCTTCTTCTAGCCTCTTTGCTTCGCTGAGGGGGAGAAGGTGGTGCTTACAGACAGCGCCTTCCTCCACAACAGACTTGGAGGAGTGGCAGCTGCCGTTCCCCTCGGCCAACGTCCTCGCTCTCCCCTCTTTGGCACACACAGCAAGTTGCATTTCCCGCCTCCCTGGTGGACGCATGTGCCATGTGACTGAATCCTGGCCGGTGGAGAGGAAGTGAAGGCGATGCCCGCACAGGCTCGGCCCACGGAACCTCCACGCGTAACCCGCCCTCCTTCCCTAACCACCCTTTCCGGAACACCTCCCTGTGTCATATCTTTTCTTCTTGAAACCTGGAACCCAGAGAGGGGGCACCTTCCCCGGGCTTGGCTGAACTTTAGCGGAGAAAGCAGGACACCCTGTCTCCTGCCTCCATACACACACCACTGGCCCCGTTGTGGATCCCCTAGGGCAGCCACAAAGCCCACTTGCTGTTCCAGCTGCCTCGGCCCAGCCGATCCGCACCGAGCTCACACTCCGCTAAGCTCCAGGCTTCCCCAACATCCACATGTTGCTGCGGAGGTTTTCCGTCCAGTGCACACTTCTGCCTGGGGAGTGCAAGCAGGGCTCCCGGTGCTGTGTCAAGGTGTCAGGACACGAGTCAGATGCTGGGGATGGATTGGAATAGTAGCTAAGCCACTCTCAACTGTGTGAACTTGGACAGACCACATCGCCTCTCTGAGCCTCAATTTCCTCATCTGAAAAACGGGGGTAATACTCTCTACCTTGGAGGTCATTATGATGGTTAAATAGGGTCTAGACAGTAAACCGTAAAGTGCTTCCTGTGTCAGATGAATCGTTTCTGTGGGAAGGAGAAAGCGGGCCCTAAATGAACTAGAGCAGTAAATCTTGAGGCTTTGTTTAGATTGGGGGGTCAGGGTGGGAAGGGATGGAAGCAGAAGGGAAGAGCAGGGAGAGGCTGAGAGTCAGGGACAGCTCCGTCGATGGTAACCAGGGCACGCAACTCACAAGTCTCACCCAGCAATGACTGCCAAGCGTGTACCTTCAGCCCCACTCTCTTCCCCGGCCCCTAGACTACATGCAACTGTATGCTGAGCATGTCCCCTCAATGTCTAGTGGGCACCAAACCTTCCTAAAAGAGTCCCAGTTCTTTCCCTCAAAACCCGCATCTCCCATATTATACCCATCGCAATTAATGGCAACTCCATTCGAGTTGCTCAGGCTAACAGCTCGGAGTCACCCTCCTCATGCTCTCACGACTGCTCGTCTCACCCATCGGCAAATCTCTCTTCCTTCAAAACAGATCTCCAGTGTAACTGCTTCTCACGACCTCCACGGCCACCCTTTAGTCAAAGCCTGCCATCCTTTGCTGAGTTTACTGCAGAAGCCTCCTAGCAGACCCTCCTGCTTCCACCTTTGTTCCTTATACTGTCTTTTACACAAAGAAACTAGAGTGATTTTCACAAGACATAAATCTGATCATATCATTTTCCTGCATGAAATCCTTCAGTAGCTTCCCTTACTCTTGGAATGAACTACGAACTCTGCTTGTGGCCTCAAATCTGGTGCCGGCTGCATGGCCAACCTCACCTCCTTCCACTTCTCCATCATTGCTTCTCCTGCATCCCTTCATGCATCCCCGGCAACCATGCTTTGCCCAGACACCTAAGCACCTCCTGCCTCAGGGTCTCTGTACTCACCGCCCCTCATGCAGAATACGGTGCCATCTCTCAGATGCCCACAGGAATGGCTTTCTCATGTCATTCAGGTCTCTGCTCAAATGCCATCTTAGAGAAGAGCTCCTTGATCACTTTTCTAGTATCCTGTGTCCCACTTTACTTTCTTTGAAAGCACTAATCACTACCTACCATTATGTATCTGTCTGTCCATTTGCTTTTTGTCTGTCTCCCTCCATTAAAATATAGGCTTCATGAGGACAGGGACGCTGACCCTTATACTTTGTTTCCAATTCCCAGCATTCAGAACAGGCCAGGAACATTGTAGCAACTCCATAAGTATTTGTTAAGTAAGTAAATGCAGCAATGAATAAATAGATGAGTCAAATAAACAAAGGAAACAACTGTAACCGCAGAGTCCAGGGCTCTTGTTTGAAGACAGTTTCCCCTTGGTGGCTGCAGAAAAGCACTAGGGGAACTGGACCCAAGGTGGCCACGGGTTAGTCTCAGCCATCTGGAACTTCACTTAGGGAGAACAATTTAAGCTGTCTGGTCACATGGCTGAGGCTGTCCCTCAATGAAGTACTCCAGCTAGGAGAGCAGTCATCTCCCCGGCTCTCCTGCTTGCCCTGAACTTGCCTGAAGACAGAGCCCCGGGCCTAGCAAGAAGAATTTAATCAGCGCCGAGCAGATGTGGGAATCTTCAACTCAGCCCCGATCGGAGCTGGACCGGCATTAATGGCCAAGGGATGGAGAGAGAGGGCCTCCGCTGAGACTCTGCCATGTGCTCAGGCCAAACCGCACATGCCTTGGGCATCGTCCTCCAGAAAGCATTTTCAGGGCTCCCGGTGGACATCCCAGTGCTTTGCTGAAATAGCCTCTTTAATTATACAACAGCAGGTGACAAAGACTAATCTTCTTCGGCAGAAACTCCCTGGTGCTTGGTGTGCTTCTCACAGTTGAGTCCATCATTGCAGAGGCCCAGACTCTATGGGCTGGAAATTGAGTGTTTCTCGCAGCTGCCCATGGGAGCTGCCAGTGTGGGGGGCTCGGGTCAGAGGGGTCCAAACCAGTCTGGCAGGGAGATACCACAGCTAGTGCTCAAGTAAGGGCCTTGGGTCTTTACATGTCCAACTTGGGGTGATCTGTATCGTTCCACTTTAAGTTTGGGGTCACTTTTCGGCCCTGGAAAATATTTTCCTTCGTGACTCTGAGAGTGATATTCTCTGAAAGGAAAGGGGGCAGGGCCGGGAAAAGCCTTCGTGGGGCATCTTCCACGTGTTTAGCGTTTCCTGCACATTTGCACCTTTAACCCTGTGATCTGGGCTGCATCGTTGCCATTTTTCAGATGTGGAAACAGAGGCTCAGAGAAAGGTGAAGGGCTTTCCCAAGGTAAGACAGAATTTTCCAGAGTCCCAGATAAAGACCACCCATTGGCTTGAGGGTTGCCTCCATGGGAACCGAACCGCCTGCATCCTCGGACCCGCACCCAGGGATTTCCACACTCAGAGGCCCCGTCTCCTCTGCTCTGAATGGGCCGGTTACGCCACGGGCAGGGGCTGGAAGGGTTTGGCATGGTGTCGAATGGAGGTGGGCTGGGAACGAAGGGCTACAGAAGCCTTGCAGAGGGACTGATCGCTTTGGGTGAGGGGAGCAGATGGGCCTGAAGAAACCATAATGGTTCTGAGACAAGGGAAGGACGTCTCGGGCAGAGGGCACAGCATATACAAAGACCCAGAGGCACAGTGAGAAGACAGACAGGGCACTGGCTTGGGAGGGTTTGGGGGGAGGGCCCCACCAAGAGAACATCTCATTCTGCCAGCAGTGGGGCCCTCTGAGGTTACTGGGCAGGGCAGGGCATGCTTAGAGCCTCATTTTCAGATTATCTGGACTACTGAGTGCAGGACAGATTGGAAGAGCTGAGCCTAAAGCCTGCTCCCTTCTTTTAGGAAGATAAGCCTCCAAAATCCTTTAGTCTTGAGAAGTAAACTTAAACCACCTGGGGACACAGAAAATACGTTTCTTTGGTGCTGGTGACATCCTCCCACGGGCCACCTCCCTCTGCTTCCCTCAGTCTCCTGTCTGGGAGCCATTCTGGAGGCGACTGCCCCAGCAAACTCAGGTGGTGGGGAGGCCACAAAGCCTGGTGGGACCAGGGCGAGAGGCTGTCCCTGCCCAGGCACACATGGAGCCTGGAGTGAGAGAACTTGACCTGAGGCCAGGTCGTCTGAGAAAAAAGGCACCAGCTTGGCCCCGATCTCCCTCTCACTGAGTGAGCTCAGGGACGTTCCTTTCCCTCTCTGGCTTCGGGGTCCCTGTCACTAAAGTGAGGGGAAGATGCTATGCCATTGCTGACAATCTGCTATGCCATTGCTGACCCTGGTCTTCCTAGGAAAAGCTGTAGCTCAAAGCCTGCCTGTCAGTTCGCCCTCCTCCCTTCCACAAAGTGCCATGAAATGCCTACTCTGTAGGATGCTCTGAGTGAGGCTTCGTGGCTGCAAAGACAGATGAAAGTACTACCTGTTTACTAAAGCATTTGTATATGCTGTTAAGTGAGAAAAGCATGCTACAAAAGAGGATGTCATACTTGCGTGTCTGAATTTTGTGGGTATGCGTATATAACAGATATACAATAACAAACAATTGAATAGAAAACTGGAATGATATCTACTAATGGAGCTGTTTTTTGAGTGGTGGTGATAATTCTTTTGAACTTTGGGACTTTTTTCCTCCCAACTTTTTTGCATTATACTTTATTACTTTTGAAATGAAAAATCAATAGCAATCGCTAGCCTTTACTGAGCGCTTGTTAACTGCCATTCTTCTAAGAGTTTTGCATAATTAACTAATTTAATTCATGCAACGAGTCCATGAAAGGACTCCTATTATTATCGCATTTTACAGATGAGGAACCAGAGGCAGAGAGAGGTTAAATGACCTCTCCCAGGGTCACACAGTTCAGAGGTAGTGGAGTCAGGGTTCGAGTCTCCGAAAGTGGCAATCTGACTGGAAAGGATGCATTTCTACCCGTTCGACAATCGGCCTCTGACGAGCAGCAGATGCCGCTGATGAACAGTGGCTCCCTGCGGCAGAGGGAGGAGAAACACCAAGACTTGCTCCTAAACACGGCGGTGTCACCCGGGGTGCATGCGGCAGGGGCTGTGCAGGGCTCTGGGCTCCGAAGTTCTGGGCGAAGACTTCTTACTGTAGTTGCCAGTGACACGCAAGATGTGTTCACAAAGGCATGAGGGTGGGAACCGCTCAGGGCTGTCCCAGGACATGCAGCACCCAGAAGCGTGGGGCATTGTGATAGGGGGAGGAAGGTGAGCACGTGCGACATCACAGCAAGCTGGCCAAGTGTTCCGATGGCCTCTCACGACGCCTCTAGGGAGAGTGTGTCCGTTACCAAGTGTGTGAATTTGTGGGTGCCAGCATCCCCCCAGGAAGGTGACCTCCCCACTCCCTGAGAATCGAAGGCAGGTTTGCATAAGCTTTCCATACACATTCCATCCTTCCATTCCACAAGCCTGTGTTGAGTACGTGCTGTGCGCCAGGCACTGTGGGGTCACCCCACATCTGAGATTGTTTTCAGGACTCAAGCGTGCCCTGGGAGGCGGGGGCACAAGTCCCGGGGACCTGACCCTCTGTCTGATGGTCCTGTCCCACCGTTTGCTATTCTTTGTTAGACCCTGAGCATGTCATTTGTCCTCTCTGGGACGCAGTTTCCTTCTTTGCAAAATGAGGTCTTAATCCATACTCTCAAGGTTGTTATAAGTTAATACTAATAGTAGTAGTAGTAGTAATAATAATAATGCAGAGCACTGAACACAGGCCAGACTTGGTTCTAAGCGCTTTGCATATATCAACTCCTTCACCCCGGTGGGCTGGTCTGAGTGCCTAAGGGGCTTGCTCAGCTTTGGGCCTGACACAAGGGAGCACCCGTGGTTGTTGGCTTTGCTGGAACAGTCGCCTCGGGCCCGAGGAGGCATGCGAGACGGGAATATGCCAGGCACGTTCTGGGGCCGGCAGGCAGACGAGGCTGGCTGGAGCTCGGGGCCCGTGATTAATATAACATTAATGAAATTGTCAAATTGACCTTGTCAGTGCCTGCTCCATCCAATTACATGGCCGTGGCCCCCGTGAATGGGGTTAAAACAGGAGCGCACATAAGAGACAGCAAGACCACGGCCGTGGGAGAGAGCGCTGCCCGGGAACCCTGCGGAAGGGCCATTCCTGCAGCCAGGCCGACCACTTCTGGCCGTCTGAAAACTGTGGGCCACTCTCAGAGCACAGCGTCCCCTGACTCTGGAGAAAATGCAGCTGAGCATCCTCTCTTCATCAGACAAGGGTGCTCCACACCCTGCCTGATCCCCTCAAGACGTGCCCTGCCACTCTGCTGGGCATGGGACACGTGGTGAGCAAGACACCATAGCTGTCTTTGAGGAGTCCTTGCTCTGCGGGGTGAGACAGACATGGGAACACAGAGAATTCGCCAAATGTGAGCAATGCCTGGCCACGGCAACCCAGACAAGGCACACCTAGATCGACCCGGCACTCAGGAGTTTGCCAGAAAACAGGGGCACCCGAGGTGGGGAGTGGCCCAGAATAGAGAGCTGGGCAGAGTACAAGGGAGGACGGGCATCCTCAGGGGACAGCCAGGTTTCAGACAGAAGGACCTCGGAGCGATGTTCTGCAAAGAAGCCAGGGCTATGTGGGAGTCTGTTCATGGTGCGGGGTGCTGGGAGCAGGGTGGGGGTGCTGGGCCAGCAGAAGGGAAACCCAGAACAGCTCAAGGTGTCTGGAGAAGAGAGGCTGGTGGGGTCACACGATGAGGGGCACAGTGAGCTTCTCTGAGGAAAAACTTTCCAAGAAATGGGCCCCAACAGTCCTGTGTGAGTGGAGAAGCCTGGTCCTCTCTGGAAGGGCCAGGCAAGGCTGGGGTAGAGTGGACATTTGAGGAATCATGGTGTCAGCAGCAGCTTGACCGACTTCAGATTTCGGAGGAAGACCCTGGGCACAGACCTGCTCCCCCCGGGCCTCGGCCAGCAGCACTTAGTCCTGGTGCTGGAGACGGCCTGCCACTCCCTCCCTCTCGCTGGGGCATTTCCTGCGCTCTTCCAACCACGTGGCGCTTTGCGGCTGACTGAGCTTGCTTACATCCCTTCAATGAGATCTTTACCGTGGCACTAGAAGGCTGCATCATTTTTCCCATTTCACAGTTGATGAAACTAAGGCTCAGAGCAACCACATGTCCCTGCCTAAGGTTTGTTGATAATGGAGGCGAGACTCATGCCTATTTATTCGGAACTAAAATGCTATGCTCATTCTATTACCACGTGGCTATCTTGAAGGGAATAGGGGACTAAAGCTGGACCTCAGCACGAGTAGTGGCTAGAGACAGGCAGCTTCTGGGTGGCCCCTCACTTGATAGGCCATCACTTGTCTTATTTCACCAAAAGATAATCCCACCAACTGCACTGCTAGGGCTCAACAGGGGCCCCCAAATAATGTGGATGTTGTCTTTAAGCAAAGTGATTCATGTTCAGCCATGGATTCCTATTACTAGTGCCACAGTGCCCCCAGGGAGGACAAATCCCTAGTTCCCTCCCATCAAAGGACATCACCGCCCACTTGTTCAGCCGAGCCGGAAACAGCAGCGTCATCCCAAGTGCCCCTCTTCCCCTCTAATCAGCAGGTCGCAGTGACTTTACCCCAGACAGACATTTCCGTTTCGATCTGCCCTGCCCACCCCTTCGTTTCCACAACCCCTGCCTTGCTCTGGTCTCCACGGTCCTTGCAGGGACCGTGCACTCAGTCTCTCGTTTTCCCTCACTCTGGTCTCACCCCATCCTGTTCATCATCTACAATTCCACTAGCGTGGTCCATCTGAAACACCAATCTGACCTCGTCGTGCCCGAGCTCATCACCCTTCAATGACTCCCTGTGGCCACCACAGAGCAGAGTTCAGCTTGTTAGCTGGGCACATGAGGCCCGCAAGCCCAGTGCCCGGCCCCAGCCACCCCACAGCCTTGCCTCTCAACACGTCATACGGACTCATGCTCCAGGACCCGAGCTGAACCTCTTGCGGCACCGAGAAGACACTGAGCTTTCTCAGTCACTCCTTCATTGACTTCCCCAGCCATTTATCCGACTGTGTAGCCCCTGTCATATGCTGGGCACTCTGCTCATCACCGTGTTTATGAAACTTATATTTTAGCTGGTGGTGAGGGATAGGACGATATTCAGATATATGTATCAGGACGAGAAAAAAATAAAGCAGCAGAAGAGGGCTGGGGAGTGCCCTGGGCTGGGGTGCGACATGTGTGCTCTCTCAGACAGGTGGGCAAGGAGAGTGTTTCTGATGAGGGAGACGTGGGCAAAGAGCTGAGGGAAGTGGGGGCCACCATGGGGATGTCTGGAGGGAGAAGGCTTGATGCCCACAGACCTTCCCTCGCCCCCTTCCCTCTGCTTGTAACGCCCTGTGCCCCTCCTCGGGCCAGCTCTCACCTGAGAATGGGCGTGACGGTCACCTCCTCGAGGACATTCAAAGAAAATCAACCCATCTTTCTATGCCTCTGCGGTACCCCACGCGGTTTCCGTCCCGGGACTTCAACACCAAAGAACTCGATTTTTCTATCTCTACTTGTTCATTCATTCATTCATTCACTCATTCATTCATTTGTTGAACAAAACTGCTTGAATAGCCCCTGGGGACCGGGCCCAGTGCTCTGGCTGGGGATGCATCTGTCACCTCCCCGTGAGTTCCTGGGAGGCGGGGAGGGACTCTGCTGCTCACCTCATTATCCCGGTGCTAGCACAGCACCTGGCCCAGAATGGCTGTGGGCGACTATTTGCTGAGTGAATAAACATTTGAGATCATTTTATTGAAATACTTCAGAGTAAATTTGGAGACAGGCAATCCTCTACTCAGGAGTAATTTAATAACCACAAATGCCTTTAACACAGTGGGGAGGGGAAAAAAATAGGTGTGTGTGTTCTCTTATTGCTGCTTTTAAAATAAATGGCATTTTAAAATAAAGTGTCCCCGTACAGCATATAGAACGTGGCCACATGATGAAATCAATAAATATCTGGTGAAATTATGCATTGCAAAATAGACTATTTCTGGTCTTTTGGTTATTAAATTTAATCACTTTTGAGCTGTGCCCCCACTCTTTTTCCTAGAGGCAGGTACGCTTTTGATTAAAATGTGGGCCCCAGAGCACTTTCACGGGGGAAGGCTGAGCTATGTCCCCAGAGGAGCTGTAGCGAAACAAGCAAACAGGATGATGGGGCTGAGGCAACGGTCACAATTTGCGTCTCGCTTGATGGACGTGTTTATTCCCAGACAGAGTGCACGGCAGTCACGGGGCGTATGGAAATCTTGCAATTAAGGTGAAGTCTAATTAGTGACCACATATGCAAAATACAAAGGGACCTCCAGTGACAGACACTCTGGTTGGCTCTGAAACGTGATTATCTCACTCCGGTCCTTGCCTCAGCCAGCCTTCAACTGAATTACAGGAGTTGGGGGGTGGGGGATGCCTCTTAGCGCCATACATGGATTCTCTGGGGACAGCTCGTCCTTCGCAGTCAGTCGTGACACCTCGGTCCCCAGAGGAGAGCACCGGTTTCTGAATCCACCAGACTTGGATTTGAATTCTGACTCGGCTGTTATTTCCGCTCCGGCCTCGGCAGTCTCATATTCCTAATGGGAGTGGTGACGACCATCTCAGAGGGCCATGAAGGATCAGGAAAGGGCTTGGTGGGGACTCACTTCAGGGAAGTCGCTCACCAAATTGGGTCACATCCGCCGCCTTTGCCCTCAGCGCATCCATGCAGGTGAGACTGCGTAGCTCAGGATGGAGCCCTGCTGGGGGCCAGAGCCATCCTCCACTGTGCCCACAGGACCCAGGATAGGCTTCCTCTCGACCTTTCTGTACTTAAGGACCTAACTCCACACTGAGCGATTAATTTTATGTGTCCACAAGGGCAAACCTGGCATAAGCTATTTCCCCCTTAATCCTAACAGTGCTCAGGAGCAGAGGCAGCAGAAGGGCTGTGGGGCAGACACTGATGGCGAAGCTTGTCAGATCCAAATTTCTGGCCTGGAGACAGCAATGTTTCCTGAGCTAGGACTGGCGTCAAGAGGTGATTTTAAAACCATCGAAGAGAGCCCAGAAGTGTGTGGCATCAGTTTACATTCCTATAACATTTTACAGTTTAAAAAGTGTCTTCAGCTGATCCCACCTTTATTCCTCTCTAGAGCTTGTGGGCGGGGTGGGGCGCGGGGAGGTAATGCCAATCCCACTTGACTTTGAGCTGCAGGCCCAGGTCTGCATCTCAGGTACACGGAACCCCACCAGGCATAACATTTTGGAAACTTTTTGCTTTCCGCTTTTTACTTCATATCTCCTTTTTGTTTGTTTTAAATATTTAAATGTTTATTAAAACATTACAGAGGCCTCTTTTGCACTCTTCCCTATCCCATCCCTGAGAAAGACTCTCCCAGAGCTGGGATGTATCTTCCCGCCCAAGTTTTCATACTTTGACTGCACATCTGTACGTCCACAAACAACCTATAGTCTCATTTTGCATGTTTTAAGATTTTACGTAAGTAGTCTCAAACTCTCAGTTTCATTCTGCCACTTACTCCTTTGACTCCATATTATGCCTTTGAGATGTATTTTTGCTGACGTATGTAGCTCTGGTTCATTTTTAGCTGTATGGATTTTCACCCTATGAAGAAAGTCAGTGTGTGTGTATTTGTGTGTGTGATGTGTATAGCTATCCTGTTATTGGACATTTGCTTCCACTCTTTCTACCGTCCTGTGTTGCTTTACAAGGGAACCTTGTACATGACGGTGAACCTTGAACATGCTAGAGTCTAACCAGGGGAACAGAGACGCTCCTCTGATTTTGTCACTTAGTGCGGGGCCTGGCACCCCAGGGACTCTGCCAGTGGTGATTACCAGGAGGCACTCAGGCTGTGATGAAAGAACAGTGGACTTGGTCTCCAAAGGACCTGGACTTAAATCTTGACCCTCTCACTCATTAGCTGTGTGACCCTGTGCAAAAAATCTAACCTCTCCGGGCTGCAGCATCCTCATCAGGAGAAATAAAGACAGTTACACCAACCTCCCAACACTCTGATTGTGGTGACTGAGTATATGACATTTTTAGTGTGGATCCTGACAAACAGGAGGAGCTCAATAGAACTATTGGAAAAACTCTCTGATCTGGGCAGAGGCAAGTTCCTGTTGGCTGCCCTTCTCATTCCAAATTAGGAAGTCTAGATCAAAAGCTCAGTCTTAAAAACGAAAGAAAAAGAATGAGAGAAAAAGAGAACTAAAGAAAACAAGCCACCTTACAATCATAACTTAAAACCTAGGGGAGCCCACCCCACCTCCAAATCTGGCTGTGGTTTCTAGTCCATCTGTGCCTGTGGTTGGCCAACACTGGAAATCTCCAGAGGATGTACTTGGTCTTGGGCCAGGCTTCCTGAAGGGCAGCTCCACCCTGCAAAGCCCACCTGCCCTACTGGGCCTTGTGAAAGGCAGCCCAGACGGGGCTACAGAGGGTTAAATCTCTTCCTCCTCCAAGAGATTGGAGCCAATGAGGTTTTCTGCTTAAATGGCCTATAACTATCTCTCCAATCTCTGTAGCTCATACAAGTGCACAAATCAGCAAAATGAAAATAATTTAAAGAGCCATGGGAAAGAAGAATTCCAGACTCCCTCCTTCTGCCTGCAATGTTAGCCTCTCAGTAGCAGCTCTCATTTTTCATATCCAGAGCCAGGGGCTTCCCACCAGTTTGGAGAAAGTGTATCAGAGGCTGAAATCTGCTCCCTCGCAGGAGGGAAGGGAGGGGGCACAGGAGCACTGTACCCCACCTGGAGTACTTTGTGGTTTCCAAACACTGTCTCGGCCATGATGATGCTGCCAGGGCCGCGCCAGCTTGCGGAGGTCAGTGTAGCAGGGACAATAACATACTTATAACTGAGAAACAGAGGCCCTAGAAAGGAAGGTACAGACCCAAAGTCCCGCACGGGCACAGCAGGATGGATGCTCACAGCCAAGGGCTCAGCGCTCAGCACTCCTGCTTCTCCCTCACTGAAAGAGAGGGCAGTGCCTGTGAGTGAGCACCCACCACGTGCCTGCTGTGTGCGCGGCCCTTGATGCAGCAGCCCTAAAACATTGGCACTGTTATTCTTGCTGTAGAGCCGATAAACGTGAGGACGCAGAAGGCTGAGTAACTTGGCCGAGGTCATGCTACTGAGAAGCAGTGGAGGAAAGGTTCAAACCCATACTCTCTCCACAGCACACTTTCCATGGCGTCGGGGAAGTGCTTAGGAGAGACCGGACAGAGAGACACGTTCAGCCTGCAATCTGCCCCCTCCCCAGCTCGGCCTCTGCCCCCCCTCATGGGCCTGCACAGAGCGGGTCCAGGGCATGGGAGCTGCACGAAGGAGGTGCTGCTTCAGACACCATCCCCTGGGCACTCCCCATCTGGACCCTGCATTATGGTGCTCACCGCCTGGTTCCTACCTAGCATTGCCAAGACTCAAGAACGAAGGTAAGCCAGCACCTGCCCCTCATTATCTCTCACCTGGGTTATTCCAAAAATCTCCTTGACTCTCCCCTCTCTCCCTCCAAACCACCCACCACATTGGTGCCAACATGAGCTTTCATCAGCTGTCCCTGGTCTTCGGAGTCTAGCACCTCAGCCTGGGACCAAAGCCCTCCATGAGCTCACCCCTACACACCTCTTCAGCCTCCTCCCCCAACACCAACGTCACCTCTACTCCTCGAAACACCTGCCCTCTTCCACCTCTTGCCCCTTGCTCGCGATGACAATAAACATTTACACAGTGTTTACTATGAGTCAGGTACAGTTCTAGGTGCTTTATAGAAATTAACTTACTTAAGGCACACAGGAACCTAAGGCCTGCATTTTATGGAGGAGGAAACTGAGGCCCAAACCAATTCAATAGCTTGCCCAAGGTCACAGAACTGGTAAGTGGTAGAGCCCAGAGCCGGGCCTAGGCGGTGTGAGGTCAGAGTCCTCGAACGTAACCATTCCCAAGTCTTCTCCTCCTTTCTTGTCCTGGCGACAGCCTATCCTAGTGGAGCAAGATCGGTGCAGTAGTGGAGGCCGAGCTAACCATTTCTTATAATGGTTGAAGGTTGTTCACTTCTCTTCCCATAATAGGTAAGGGACTTTTCAGTGTCACAGCTGACGTGGCACAGACCACTGGCCCCGGTCAGTCGCTCCCCTTACAGCCCACCAACCAATAGGAAGTAGAAGACGTGTAGAAAAGGGAAAGATCCGCTGCGATCAGGCTCAGCCTTTGACTGTGAATCTGCCGAGCCGATGTCAGCACCAATAAACGCTGCTTCCTGCTTATCATCTCGGTGCCCATCTCTCTGCCCGAGTATCCTGCAACATCAGGAAGGGCTCCTGACACCGTTTCTTGATTGCTCAAGGTCTTAAACCCCCAGGCAGAAAGAACAGCTCTGGTCCCTGGTTCCCACAGCCCTTGGTCGCCAGGGGCCAGGATTCTAGGGAGAGCTCCATCTCATCAACACCGGGCCCTGTGCTGGGGCCAGGGACTCAGAGAACAGACGGTGGCCCCGCCTTGGAGGGCTCATGGCCAGTGAGAAAGATGGCACGCAATGATAATACAGGCTGATGAGACCAGCAGAGGTCATGAGAGGGTGCTCTGGAGCAGCAGGAGGAGTCCCCAACCCAGGCTAGGGCAGCAGCATGCAAATCTCCTGGAGCAGGGACAAGCAGAAGTCGAAGGTCATGAAGCAGAGTAGGCAAGGAAGGTTCAGCTAGAAGAAACAGCTTGTCAACGCAAGATCTAAGGTAGCTTACAGCATGGTCATTAGGGCACCAGGTTTTGGAGTCACTAAGGCTTCGATGCCAGTTCTGGTTCCTAGTCACAGCTGTGCCATCTGGGACAAGTTACTCAACCTCTTTAAGTCACTTTCCTCATCTATGAAGTGGGGATGGTGATAATAATCAGCTTCATAGGGTTGTGTGAGAAATAACGAAGAGTTCCTAGCACATAGTAAGTGCTTAATAAATATCGGTTAATTAGAAAATATCCATAACTATGTATCCTGCACCTAGCACACAGTAGGGGCTCAGGAAAGGGGAGAGATGCGTTTACAGTGTCCTGACCTCATTTGCTGACAGCCAGAGGGAAAGATACAACTAAGACAAGGCAATGCAATGCTCTGAGAGTCGAGACACAGGGCAGGCTGGGTTGGGAGGTTTGAAAACCTGCAGAAGAGAAAGATTCCTCAGAAGAGAGGGAAACAAGCCCTTAGGGAAAGTGATATTTGAGCCGAGTCTTCAAGACTGGGAAACAGAAGTTTTCCACAGTTAACAACCCAGGGGAAAGGCGAGAATGAGCTAAGGCCCCAGACCGTCCAGGCCCGAGGAGCTGAAGGCAGAGGTGGCGGAAGGGGCCCTGGAAGAGGCAGCGCAGAACCGTGCGAATGTTTAACGCTTGAGGGTGCTCCTCACTGCCCAGTGCTGTCACAGCAGGGGGAGGGGGGTGTGTTCACGGACACCCACAGGATGGCACAAGTCAGTTTATATCTGTGCTGGCACATTGTCGATATCAGAAAAAAAGTTTCAGTTGGTTCAGTTTTCCAAGGTGGGGCAGGGTAGGTACACGGCAGGGTGGGGCTGGGGCATGGTGTGAACAGAACACACAACCCCTGTGATCACCGCAGTTCAGACCCTAAAGCCTCCAGAAGGACCAGACAGGGATGCTCCATCTCTGCCAAGTTCCGAGCAGGGCCGCAGGCACCCACGAGCAAGAACTGCTGAAGAATTAATGGCAAGGAACCAAGGACAATGCTACAGGAAAAGCCACCTTGGTGTCTGCTCCTTGTGTGGCTTCTCTGGTGGCTGCTGCCACAAGTCAGGGTTGGGCGAGGAGTCCAGTGTGGTCATTGGCAATTTGGGCTCACTAAAGTTCTCTGGGTAAATTTTAAATGCCCTTCCTGAGCGGGGGAGCGGGGATTCCTTGCTCAGATTCTTCCTACAGAACAATCTGTATGAGTGTGGCCTGGGTCTTGGACATTTATTATCTCCATCCTCTCAAAACTCCACTGGCCTGCTCAGGACCCACATGGCCTGTACCTAGCTAGGGACTAAGGGAGAGAGCCGCCTTCCCAGCACTGGGATTGAGCTATAGTGACCCCGGCGTTTGTCACAGCTTCTCAGTTCGGGCCTGGATTGGGGCCACAGCCTTCAAATGAGTCTTTGATTTTCGTCATTTATTCATTCGATAATTTTTTAATGAGCATATACTATATGCCAGGTGCTGGAAATAGAGCAGTGAACAAAACAGAAACCAAGATGTTAAAGTGGATAATGAATGTAATTATGATAAAGTTTGAGAATTATTCTAAGAACAGGGAGAGAAAACTGGCAACGCAGTTTAGATGCTTATCAACAATTCTGGTTATTGTTTGTTTATTTGGGGTGTGTGAGTGTTGGTGCAAAGACAGGAGGTGGGTGTCTGGGTCTCGCTTTCTTCTCCTTCATGTCCTAGACACTAGAAATGGACACGGAAAATGACTGAAACAGGGATGATACACCCAACTGATTCCTGAGATTTTAGAATTCACTCGAAATGGCCCTCTTCCATCACCTCATCTAATGGGAGGCAGGCGGCCAATTCCACCTTGCATGTGGTCTCGAAGCGATGGGACTCACCTCCAAAGTCACACAGCATCTAAATGGCTGCAGAGCTGGCTGTGAGGCTCAGTCACTGTCCCTCCTTCCTCTCCATCCACAGCTTCTGCTGGTCATGGCCCATGAGTTTGACATCACCAAGATGTAATTATGTGGCACTTACCGCAATGACAATATGGAAAAGTAGCATTGTTTAGAACAGTGGTTCTCAAAGTGTGGCCCCCAGACCAGCTGCATCAGCATCACGTGAGAACCTCCTGGGAATGTAAATTCATGAGGACAACCACACCAGCTGAATCAGAAACTCTGGGGCAGGACTTAGGATCTGGGTTTTAACAAGCCTTCAAGGTGATTCTGAGGCAGGCTATTGTTTTAGAACCACTGATACGGAGAAGAGAGCATTGGATTTTGGATTTTGCCTCAGGAGACTTGAGTTTAAGCTTCATCCATTTAATATATGACTCAGAAAATTCAAATTACCCTTCGTTATAGCCTGTTTCCTCATCTTCAAAATAAAGATACATCATAGAAATTGCTCTGAGAAATCACGAGGAATAAGATCTGTTCAAGTCTTTTATATTATTAGTCGACATGATAATAAAGCCATTCATTAATTTATTCAATAAGCATTTACTGAAAACCTAGTCTGCTGGTCCAGGCCGCCCATGCTGGGAGCACCCATTCTACTGTCGTTTAGAAACCACTGGGCTAAGGCTCAAGCCAGCAGTTCAGTTGGAAGACACAGGGTTGAGTCCATTGTGGACAATCCTTCGCTATGGTGCTTTATATTTTAAAATGCAAAGGGCGGGGCTGCATCTCTGGGCTGAGGACAGCGCCCACCCAGCCGGGAACTTGAAGCAAAACGACCCGGGTTTGGCCAGGACGCATTCTGGGCCAGGCTCCTGGTATCACATTTTTCACTTGGGATTTCACCGAATCCTCAGAGGAAACCCTCTGATTCTGTGTTATGGTGCTGTACTACCAGGAGGAAAAGAGGCCTAGAGAGGGACATCACTTGCCCAAGGCCTCAGAGCTGGTCAGGATGTCCAGAGTCAGACATCACCATGTCTGATGAAAGGGTGTGTCAGTGAAAGGAAGGCCATCTGTATGGACTCAGGATGCTAGGAGCTGAGCACTTCCCCGGGCGGCTTTTTTGCCGGGAGCTTCCTAGTATGCTTTTCCATTTTGTCCTCTCCGCACGGCAAGGGAAGAATCACTATCTGCATTTTTCTGATAAGGAATCAGAAATTCAGGGAAGGCTGTGACTACCTAGAGAGATGCAGCCTGGATTCAATCCTAGAGCATTCTGACTCAGAAACCTCCCCCCTCGCCCCCATCTGTCCATGGCTAGGCTTTTCTCCAGAGGAACTCTAGGGGCCCCTGCAGGGGCTGAGGGGAGGGTATAGGCAGGAGCAACCCTGCACCCTCACCCACCTCCTGTGAGTTCTATTTTTTTTTTAAGTCTCTTGTTTCATTTTCTTCATGAAAATGTTTCTTTTATACTATCATCTGTTCTTGCTTGTTGTTTATCCATAAAGTGTTTTAAGGTACTAGTTAAAATGAACTCTTCCTTCCTACCTCCCCATATACTTCCCCCTGGCCATCTTGGAGTAAAAACGAGGCTCCAGGTCGACAAGACGAATTTAATGTCCCATACTGTCCACGCTTCTTAGATACCTCTCATCCCCGCGACAGGGGCCCAGCCAGGGCTTCCTATCCCACGCTGACACCCTCACAGCATTCTGGTCCTCGCTCAGATCTCGCCTTCGGGACGAAGCCGCCCCTGACACTCCACTAATGAGTCGGCCTTCTCCCCGCACTCGATCTGCCTCAACCGGCTCTCCTTTCCCCTTTTTCATGACACTTATCACCTTCTACAGTCTTCTCATTTATTACGGGTACCGTTTATCTTCCTCTCCATCCCATTCTACCCCCACTAGAGTTTAAGCTCTTTGTGGATTTCTTCACTGATATGTCTCAGGCATTTAGACTAGAGACTGACATGTAGTAGTCACTCAATAAATATTTGTTGAACGATTGAACAATTATTCATGGGGGAACTTCTAGATACAGTAATGAGGCCAGAATACTGAATCTCTCTCCCCATTAGCTAACGAAGCAGTAAATGCCCAAATACTTGAGTACCAGATCAGACATGGCTGACAGGATGTATTCTGGAAAGGTGCAAAAAGCACAGGGTTTGAAGTCACACTTGAAATATGACTTCCTGGTCAGACCTGACCATCAGTGCCTATCAGAGTTCTGGGCACAGGAAAGATGCTCAGAATGTTTAAGATGAATGGAGGGCGGGGGGTGGGGGGGCTGGATCAACAGACAAATGATCAACTTACAGCCATTCTCATCCTTCAGGTGTAAGCTCTAATTTTACATCTCAGAGCCCTTCCCTGATCACACACTGAAGGGGGCAGTCCTAGCTACTAGAATAACCCAGCTCAGACAAAGCTAACGAGCAGAAGTGGGGTCTTTAGTGGAGGACCATCTGGCTCTTTCCTTTTCACTGAACTAAACAATACTATTGATAACTTGATGAAGTTACAAAAGATAATGTTTACGTACTATAAAGCTTAATCAGAGAATTAAATTCCATAAGGATCTCAGATACCCAAATGTCTGCACAGACAATTCACATAGGATGAAGCTGAAAAAATACACCTGTACAGAAAGCTAATTTGCCAAACTTCATTAAAAAATTCCAAATACTGATGAAGTTGTGGGGAGGTGGCACACACATGTCTACCCTGCTTGAGACATGAAATAACTTTTCACAAAATAATATAATAACACGTGGAAAGGACTATAAAAATGTTCTTGCCCTCTAACCCAATTTTAGCTCACTCCTGGGAATTTATTCTTAGAAACGAACAACCGTAAAGGATCATGGCAGCGTTATCTCTAATAGTCAGAAACTAGAGATGGCAAAACATACAGTTGAAGAGATAAGAAGGTAACCACGGCTCAGTGGTAGCTACGGAAATCAGGCAGCAGAGGGGAAAACGTTTGCCATGTGATGTTAAATGAACAAAACACGATTATGGGAGGCTGGCCAGTCCCCACGGACAGAGGTGCTGCCCATGGCCAGACCGGAGGGGCCCTCAGGAGTGAACGTGCACTCGGGCTCGGCTCTTGGGATTATGGCTGAGTTTTCTCTTTTTGCTTTGGCTTCCCTCAAATTTTGTTTTGTATTTTAAACACAAATGGAAAAAGAAGATCTCAACCAGCTGGAATGTTGGGCCGAAACCAATAAGATGAAATGGAACAGAGATAAATGCAAAGTCCTGTATTTCATTTAAGGAATATATTTAAGAACACACAATCGAGGTGAGAAGCAGTAGGAAGAGCTGCTAAAATGAAAAAGGGAAGGAAAAAAGAAACACAAAAAACCACATTTGCCGAAGCTCAGAACTGGGACCGTGGCGGCTGGCGGCCTGGCACGGTGGCAGGCCAGCGTGATAACCGCAACACTGCACAACGGACAAGGGGACTGGGGCTGGGGGACATTAGGAACTTACCCGATTTCCTCTCATCTAATAAATATTGAAGTCAGGATTTGAATTTGGTGTGTTTCTCTGGCTTCAAAAATTATTATTATTATTATTATTTATAATACAGTGAATTAAAGGAACAAGCATTGTGCTAGACAAAAAGAGGGAGCAGGGGACCGTCCATAAGCTCAACATGACCTTTTAGCTTTGGTGACCAGAAACTCAACATGAGACAACTCTATCACTAAAGATGCTAATTCAAGGCTAGGCCACATTAATAGAGAAATGCCATCCAGTAGTAAGAGGCGACAATCTGCTCTAGTTAGTGCTGATCAGACCCTTCCTAGGGTAACGTTCAGTCCTGAACCCCACCTGTTAGGGACATATCTATAAAAGAGCAACCAGGATGGTCAGTGTTCTTAGGATTAGGGAACTAAGACACAGTAAATGCCTAGGTGCTTTACTCACATTATCTCACACTGCTCTTGAGACAATCCTGTGGCAGTCAAGAGTTGAACCCAGAGCCATCTAATTCCTGGGCAGCCTCTCTCACGTGAGAAATGGTGGAACAGAATCTGAGCTATTTATTAGTTGGTGAAGAGATACGACTGCCACCTTCAGCTCTGCAAAGGGCTCTGATTAGAAGCACTCTGTGTGACTTCAGAGGATAGAATCTGAATGACCTCAGAACTCTCAGGGAAGTAGATTTTCAGCTTAGCGGAAGAATATTTTAATGATGGCAGTAACTGGATGGACTCTCAGGTGAGAAGAATAATTCCCATGCCTAGAGGCATTCAAGTACGTCTGGAAAGGCACTGCTTGGGGTGGACAGATCTCAGAACCTCGCAACCTCAAAGTTCACTTTTGACCTTTAGATTCCATGAGCCTATGAAGCTGTTTGGTGGAAACTGATCAATCCCTTCCAAAGGAGTGATGACGACATCTGTTGGTAGGTCTATTTGAAGATATAAAAGTAACAATTATATGCCCAAGGTAAACAGGTTGGTCCAGAGAAAACTAAAGAAAATGACATAGATTCTGCTGGAGATCCTTACAGGTTAAGCTATCATTTTCTGTTAACAAGAAACCAAACTCTGGAGTCTTGGAAATAATCAAAGAAAATATAATTAGGTACTAGTTTTCACCTATTACATTGGCAAAATAATTTAAAACATGGTTACACCCATCGTATGTATCAAGAATGTTAAAACGTTATTCTTTTTGACCCAGGCAAAAGAACCCTAAGAAAATGATAGAAAATATAAGTGGGGGGTGGGGGGGACTGCACACGAAAATGTTCATCAACAACGTAAAAATTCAAGGGCGCAGGGGGTGGGGGCTCAGGACGGTGAAGGGAGCTCGAAGGAGCCCACAGGGAAAGGCCCATGAGTACTGGAGGGCCAAAGGCAGGTGCGAAGGCCAAGGTCAGAGCAGGCAAGAGACAGGACAGGAGCACACTCAGGTGAGGACTAAAGGGTGGAGGGAGAGGAGACGGGAGGGGAGGAACACCAACATTAATACCGGCGACCATTTATCTCCGCTCTTTGGGGCACTTTAATACATGCTCAGTCCTCCATAACTAGGGATTATTTTCTTTGTTTTGAGGATGAAGAAGCTGGTTTTCAGAAAGACGAAATAACTCATCTCAAGTGAGGTAGCAGGTGCTAGAGGTGGGAATTAAACTAAAATGCAATGACCTTAACCCAAGCTTACTCTACCACTGAGCTGGACCAAAGTGTGCAGCGAGGCCTTTCACGAACTGGAAGTCCTGTGGGTTAGCCCCACAGCTGGCCAGGTGGTTTCCTGGATTATAGTATGATATCCGTTCTCTTGGTAGATGTTAGAACTGATTGCTATAAATTACACAGAGCAGCAGAGAAGCAGGTTAAATGGAAAGAGGATACAAATCTGATCATATGCTATGATCGCAGGTATATAAAATACATATTTACACCCTTAAAAAAAAGACTAAGATACGTCGTGATATTTGTAGTAGCGCAACTGGAATGTTTGCCCATATTGTCCACAAGTTTCTATAAAGTGGTTTTATTTATTTATACTTAAGAAAGTCATAATTTAGAAATGCATCCAAGAAACCTTTGGGCACATAACAGTCACTAACACTTTTCTCGACCAGAAAATAAAAATAAGCCACATCTTTGTTTTGTCTGCTAACAGGACTTGTTGCCAGGCCTTCTGAAGACAGTGCCCAAACCTCAGCAATTCAGGCCCTGCCATTTGGTATTTGACTGTCTTGCCTTGTCTTACACAACTCACTGACTGACATTGAAAGAAAGGAATCGAAAGAAAGAATTGAAATGTAAAAGTGACGGAGTAGTCATTAGTGCCTAGAATAAAAGTCACTTTCTGCATCATGTTCAAGTAAACAGCATTGACAGAGCATGAAAGTTTAATTCTGAATAAGGTTAGGGCAGATCCTCAGCTATTTAAAAGAAAATTTATTTTCCATTTCAAATAACCTCAGGCACTTTAGAGGAAGCATATCTTTTTACTTCAAATATACTCTTGTTCCTTCATTCAAGCAGGCCTTCTACCAAACTGGTATTATTCAGAAGTAGCACTTGTGTTAAAATACACGTTCCCAGCTCCATCCCACACCTACTGAACCCAGCTCTCTCAACCAAAGCCCAGGAATCTCTATTTTAATGGTCTCAGCAGATTCTTAAGATTTGGTAAGTTTAGGAAACCCTCTTCTACACAAAATGGGCTTGAGTTTTGCAAATGTACTTGAATGTAATAAAACTGAATCCTCATAAATAGTACTATTATTCCCAGTCCTTCCAAATGGTTTTAATGAAACTGATTTCTATTGGCTGATTACTTAGGTCGAGTCTTTGACAAACCCTGAGATTACACAGCTAGATTCTGAGCCCAGACCATAATAGCCCACTCATCTTTCAAGAAACAGGTGAAAGGGCAGATTTTGCATAGACTGGGATTCTGATCCAGCTCCATTGCTGACAAACCTGGAACCTTGGCCAAGAAGTTATTTCACCTTTTCTGAGCCCATTTCCTCATTCTTATGGATACAAGAATGACGGCTTTGACCTCATATAACTCTACCAGGGCATTGGTTACACAACAGGCGCTCAGAAACCTCTTTAACTCATGTGCAAAACCTCCCAATTCTCTATCAGAATCGGTTCTTAGGTCCTTCTTTGTCACACCCACTTCTGATTTTATTTTGCCTGTAAGCCACGGATAACTAACATTTGCATGGCTCTTCGAGACTTACAGAGCCTTTTCCAGATATCACCGGGATTACGCTCTGCAGCTCTGAGTTCGCAATCATTAGTTCCACTTTAGAAGAAACGAACCTCGGAGAAGTCAAGTGACCTTCCTAGAAGCGACAAAGGCAGAATTTGAACTTGGGTCTCACAATCTTTCACAACTCGGTTCTGTCCCGAATGCATGCATCGTATATTACACAAAACACTTTCACAGGCGTCGTTCATGACGCAAAGCACTTTCACACGCCACAGCATTTTCAAGTATGTATTTCCATTACTATTCTCCCCTCACCTAAAAGCACCTACGAAGCAGGTTATACAGTATTAGTCTTTGAAGAAAAATGGACAGAGCCTCTGGGTATACTTTTGCCATGCTTAGGGAGAAGAGGGATGAGCTCAAGTATGATGCATACTGTTTCCCAGACTCTCACGCCTTCTATGTTACTCATGCCCAAGCTGCCCCCATGCCATTAAAATGAACACATCTTAATAACAAGAACGTATTGAACACCGCTAAGAGTCACGAACTTGACTGACCCATGAAATGAGTTAACCTTATGTTAAACACTTGGAAAAGTCCTGGCACATATTCAGTATGTTGTTGTTGCTATTATTACTACTTAATTATTTTCCGTTTACACTGATACGGACTCTGAGAAGCGATTGGCCCAAGATCACACTGCTAGTTTGAGGAGAGCTAGGAAAATACCATAAAAGGAAATTCACATCTATACATCCTATTAGAGAACATATAGTATTTCACATTACAAAGGATTATTTTATTTACTAGAATAAAAGTCCTCAAAGAGGCACCCACCTCCCTTCCTTACCCCAGTGATCCTGAGCTTTGCTTACAGACCATTAATGCTTTAATGGTCTAGTAGATCATGCTTTAATGGTCTAGTAGATCATGCTTTAAAGAAACCAGAGACTAAAGTTTTCCAACCAATGCCTATAAGCCAATAACCAAAAATTAAGAAATTAACGATCGCCAACATTTATTGAGTACTAAATATATATAATCCTTATAGCAACTCTGCAAGTTAGATATTATCTCCCTTTTATGGAACAGAAAATGGTCACTCAGGAGGTTAGGTTAAGCTCAAAGCGAGCGGGAGAGCAAGACTTGGAACCCAAGTGCTCAGCCCAAAACCTCTGCCATTTCCAAGATACCATGCTGACTTCACAGGCATTACAGAAAGGAAAGTGCAAATCAACAGTGAGATCAAATGTGGTTGTCAGATGCACATTGGGAACCTTAGAGACTCAGATACTGAATGAGATAAAAATTATGTAACTTGAAAGAGTTACATTTGAGATATAAGATGGGAAAAACAAACTGACGTCGGGTGACTGTCCCTGACTTCCTGATGGTACCCCTGGACCACATCTAACATTACTGCTCCCCTACACCCCTCTGCAAAGATTGACTCAAATCATCTGGGAAGCTGGATCTCAGATCGCCTTGCACGGGAAAGGTGACTGGTCCTAGATCTGCCCTTTGAAGTAGTCTGCTTTTGAGACAGCCTTTCAGATCTGTAGACAGCAACCACGTCCCTTATGAATTTTCTCTCCTTTGGCCTAAATGTTCTGTCCCTCAAGGGACACTGGTCACCTTCACTGTACAATTACTATCCTTAAGTAAATGAGGGTAATGATTGCCTACATCAAAGAATTAATGATGCTTTATTATAGAACAGAATAGAGGAGCAGCGAAGTCCTTGAATGGTAAAAATATCAGTTCCAATTCTGGGTCAAGTGACGGGCAACTCAGAGACATTTTATCCCCCTCTGAAAAGACAGTGTTTTCCCCATCCCCAGAACGACACTGGCGCCAGGTTGCTGCCCGAGTCTCAGCAAATCCATCTGACTTCTTTGAAGTGGGAAGTCCAAGTTCAGAACAAGCCGCTGACCCCAGAACCCTACTGGCTCCCTGCCCATACACCACCATGCACAGTGGGGTCTGGTCCGGACGGCACCGTCGCCCGCAAATCACACGCCACGCAAGGAAAACGAGAAGGCGTTATGAAAAATCCAAAGTTTATTGCAAATTGTATTTTGCTTCCCTCCGTTCTTCGTTTTTACAGGATTTATTGATATCCATGATTTTTTCACAGATGTACTTGTTGACTTTGGAGAGTCTCTGTGCAATTTCAGTTTCATCCACAGTTTCTTGTGCTATTCTGTCATACAAACACTCTGGAAAGGGAAAAAGAGATGAGAAGGCCGAGGATTAATGGTGAATCTGAGTAAAAATCTTTTGAGGGAAAGGAAAATGTGTCTACTGACATACTCCCCAAATACCAATTCACGTATGTGGCAGGGCAATACTTTCAAATCTTCATCACAAAATGTACTTAGAAAAGTGTAAAAACACACTGTAAATTTACCCTTTAAAGATAACACTAAAACACCCAGGTGCCTACTACCTAGCTTGTCAGGACATTTCTGGTCCCTCTGAAGCCCCTGGACGCCCCTCCTCCATTCCATCCTCTCCCGCCCTCACCAGAAACAACCGCTCTCCTAAATTTTTGCTTTCATTTTAATGTTAACACACATGCATGCGTCCTTAAATAACATACTGTTTACTTTTCTGTTTTTCACTTTTTTATGAGTGTGTCCATACTCTACATAGCCTTCTGACTTTTTTTTTTCACTCAACATTACAGCCCTGAAATTTACCTCTGTTCAAGTATATAGCTACGGGTCATTCATTTTCACATCGATGAGTGGTGTTCCACTGTATGACTACTCTACAGTTTGCCGATCCATTTTATTGTCAATGGATACTTGAGTTGTTTCCAGTGTTTTGTAATTACAAACATGCTGGCACATGTCTCCTGGGGTAGGTGTGTAGGAAATTCTCCAGTATGGGCCTAGGTGTGGAACTGCTGAGTGTTGGGGTATGTGCACGCTCAAGTTTACTAGGTGATGCCTAGTAAATTGTTTTCCAAAGTGGCCCTGCTGACTGGCACTCCCAACAGTCGTGCGTGCAGTACTGGTTGCCCTACATCTTCGACAGCACTTGACACTGTCAGATTATTAAGGTTTTGACAACCTGGTGGGTGTGAAGTGGTGTCTCATTGTGGTGATTACTAATGAGGCTTCCGAGAGCCACTTTTACTGAGTCTGCCATTTGCCAAGATGAAGCAGAACGAGCCCCAGATCAGGACTGATTCCTCACCTCGTAAACAAGGATAACAAACCGCAGAGTATCTTTTTTAAGGCTGTCACGAGGGATATGAGAGCAACATTTTGCAAGCCTTCTTCAAACTGTAAGGAACACCACACCTGTGTGGGGTTGTTGCAATTATCTTATGTATCTACAACGGTTCACTCCCAGCACCTAGCACAGTGCTTGGCACAGAGCGAGATTAAGTAAATATCTGTTAAACAAATGAATAAGTCAGTGTTCTTCCAGCGAAACCTGGGGGGACATAAAAATTCTGGACATAAGAGGACTGGGAGTGCGGGTGGGGGATGCACCACTGGAGTCCATCACCATGGGCAAGAATTTCAACTTCCTTGAACCTGAGCTTTCTCTCCTATAAAACAGGAATGACAAGCCAATTTTAAGGAAAGGAAATAAAATCTTGTGTACCAAACCAGCACATGGCAGGTAATCCTCTTAGAAATGCAGACTGTCAACACTAGAAGGGATCAGAGACTAACCTGTGCTAACCCCAGCACTTCCCCGTGAGAAGCTGGAGGCCTGGAGAAAGGAAGGTGGTATGGGCAGAATCCACTGCTGTCCCCCTCCCCCAACTCTGAACCCGGGGCACTGTTTCTTCCCCACTGAGAAGGGTTTTGCATGGAGAAGCCATTAAAAGCTTTTAATTGACTCCCACTACTTCCTGACCACTCCTAAGCCCTACTAATCTTCACTTCATCTTGTCTTGGCCTTTCTATAGGGACTCAGACAACAAGGTAGGGGGCCCTATCTCTCTCTTCAGTCCTACCTCTGTTATTAACCACCTGCAATTCCCTCCTCACTCCAGTTTCTCCCACAAATCAGTGTCTTCGCTCATCTCTTTTCAGATTACCCTGGCTCCATGTTCCACCTGCCTGCACCCTATTCATTCTTCCCAACTCAGCCTCGCTGGAACCTCCCAGACTGAGTTAGGAGACGCCTAAGCCTCTGTGCTCCCACACTCGCCTGGGTTCTTCTCTGTCAAAGCATGGATCACAACCTAATGAAACCACAACCACGCTGTCCTTCCTACAGCCTGGAACACTTGGGCATTCTCTCTCCAGCTCCGGGCAAGGAGAAAGCAGACAATCACAGCGACTGCTGGAATCTGAAGCGAATGAGGGAGGCAACTGATGCTGTGAACTGTTCCAAAGTTTAGGTGTTTGGCCCTAAACTTACTTGCTGTACAACTTCTAGCGGGAACCTCTCTGGGTCTCAGTGTCACTATCTATTAAAGTAGGATATCCAACTGGATGATCCAGGGAGATTCTTCCAGCTCTCGGCCTCTAGAAGGTAATAAGGATGGCAAAGAGGCAAAGGAAAGAGCAGGAGAAAGAAGGAGAGGGGGTCTGATGGCCCTTGGAGCCCCCGGCATGAGTTGGAGAAGACAGCGGGAAGAGAAAGGTACAAAAGGAGAAAGGTCTGCAGAGAGGCCGCCGCGGAATTCCAATCAGTCTCATTTCCTGGGTGTGAGAGCACTGAATGGTCCCTCATGTTGATTAAAAAGCTTTCGTTAGACTTTAGATATTAATCATCTGCAGTTGCCAGGAACGTCTCCCTCTGCGAGGGAGCATTTGAGATTATTGCTTAATTAACAAGGTTTATAACAGCGCTAATGTGTCCTATTAAAAAAGTTGTAAAAATTAACCAGAACTCAATGCTGTGGCTCATGTGGAAAACTCAGACACTCTGCAAAAGGTCATGTGACCTTAATAAGGTTTAGCTGTCCTTCCGGAGCTTGTCATTAAAGTGAGATCCCTCCAACCCTCCTGCTTGCATCTTCCCAAAGTGGTGTCAGTGTTCACCCCCTCCCCCACTGCTATCTGGTAAGAAATTATTTTAAAATCAGAGAAGAGACTATCCTCAACAACCCTTTCGCCATTTTTATACAGCAAATGTGGCTAGATGTGGTAGAATCATACAAAATAAATATAATCTCAACCCAGCAGAAAGTCTGCATGGAAAAAACCAGTCAAGCACAATCTGGAAGAGCTCAAATAATTAGGCTAAAAATCATGAGTATATGGTGGGATGGGAGACGAACTTCAAACCTGCCTGGTTGTAGTAAAACAAACAAACCAAAAACATTGTGCTTCGGTAAGACAAGAAGCCTCTGGAGATGGGAAGCTGCAGGCTCAGTTTTGCCTGGCTCTGGTCTAACTAGCTGTACGGCCTTGGGCAAGTCAATTTCCCTTCATTCCCGTGCAGGGCAGGCAAACATTTATGGGCTCTCAGGGGCTGCCAGCCCAGGCTCCTGGGAGGCGAAGACAAGGTAAGAAGAGAAGAGCCGTAGGCACGCTGGGACCAAGAGGGTGGGGAAGGCCTTCCGAAGGGAGGTTCTCCCAGGCAGATCTGGGTGGTGAGCAGCGAGCGGCCAGCTGGACAAAGCAGAACCGGTGGAAGGTAGGGAGAATGACCTACGTTCCAGGCACTGGGAACGAAATTTGCAAATTCCCTAATGTGAGAGGGAACGAGGCTGGTTGAGGAAATACAGTAGTTTACTATGGCAAGAACTTAAGAGTTTCGGGGGAATGCTGCTGAAAAGTAAAGCTGGCGCTATAGCCAACGGCTGCATTATGATGGTGCTTTTATGACACGTTAAGAAGCTTATCCTTTCATAAGTACCATGGACTGGCTGTGATACAGTGGTGATAATGAGATATTTTGTTTCTGAAAGATCGCTGGGTTATATAATGGAGAGAGGAGCCTGGAGCCGCTGGAGCAGAGCAGGGGAGACATGCAGCCTGGACTGTGGGAGGGCAGTGGGTATGGAGAGATGTTTTTTGTTTGTTTGTTTGTTTTTAATTACTTATTATTATTTATGCCTACAGCACACCATGATACAGTGGTGATAATGAGATATTTTGTTTCTGAAAGATCGCTGGGTTATATAATGGAGAGAGGAGCCTGGAGCCGCTGGAGCAGAGCAGGGGAGACATGCAGCCTGGACTGTGGGAGGGCAGTGGGTATGGAGAGATGTTTTTTGTTTGTTTGTTTGTTTTTAATTACTTATTATTATTTATGCCTACAGCACCTGGTCTTCCTAGGTGGTCTCTTATCCAAATACTAACCAAGCCCCACCCTGCTTAGCTTCCGAGATCAGACATTGGGCTTGTTCAGGGTGGCATGGCCACAGACCATGGACCGTGGCTCTACTGGGGCGTGAACCCAGGATCTTCTGCGTGTAAAGCAGATGTGCTAACCACTACACTATGGAACCACGTCCTAGAGAGAAGTTTTAAGAGGTGTTTAGAGGCAGAACGAATGGGGAGTGAGTCATGTGGAGGAATCAAGGATGGGACATTTCTAGGTCCCAGGTCGGTGGTGCCACTCACCAATCCAGGGAACACAGAAGGGGCAGAGGCTTTGGGGGAAAGAAAAAGGAGAGAGCAGTGAGCAGTGCAGTCTTGCCAACGTCATGTGGACATCCACGGGACCTGGATGTAGGGGTCAGGAACTCAGAAGTGTGAGCTGAGGTCAAATGTAGATTTAGGAATCGTCCTTCATCCGTTCAACAAGTATTTATTGAGCACTCACTACATGCTGGTCCTGAATAAGATGCTCATTGTAGGGAGAAGGACAATTATTCAGTAAATAAACAAGTAAGAAATAACCATGCAGAAATTTTAGGATGACATGCTAGAGGGCAATGAAAAGTCTACCTTAGACTGGGCGGTTGTGAAAGGGGTCCCCAAATGAGGAGGAGGAGGCAGGATGTGCGCATCAGGGGAAGGGCACCGCAGCGGTGGGAACAGGAAAGAAGTGGAAGGAGGCCTCTGCGGTTAGAGCGCAGCCGAAGACGAGAAGGGTCACACGAGATGAGGTCGGGGTGTCACCAGAGGCCGGATCACCAGGCATCGGCCCCAGGATGAGGAGTGTGGAGTTCACCCTGGGGACGAGGGTGCACTGAGGGCAACGGGAACACTGGGCAGAGAGCTCAGCTGAGGAAAGCTTTGTAGGACGAGAGCAGAGGGCTGGAGACGAGGGGAGCACAGAGGGAGAGCAGCCTACAGGGGGATGAGAAGCCAGAGGCAGGAGGATTCTGAGCCATCGAGATACGTTACTCAGTTAAGGGGGAAGGGTCGTGCCCCACAGTGCTGGGGAGGAGGTGAACAACATGCCCTGGATCTGTAAGGAGGAAGTCACTGGGAAAACAGGATTAAGCAGAGGACTGGGGCTGGAAGCCTGACGGCAGGGGAGTTACAAGTGAACACAGGCAGGGAGTGTGGATGCCTCTTTCAAGAAACTGAGATATGAAAAGGAAAAGAGACACATGGCAACAGCTGGGTGATGGCAGTGGCCTCTACGAAGTGTTTTTTTTTTTTTTAAGAAAGAGTCATCCAAGTATATTTAAATGATGTTAGAAAGAAGCAATAGGGCTGCAGCATAGCTGGAGGAACAGGTATTTATTTTGAAGGCAGGTGGGCTGGGATCCAGATGAAAAGAATGGCCAGCCCCAAATATAAGAAAACTCTTCTTTTAGGACCTGAGGCAGAAGAATGGGGGGTGGGGGGAGGTACATTTAGTCTGTAGGTGTGGTGGTCCCGAGCTGTGGGAGTCCCTCTTCTTTTCTCTGTGAAGGAAGAGACAAGGCCATCTTTTGAGAAAGAGAGAGGTGTAGACTACGATGTTTGGGAAAAGTAGAGAAGGTTTAAAAAAGGTTTGGACATTGGGGAAGTGGATCAGTAAGAGAAACTCAGAGGACTTGGCAGGTGGGCTTGAAGACAGTGAATGTGTGATGGTCCCAAGCCACACAGCTGAGGTGTTTTCTGCTAGATTGTTCGGTAGCACTGGGGACCCAGTTAGCTGCATTGACCATCATCTAAATGGGGCTTAAAGAACAGTAAAAATGTCTGTTTGGTCCACTGGGTCACAAGGACAAGGACTGTGATCTTGGCTTTATAGATGGAGACACCGAGCATCTACTTGGTCCTGGTACTACACTAGGTTTGGAGAAACAAAAATAGCTCAAAGGTAAGCCAAAGCAAAGCTGGGGCTCAACACCAGGCTCTGGGGGTCTGGTTCTAGCTTCTATTTTCCATCACACTGCACTGGAAGCCGACAGGGGAGGGCCTGAAAGCTGAAAAGCACTGAACAATCGTGAACTTCAACAATGTGACCATCATGAGGTCGTATTGGCTCCGTGGAGGCAGCTCACTTGTCAACAAAGGTCGGTAACTTCTTTTCACACCTCAAACAACCACTTCCAAACTATAAAACTAGAGAGCCCTCTTAACTGTCTTAAGAGGTGAGTTTTCAGCTAAGGAAACTGAGACACAGAGGGAAAGTGATTTATAAGAAATCACACCCAGGGTCAGTCAGGCAATCAGCTTGCACATCTCAGAGTTTCCTTTGTTCAACCCTCATTTACTGCAGTCTTACTGTGTGTCAGGCCTTGTGCTGGGCAATGAGGGTGTGGAGCTTTTAAATAAGGTATGGTCAGACTAGTGCCTGAGGGAGATAAGACAGCAGATGTCTTTAAACCATGAGGCAATAGTAGGGCATCCGGTCATTGGGAGGCACCTGGGACCTGCTCAGTCACATTTCAACAAGTGTAACAGAATTAGAGGTTGGCCACCCATCAGTCAGATCAGGGCTTCATCCCCAGGAAGGCCTTTTTCTCAGAGTGACCTCCCAAATCAGGCTCTGCCATTTCAGACAGCGGGCTAACTAAAGGTTCCCTCTGATTGTTGAAAAATAAGTGGCTGCCTCAATCAATTAATCATGAGTCAGCCAGGCAAGGGAGGCAGCTGTGCTATGGCAGAACAAGCCCCAGACCAGAGTCGGGGGGTTTGGGTTTGAATCCAGGCTCTGAAACCTTGTAGTGGTGACCTCAGGCTGGTCACCTAAATTGTGTCCTGCACCTGGACCTCCAAAATATCCCCTAAATCTGGCCATTTTTCTCCACTTCTACTGCTATAACCTTAGTCCATGGCACCATCACCTCTCCCCAAGACCACTGCATCAGCTTCCTAACTGATCTTCCATTTGGTTACTCCACGATTCGAACACCTCCACTGCCTTTCTCCTGGGAGTACAGTAAATCCAGGATGCTCACTTAGGCCATCACGGCCTTACAAGACTGGATCTCGCCCACCTCCCTGACCTCACTCATGACTCTGCAGTTGCCTGGGGCTTCCTCATCCCTTGAGCATGCTGGCCTTTGCACCTGCTATTTATCCGGCCTGTTTTGGCACCTCTTAGACCTTCACGGAGCTGCCTCTTCCATATCCAGCTCCCAGCTCGCATCCACATCCTCAAACAGGCCTTCCCCAACTCCAGCTAACAGGGCCCTCTTCGTCCTACCACGTCGCGTGGTGATGCATCACGGCCTTCATCAGTCCCTGAAATCACCTGACTTGTTCATGGACATATCTGTCATCTGACCCAACACCTAGCGCAGGGTCTGCTCAAAATGTGACTGATTGAGTCTTACTTTCTTCATCGAAACATGGCAGCTGGACACTTAGAGACCAATGGTTAGGAACACAGCTTCTGAAGCCAGCCTTCCTGGCTTGGGCTCCTGCCTCCACTCCTATAAACTGTATAATCTAGGCAAGTTAATGTCTCTGTGTCTTGGTTTCCTCATTTATAAAACAGGGATAATAATAGTAGCCAATAGTAGGGGTGTGATGAGGGTTAAATGAATCAATGTGTGTAAAAGCATTTCTTAAAACAGAATCACAGAAAAACTCCCAGGACCTGAAACATAGTCACTGCTCAGAATAGTGATTACTATAGTATTCTCTCTGCTCCTGTTCACTTTCCCGCCTTTCTCTATAATTGGTATTATCTGTATAGTAACTAGCTGTTCTTGTGTTCATCTTCTCCATGAAACTATGAGCTCCTTGCAGATGTGTCCGCAATACCCAGTAGAGAGCCTGGCAAAGAGTAAGAGCTTAGTGAATGAAGAGAGGGAGGGAGAGACAGAGGACAGAGGGAAGAGAGGGGAGAGAGAGAGGGAGGAAGAGAGGGAAGGAGGAAGGAAGGGAAAATCAGAGTGTCTAGCATATAGCCCCCCTGCCTTTTTTGCCTTCCCCCCAACTCCTCCCAAACACCAGAAAAGCAGCTCAGTCCAGTGACCCTCAGTTGGTCTTTGCCTCATTAACTGACCCAAGCATGATGGTAGAACCCCAACAAATTGTCGCCTAGTCTTGACCTTTACTGCTCTCCGTACTGCTCTTTCCCACCTCCATGCCTTCGTTCCAGATTCTTTTGCCTCCCAAAGTATCTCATTTACATATGTGTGTCTCCGTGTCTGACATATCCTCCGAGGCCTAACTCAGTGACGCCGTTCCCCAGGAATCCTTCCCTTAACGCACCACCTGTCCCTCTCCCACGCTAGTTCCTTGCCCTGCGCTGTGTCCACAGCTCATTGGCCCTGTTACATGTGAGCTCTCCTGAGACAGGTCCATATCTGCTCCCGTGTCCCCCAAGCCCAGCTGGGGGCCTGGCATAGAGAGGCTTCGGCAAGTGCTTGTGGAACTGAGTTGTGCCTATGACATTTCTGAAAGAGTAAAGGATAGCTTCTGCTGCAGTGACCTACCTCTGACGATGCTTAGTTTGTGAGGCGAGAGGGGTGGCTTAGGGACTGCATCTTTCTTTTTTTTTGTGGCAACTCCTGTGACACTTCTGTTCTTCAGAACATCTGTTCCCCAAATCATGACTGCCAAGTTCTTTGTGTACTTGGAATCTCCTTGGGTTACTTGTAGCTGGTGCCATTTCTCCTCGTCAACCCAAATCCCGCTTCCCAGGTGGACCTGAAAGGGATTAAGAACGCAAGCACCTGTTAAGTCAGACGGGATGGCAGTTGGAAACTTCTTGAGTTTTAAAACACATTCCTGCACAACTGTAAGGGATTCGTTCCATAAATGCTAAATTAACTTTTTTTAAGGGAAATACTAAAACTCGTTTATCGAATACCTATAATGTGCCAGGCCTTATTCTAGTGCTTTATATCCACTATCTCAAATCTTCTTGGCAACCCTGGAAGGAAGGTGTTGGGACACTATTTTCATGTCAGATGGAAAAACCAGAATGAGAAAGGTACAGCAACTAGCTGAAAGTCTAACTAGCTCAACTGTGAAGTTGCAGACCTGGGATTCTAAACTACCCTCAATGTTACTGCAAGGCTGCTCAGAACTTCACCAAATTTCAGGAACACATTTGTTTAACACTTTCTCTGCTACACTGTTACTCTCCCCCTTTAAATGTGAACATCCTGGGACATACATCCTCCTAGCACACTGGCTCTCAGCCTTGACTACATGGGGTCACCCGGGGAGCTATAAAAATCGCTGGTGCCTGGGCCCCACGCCCAGAGATTCTGATTTATTTCATCTGGGTGGGGCCTAGGTCTCAGGATGGTTTAGCTCCTTAGGTAATTACAACGTATAGCTAAGTTTGAAAACCACCGACAGCCGGAGCGGGGAAGGCAGCTGTCCAGGCTCTGCCATTGATCGGGGTGCATCTGCGCAAGTTCTTTCCCATCTCTGGCTTCGGTTCCCCGTGAACTGAACTGAGAGAGTTGGATTTCATCTCCAAGTTCCTTCTGGCTCAGAACATCTATGGTTTTAAATTGAACACAACCACAGTGCCCTTGGTCTGATTCTGATGGTGCACAGGAAGGAAGCGCTCAGAAAGTTTCAGTGCAGAGTCGATAAATGCTAAAGACTCAGAATGCTCTAGCAGTGAGCTACAAGCTTTGCAATTTTTTTTTTCTCCTTTCTGGCCCTTTCAACAACTCAAAAAAACATTTGGTAACATTAACCATTAAAAAAATTGTTTGACTCTGACACTGCCATTTATGTTGTTGTGTTTCTGCTGAGTTTATGGAGGGTGAACGTGGCCTCTGTGGGGATAGAGGGGAGGCAGCCACTAATAAAGCTGAACTTTCTAAGGGGAATGTAAAGGCTCTGCCAAAGGTGCCTGTCTTCAGAACAACCTGCAGGTCATCAACATCGCATGGTCAGAAGATGTCTCGGGAGAAGTTCTGGCCTGAGAGACTGCACACATATCTGCGGTTCAGAGATAATTAAAGATCTTTCTACTGACGCTTGGCTTGGAAAGGAAGGTGGGCACTACACAGTGAGCAGACAGGTCAGCCCACAACAGTTCCTTTTTCACCAATTACTGAGGTTTTCCGACCATCGAAAAGAAAAAAAAAAAAAAGCAACACAGCCCAGCCATGGATGTCAGTAGGCAAACAATCCACCTGTCACATCTGACTTCTCTTCCTTTTGCCTGAAAGGCCATTCAGACCTCTCTAGGCATGAAATCAGATAACAAGATGCACCTGGCCCCTCTGTGCTGCAAACTTCAGTACCGCAAATCTGTTCACATGGCTCAAGAAGACAAGCAATCCTGGAATGAGACGTGCTGCCTGGGGCAAGCTGGGCAACACCAACCCAAGGTCAGGTCTGACCTTTTCTCTGCAGTCTGAACTGCCGGTGGGCAGTCTGTGTGCCAGGTCAGGCATGCTGGGGACAAGTTCCCTGCTGCTCCCTGCTGGACCCCAAGTCACCTCCCTTGATGACACTCTGGAGCTACCCACACAAGCTTCAGAGATAGGGAAAAAAACAAGCAATCTGAATTGGACTAAATTCAGAATCAGAAAACCATAGAGATGGAAGACAACTTCAATTTTTCACAGCTCTGCGCTCTTTCCTACCCCAGGCCTTGCTTTCCTATAATCTTTTAATTTAACTTAATGTTCTTCGAAGAGAGATGACAGTCATTTTAGTCAATGTTCTATAAGAGAAAAGGGACGCTAATATTTTTTGAGCACCTATAATGAACCAGGCATTGTACCTTTAATTTATTTATCCACATAATGACTTTAAGAGATGAAAACAAGTAGAAATTATTATTCTCATTTTACAGATGTGAACAGGGATTCAGAGGGACTAAATTACATTTCCTAAGACATACTATCAATAAAACTTAGAATCGAGATTCAAACCCAAATCTGTGTAAGCTTGAAGCCCACGCCCTCCCGCCTTCCTGCTGCTGCCAGGGTCAGGATGAAAATCCAGCGGATCTCACACATCGATGTTCAATTATTTTTCCTTTTGAGTCTTCCTCTGTACCTGCTGGGTCATGTGCCTTGCCAGCACCCACTGAAGTTCACCACCGCAGACATAAAATTCAGGAAAAATGCCACGGGCTAGCCTTCCTGTCTCCAGTCCCCTCTCCCTCCAACCCGCCCTGTAAACTGCCAGATTAATTTCCCTAAAACACAGCTTTCCTCCTTTGACTAGATGAATTCCACTTTTTCACAAAGTCTGGAATCTTGAATGGCTCCTCATTTCCTGTCACATCAAATCTGACCTCTTCTGTCAGCTTTAAATGCCCTCTAAAATCCTGTTTCTCACTAACCTACTAACTTTCATTTCCATCGCTACATCCAGCCCACTATGAAGCTCCAAAACGCTTTCATTTCCTTCTACTTCTAGTGAGCAGTAATAGAAAGAGGAGGGGTTCTGGAGCCTCTGTCCCTAGATGTGAATCCTGGCTCTTCTACCTAATTAGCTAGGCATGTTGGGTAAGTCACTTTACCTCTCTGAGCCTTACTTTGCTGTACAACAGGCAGAACACCACATAATCCATAGAACTGTCATGAGGATTAAATGAGATACCATGAGTAAAACACCAAGGACAGCACACATCCAGTAACTGTTACCTCCTTCCCCTACTCATGTCTCTGCTCATGCCTTTTCCCTGTCCAGGAATGAAGGCCTTCTCAAGCCTGCTAATCTTTCAAGCTCCCGTCCAAATTCTAGAAAACACTCCTTTATCCACTCCAGAACTAGTTCTTTCCCTGCTGAATTTCTAGCCTACTGAGAACCTTTACCACCTGATTCGGCCCATCACATTATAGCTCTATGGGGTGGAGTGAGGCTTTCCATCTTCTGTCCCCTACAAAGTGATCAGGACTAGCTAGCTAGTCTGAACCCAAAGTAGGAAACTGATGGCATATTTAATATGCTTTAAAGGCACTGGCTTTCGGTTATGATGAGCTACTGTGCCTCGAAGAAGAAAATATTTTCTGACATTCACTCAAGCACAAGACCGACTGTACGGCACAGAAAGGAATGACCCTGTGTAAGACCAATCAGAGGGGCATGCTGGGAGGGCTCCTGAGGTCAGCAAAGCTCAGGGTCACCTAGAGCGATGGCCTGCTTTCAGGGATGTAGCAGAAGAGGCTGAGAAGAGTGCCGGCCTGAGAACAAGGAGATCTGGCTTCCAGCTCCTGCCTGCCTGCCTCTAACATGTTGTATAATTGTAGACAAGTCCCTTCTCTGGATGTTTTTCCCTATCCATATCGTGTATAAATTAGACTACTTAAACTTTAATAGTCTTTGCAGCTTTATGATTCAATGAGTTTTTGAAATAAAATATCTTAGACAAAGCAAAGCAATGCACCTTAACAAAATCAGAAAGTAACTTTATGGTAAGCCCTATTCCCATAAACCACAGTTCACTATTTGACCAAAATATATTAAGGGAGGTTATTAAAATTATGACATCTGGTAGGGTGGGACCTGATCAAAAAATGTCTTTGTGATATGTTTCCTACTAGGACAAAGTAGTTTCCTACTAGGAAACAGATCCCATTCCAGTGCTCTAGGCTTTGCAGAGATTAAGGCTTTTGTTCGTGCAGGAGAGAGAAGGGCCAGAAATGACAGCAGAGCTAAGAACAATGAAGGCTACTTCTGGGATGTGGGGATGCTGCTTTGAGAATCTGCCATCCATTCCCCGTATGCCCGCTTCCTGTCCCATACCTTAATAAATTTCTCTGCCTGACTACAAATTAGTTGCAAACAAAAGCCAGGTTAGTTTTATAGTAACATGAAGGCAACGACCAAAGAAAAAACAAAATTGCCATTTTCAAGATTTGTTGTGCAAGTCATGTGAAAAAATTAAATGAGATTTAAGAGACCCATTTTTTTTTTTGGAGGAAAAGCAATACTTTGGCAAAAGAAGCCCCAGTAATGCTCAGAAACTGTTCGTTAGTTTTCAAAGCAAGAGAGAAATAGATTTCTTTTGGAAGCTATTTAAGAAAAAGTCTTTAGTCATTCCATAACGTGATCATGAGTAAAAAGAAATCGACAAAGAATAGTCCTTTCTTTTCTTTATCTTCAATTGGGGAATGTTCACTAAACTTAGATATACAGTTTGAATCACTAAAGTCCTATGGGAGCATCAAGCAGGTCCACCTTTCAACAGATAGGGAAGCTGAGGCCCAGAGAAAGGAAAAACCCACCTAAGGTCACACGGGTAGGACAGAGATAGAGCTATGCTTAGAAGTCAGGCTCCTGTTGCCACTCTGCCATACAATCTCTTCTCTGCAAAGCAGACTTCTAGTCTGTTGGCTGAAGCAAGGCAATGCAGAATGGGCCTATGAGTTCCGCCTTTGCAGGCGAGGAAGCGCTCGCTGAGAGATGAAGAACTGGCAGCATATCCAAGAGAACCCGAAAGACTAACAGGTTTTATTTGCTTTGGTTCAGTCTGGCCGGTTGCAAGGATATATCTGGACAAACCCAAATACAGCAACCTTTTCCTTCTCATTAACTCACTGGAGAATCATACTGGATAAACAGAGGCCTTTTCAAGCATAAGGCAAGAAAAGTGGACTGACACAGATGACTCTTTGGGGAGAAGGAGAGCTGATGTTTGTAATGTATGCCATGGTGGCAGAGAATAAAACACTAAAACTGAATCTGACCGTGCCTAGATAAAGGGCTTCTTCCAAGACGAATTCATTTGGATGTTAGAAGGATAGAACAGTTTTCTTCTTGCCCTGCTGCTGAATCATCATGTGACTTTAAGACTTCCAAAGGCTATTCCACTGCTTTTCACTCCTGTACTGATATAATTACTAATAGTGCTCAGGCTTTCTTTCATGATTTTTCCAAGGGTCTAAAAGAAAAGATGAGGAGTTATATGTAGTCCTATGACTGTGGGCTAACCACCACTGAATATACAGCTGGAAAGCAGCTTAAGGACAGGAAGTCTCATTCATCCTGTATCCCTGGCATCTAGCACAGGGCTTGGAACATAGATATTTCATAAATGGTGAATGGATACATAGTGAGTTG
>NW_006441955.1:2412323-2434000 GCF_000325575.1 Pteropus alecto
ATATACTGATATATATCAGAAATTTCATTTCTACTTCACCTTATAAATTTTATGCATCTAGTTTCATAGAAGAGTAGGACAGTTTTCATCAACTACCATTTTTTAAAATCTTTCTCACTAATAAGCGATTTTAAAACGTCAGTTTAATTTTACAGTTGTTTTGGCCCAACATTTTTTTCTTCAAAAAAAGGAAGAGAAAATGAAAAAGTCCCAGTAAAGGTCCACTAGTTAAAATACAAGAATTCAGGAAATAGCTATTTAGGGCTGGGCCAGGAGGCCAACCAGTTGAGCTATGCCTCGGGAAGCCCCACCATACGCTTCATCTTTATTCTGACTGACAAACACTTGCAGGGAATCGATATTGAGCTTGAAACACTACCTTGCCATTGTCTAGGATATACTTGTCCATGACAGGTGCAGGAGCGGGGTAATAGGACGACGTATTTGCTTCCTCACTGAAAGTGCTCCGTAACTCCGGCTCGGGCTCGAGACATTCTGACTTTACTTTTTCCAAGTCAATGGCGGGACCTAGGCAGTTAAGAAAAGAGATCTGTCTAGAACTCCAAGGAAAATAAAATGCAAATATTTTTAACTATGCATCTATCAGCACATAGTGGTACAAAAAAAAAAAAATTATGCTGGCTTATTTTTGTCCATTGGACTACACTTAAACCCAGGCTTGAAAATAATATGAGATATGAACGTCACAAGCAAAAAGTTGGAAAATTGGAAGAATGGATTAGACTCTAATTAAGCATGAATGAGAAGCACTCTTTTGGGGTGTCACTGAATGGAAATGTAGGGGACTCAACTTCTGCACAGGAAAGAGGTCCCATTAAGACCGGGTGGAGAAGGGGTTGCAATTACCGCAATATGCAAATTGTGTATTTGCCAAAATCCCCATCTCTTCAGCCTGTAGTGGAATAGGCCACGGCGGATGAACAGAGGTTAGGAAAAAACAGTGGGGTGGGAGGTGGGGCAAAACGCAAAGGTCTCCACTTCCCCAAGACCTAGTATCTAGACAGGAGCATTTCAACCAAGAAATTAAAATACAATACAGATTAGACCCCTGACTGCCTGATCCAGCAGCTACTCTGATTTTTATTTTAATGCAATCAACACAAATTATGTGCAGATTAAACAGTGAAAGGAAGCTGGATAAATGGTGGTGGTTTCTATGGGGGATATCTTTTCCTCTATTAGCTTGTAAAAATAATGGACTATTTTTTAAATCATCTATGGTGTCTTGATGACCAAGGGGCAGAGAAACAGGATGAAAGTAAGTAAATAAGGCCAAATGATTTAATTAACTTTTGTAGGAGAGCAACTCCAAAGGCCAATGGAGAGTTTAGCATCCTGGAAATTCTCCCTGTGCAAACATTTCAGTTTTCTGGGATCAGAGATTTAGCTACTGCCATGGCAAGTCCCCCACAGCTGTGCATATAACTTAAGTAACTGATAAATTTCATGGTTCAACCTTCTCTTACCCTCACCATGTGGACAACTTGGTACAGGGCTCTTCATATACTAAAGATCTCATCAACAATCTGGATGTGTGTGTCTGTGTGTGTGTATGTATCTTATTGTTAAATTGTACACCTGAAACTAACTGGATTTTGTTAACCAATGCCACCATAATAAAAAATAACAATAATAAAAAGGCAAAAAAAAAATCTGGATGCAGTTCTATATTCAATCGCCACAGCCTAGACTTTGGCTGGTCACAGGGAAGGTATCGGTGATTTTGTTACTAAAATTCCTCATGACAAGGCTTCCCAGAACATCATTCCTGAGTTGCTGGCAGCTGCCATTTGCAAGACAGAATCTCTGCAGTCTCCACAATTCAAGTACGGGCGTTGCACAAAGCTGAATGCAAGATGGCTGAGGAGCAGAACAATGCAGATGAAAAAGCTTGGTTCATCTTGATAGAGTGAGTTTAGATACCATTCCTGGCTCTGCTGTGTTTTAATTGTGCATCTGCAGGAAGTGAATTGCAGATGCAGAAGCTGGCAGACTGAAGGACTGATAGCATCATAATCATTCTGATCGCATCTCCCAAGAGCTGTTACCTATTCAGGGGCTGGGCCTAAGTCTTATTCTTTTCTTTGTCCCCTGCAGCTGGCATGGGGTAGGTGCTCTCTGAATGTTTGCTAAATGAATAAAAGAATGACAACAATGAATTAGTAATTCTAAAGTTTCAGAAGCAGATGCCAAAGTTTTTCCTCTCTCTGAATTATTAGATTGAATTTCTGAGATACAAACTCAAGTGGAGCATTTGATCTTTCCTTAAATCAGGGAAAAAGTAATTACTTCAGTTTCCCCTAAAGGGCTTGGCTTAGTTGGCCTCTGGGGTCTCTTCCTGCTCTAACATTCAGAGACAGGAAAAAGAAATGGGCTGAGAGGAGGAGGTCCACGCAGCCCGTGGCTCATGAGTCATCTTCGGAAGATCAGATCGTGTCCTTTCTCTAAAGCCTTTTCCTTCTATGAGAGGCAGATGTGAGACAAAGAGAATGAATCCAGTTCAGTTCTGACTTCGGTCTGGTTCTCCACCATCCAGCTCCACAATGGCTGCCAAAGAGATCTTCACACGACTATGTCTTTCCTTGCTTAGGCTCCCCATTACCCTCAAAATTAAATCACACACCACAGCCTCCTTAAGACCCAGAACAACCAGCCTCCTCTCTACCTCTGGTGCTCACTACACGCTTTTCCCCATACCTTTGCTCAGGTCCCCCATGTGTGGTGTTGACCCAGGGCTCTGTGCCTTTGGATATACTATTGTCTTGGCCTTAAATGCCCCCTCATCTGCCTGCCAAGCCCCTGGTCAGACTTCAGAGCGAAGCGCAGGTGTCTCCTTTGTGAGGCCTTGCTCTGATCACTACCAGGTATGAGGTCTCTACATTTCTGGTCTCAAACTCCAGAAAATTATGTTTGTAGTCATATGCCAATCTGTTTGCTGTCCACATTAGACTGTGAAGCATTTCAAGGGCAAAGTTGTTATCTCTTTGTCATTTTGGCACCTAAAACAGTGCCTGGCACATTGCAGGCTCTCAGTAAATGTCATGACATGAGAGAGGGGAGAGAGTTGTGGGGGAGGAAGAGACTTACATGGGCTGAGGCAGAGATTCTGAAATAACGCCTATTGCTGAGTTGAAGTGCTTCAGGATGGAGGTAGGGGTGGGTGGGCAACTGTTCTCAAATATTTGTAACCTTTTCTGTAGCCCCTAAACTGGAAATTAAGGTTGTTAAATAGAAACTGGAAACATTTAGCCAGGAGAATGGAAGATTCAGATGGCTGTGGAGGGCCACCTAAGGGACACCAGAATGAGCAAGGCTCCGCCCCCTGGCTGGGCCCCTCCCCATAGTCAGACTCTATTCTGAAGTGTCTTGCCCATCCCTCTCTGCCTTACACCTTTCTTGCCTGCCTCCCAGTCTTTGCTTGTGCTGTTTCCTCTCCAGATCATCCTATTCCCAATGATGTCCGCCTATTCAAACTCTGACAAGGAGGGATTCAAGGCCTGAATCAAATGACACCTCCTCCATGCAGCTGCCCCAGCCCTTCAAACGGAGGTAAGTAATTCTCTCCACGCTTGGGTTTGGAATTTGAAGTTGGACTAGAGTTTAAACTCTGGATTTGCCATTTGCTGTTTAGGTGAGTTGTGAGCTTCCTCAGGTAGCTGAGCTCCCTCCTCCTTCCTCCCCACCACCCCAGGATAATCAGATGCACTCATTTGTTTCTATGCCTGTCTCCCGACTAGATGGTGAGGCCTGAGGACAGGCATGGGCTGCGTCTTTATATGTCAGAGTCCAGGGCTCAGCACAGGGCCTGGTTCAAATTCTATCCTCAACAAGTATTTTACACATCAATAATCACTTAACCTTCCTGACCCTGTCGCCTCACCTGAAAGGAGGAATGACAACAGCGACTTGGTGAGACTGAAGAGTAAATGAGTTAACCATATATGCGAAGTGATTAATCCAGAATCTAGCTCAGTAAATGGTAGCTCACCCCCCCAATGGCTCCCCCACTCACGTGTTCTACTTGGGGGCTCAAGTTAGTCCACTACTAAGCTGTAGCTTCTGTGAGCCAGGGGCCCTGCTGGTCTTCTTTCACCCCATGTGCCCAGCAGAGGCCCAGCTCAGAGCAGGACCTTGCACTCCATGGCACACCCTTGCTCCCCTGTGCTCAGGGACTGATGGAACTTTGTCAAATTCGAGGTTATTGTACTGGGATCTCCTGGCTCTCAAAGAGAACTATTCCTAATAGTCTCTCGGTGAACACTGTTTCAACACCCTGTGGCTGCCAGATGTTCAACTGCCTCCTTCTCCAGCACTGTATACAGAAGGCACCTGGTGCCTGAGGCCCAGCAAGGAAGGAAGACCAGCTAAAGGCACATCTTGCAAGCCATTTGTCAGGAGACCTGAGTGTGAATCCCAGCTGCATGACCTTAGACAAGTCACCTCACTTCTCTGTGCCTCCATCTTCCTACCTGCAAAATGGGGATTACCAAAGAGCCACCGTGCAGGCTGATGCCGCCTCTGGAAGAGGCTGGCACTGAGACAGGCATAGAACAAATGCTCAGACACAGGCTCGGAAATGGCAGATAAATGAAGGAATGAATCAGGAGAGCGGAGTGTTTAGTATTACAGAATCAGAAAGAAAAGGAACAAAAAAGCACGTGGTTTCTTTGGGGAGAAGGAGGGAGGGCCTCTAGTGCTTTTAATTTAAGAGGGGGAGAAAAACACTTCATTGCAAATTTTAGTCGGCTCTACTACTGATGTTGGCAATTTACATCTCATTACAACAAATGCTTAAGATTGCTGTTTTGCTTTTAAAAATTTCTGAGGCATTGTTCTCCTTCAAACACATGTGACCAAATTAGCCACAATAATAAGCACTTGTGCTCAGAGACAGCATTGTACGATCTGGCGCAGATATTTTAAGTAACAAAGGAACTTTTTTCACTTTGTGAGAAGAGTAGGAATAAAAAAAAAAGCCTTTTGATCTACTTCAGGTTTATTTTGGGGGAAAATATAGCTTCCATGGAGAGAAACCTCTCAGCTGGGTGAAGGAAGCCTTTAAAAAAAAATAAAAGGTAGTACTTGTCTTTTCATTCAGTCATTCATGAGCCCAGTCATGACACAATCGCTGACTGCATACCAAGAGCTAGGCCCTGTAAGAGGCACTGGAGACCCAGACACAAATAAGGCATGTCCCAGTTCTGGAGAAGATGAGAATTTAACAACTGAAATGCTGTTCTATAGCATATGGATAACTGTGATTTGATGGACAACACTGGATTTAGTGTTAGAAAATATAGTGCAGACCCTGGTTCTTTTATTCTCCTTCCCTCTTTAAGCCACATAGGCTTCTTCCATAAAATGGGAATCATGGCAAAGAGTAGTAAGGGGCTTGGTAATGTCTGCTGGCACAACAAATAAATCAAATTATACCTTTTTTTTGTTTTATCTTAAATTGGACTAATGCTGTTCTTTCTGAAAACCTTTCTAAAAATTTAATGCTTGTTACTTTTAGGAGGTTCAGAAATCACTTATTTCATGTATATAATATATAACATAAGACATATAATATATAATATATATGGACACTAAATACCATTTCTGATTTCTGTTGAAATAGAAATGCTAATAATATTAGGTTTTACTCAAGAAGTACTAAATCCTGCCATTTACTTCTGGAAATGAATAGGAATTTTCTCTGCTATAGGTATAATTCCAGTTTCTTCATAAATACAAAGCGAATCAGGTCAAAATTCTTAAATGCATACAGAACACCTACCATGGCACAGATTCGGTAGAAAAAAAGATGATTCCACTTTGTTGAAAATGACCCGAGTATGGGAACAGCTATGTGAGGGCCTTGGAAAGACAGGGGAGACAGCCAAGAGCCAAGCAAGAGCCGGGCAAATGGGTCCCCCTCTACGAACCCCATCACGCCCTCTGAAAAGGTATCGGCCACTCTCACCTGCTGCTGTAGCTACACATCTGTTCCTTAGTCCCATTATGCTTCTAGTGAGGCAAGGACAGATCTGGCTTCATTCCTTCAGTGAGAATCTACTAAGTTCCAGTCCTGGACTAGATGGTCTTGATTCACCATCCAGCAGTGGAAAGAGACAGGCAACAGATCATTACCACTCTGCGCTGCTAACAAGAGTTAGGATGAATACTTGGGAACAGAAGCAAAGGACGGTGTGCTACTTCTGGAGGAGACTAGGAAGTCTTCAGAAGGACGGCCACAAACTTCTGTGCTGGGGTTTGGAGGGAGCCCGCTGGGAGTAATGGATTGGGGTAAGGTAGCTGTCTTCTTATGGTGAAGGCAAGTGGCACATAATCAAGGCTCACTGACTGAACAGGAAGTGGGCAGTGTGACGATCTGCACAGATTTAGGGAGGAAGAGATCATCCCTGGCTCAGTGATCCCGGAAGGTTTCAGGGAAGAGGTGAGCTCTGATTGGAGCTTTGATAGGTAAGTAGGGTCTAAGGAAGGTAGAGGGGCAGTCAGGCAGGTAGACAGAGTCACAGTCAGCAGCGGCTCTTTGGGAGCCCCCTCCCGTCTCTGTCTTCTCAGTGCCTCTACGAGTGAGGGCTAGAACAGGCTTTGCTGGGCAGAGGCAAGAGAAGCAATTCTAGCTTGAGGTCCTGGGCCTGGCAAGATCCCTGCAGCTTACGTGGATGCCCCCACAGTGGGGTTGGTCCCTCAGGGAGTCAGCAGCACAGAGCGGCAGAGCTGGAATGGACCTGACAGAGCCCTCTGGCTACGGGGGAGAAGCCCAGCAAGAAAGTGGTGGCAGAAATGGGACCAGGTCCCCAGTGAGAGGGGTCAAGGTATCTTCCCCACTTTGAGGAATCGCGAATGACCATTTCAAATGACACGTTTTTCGCGGAAAAGGAAAGGTGGTCGACGCTTATTGAATGTTTTCTTTGTCCGCACCTTACATCACGGTACCTTTCATCTTTGTAGCACTTTTCACTCTATTGTCCAGTGATTATTTGTTTAACATGCAAATGGAAACTCCTGGCTAGAATGGAAACTCCAAGGACAGCCATAGGCTTGTCCACTGCTCTCTACCCCAGCACAATGTCCTTGGTACACATCAACATTCATGTGTTGAATGAAAGAAGTGAATCCTCATGGCAGCCCGCAAAACAGATCTTATTATCTCTGTAGAGGCTCAGAGAGGTAAAGTAATTTGTCAAAAATCACACAGGTGGTGACTGCTCGAATTCAGGGCTATAAATTCCAAAGCCTTGCTCTTTCCACTACCCTACATCTCCTGAGCTAACTGTAGTTTTCAGCTCTCACAAGCTTCTCACTAGTGACCTTCCCTGACCTTCCCAGGGGTCTGTGAAGAATGCCACAATGTGCAGGGGGTGGGGAGGAGGAGTGGATGTCACTAGGATTCATCTCACCTCTAGGAGCTCTGAGCCAGTCCTCTGCCAGCTGGTGGCCAGAGAAAATTGGGCTGGTTCTTCATCTGTGGTTCTTCTACCTCCCTCCCCACCCAACTATCTGGGCCCAGACAGCATCCAAATGCAGGATTATGGAGAACAGCATGGGTCTGCCCTGCCAGAGAAGCCAGGAAGGCCCCACCCATGACTGAATGCAAGTGAAATGGCATTAGGTCCTGGACCAACACTGGCTGGGTTTGGAGGCCAAGGGGCTGTGGTGGGAATAAGTGGAGTAGGTGGCACAAGGACTGCCCTCAGATTCCCAGGCGCCTGCTGTGAGGCCTGGTGAGCACCTGAGGGCAGGTGTTACAAAGAGGCAGCTACATCATGTGACTCATGTCTCTCAACCAAATTAATCCATGACTTTGGCTGTGCTTGAGCTCCCTCCCCTTCAGGCCATGAGCTGGTCCAGAGCAGCGGACCATCTGTGATTCATCTTCACTCAATGGTTGTTGATTGAATTGCCTGGTTCAGAGAAGTGGCAACTCAGAGGTTGAAGGGCCGTGCCCCAGGTCACTCCAGTGGGGAGGAGACCCTTGGGTACCACCTGCAGGAGGGGCTGTACAGTTTTAGTTCTTGCCTACCTCTGCAGCCTTGGCTCTCCCTCCTACCTACCTCTTCACTCTGCAGTCCAGCCAGAACCTTGGGGTTCCTGAATAAGCCAGCCTCTCTCATAATTCCAAATCTCTGTTCAGGTTCTCCTGTTGTCTGATATTGTTCACTTCTTCTTCATTTGGGTAAATCTAACTAGTTCCTTGTTTTGGAAGCCTTCTCCTGCTACCTTTGGCACCCCTGCCCAGTCATGTAAGGAGCCTTCCTGTAGATCCTGTTCCATCACCCTGAGAGCCGAGGAGCGCGGCAAGGCTCACACTGCATTCCAACTCTCTGCTGGTGAGACTGTGACTTCCTTAAGGCAGGAATATGGTCTGAGCTACCTAACTCCCCTGTGCCCAGTATAAGGCCTGGAACATTCAAAGAGTCTGATAAATGTTCCTGCACCAAAACATTTCCTACAGTCAGAGCCATCCAATAATGGAATGGGCTGCACTGGAAGGCAGTGCTTCAGCTTCCTCTCTCTAGGGGAATGTTATGGGAGGCTGGGTGACCGCTTGGCAGGGAGGCTACAAAAGGCTTCCTGTCCTGTGCAGGAGGCTGGACTAGGTGACCTCTGGGGCTCCTTATGGGACGAAGGTGCTGAGACTCTGAGAATTACTTCCAACCAAACTCAAAGAGATACCCAGAACAGCAAATAAAGGTGTGGCCAGCCTCTGAGCCTTGCTGAACCCCGACGGCTAGCTGATTCCATCCATCCATCCTGGCTGCACATTAACCTTCACTGCTTCATGATGATTAATTTGTTCAGATTATACATGGCATAGGCATGTTCTATTTCCTCTCTGGTCCTCAGTGTTCCCATCAATAAGATGGGGGTGAGAGGTGGGATGGGGTTCTCTTTAAAGAGATAATTTCTATAAAAACTCTAGGAATTTTCTGGTTGGCCTCTTAGTGGGGCAAGGCTAAAACTACAGAAATGGTGGGCTCTTAAATTAAGCAGGAAACATCCCACCCAATAATAGCTCAAAGGTCTAGCAGTCCGAGAACCCACTGCAGTACATGAAGGAGGCCTAATCATAAAAGCAGGCAGGAGACAGGGCCACTGCAGAAGCACAGGGTGGAGTGAGTGCCTGTGTGATTGGGCTGCCTGATGCATGGACAAGTGAGACAGGCCTGTTTTGAAAGTTGGCTCCACCATTTCCTGGTTGTGTGGCCTCTGGCAAGATATTAATCTCTGAGCCTGCTTCTTTATCTGATGATCCTCTCTACCACTAGGGTTGTTTTATGCATGAAAAGCACCTACCCTCAGGCCCAATGTAGGTGTTCAGAGAGGCCAGCCCTTGCCCCTAAGGAACCCCTTCCCACCTTTCCCACTTCCGTTCCTCTGATTGGCAAAATCCAGCAGAAAACAAGCCCGTCACATGGCCACACCAAAGCCAAAGACCAAAAAGCATATTCCTATTCTGGCAATGGAGAAAGCCCAGCAACTCCTGCACGTTCTGACTGCCTGAGCAGGTAGCAAAGGGACAGGCCAGGGTTGTCCCTCAGCACCACCCTCATTGCCTCGGAAAAGTGAACTCTAGGGAGAATGAGGAGGGAGGGTCCTGGACTGTCCTGCCACTCTGAAATCAGCTCTTAAAATAATTTAAGATGAACCATGGCTAATTCTGATTCAGTTAACAGGGCAGTAAGTCCTTCAAAGTGGAAGATGACCCATGTTTAAGAGGTCCAGATCCAGTTCTCATGCTAGATCTTTTCCCTCCTTGGATCCAGCATAAGGAGGCACAGGGCACAGTGGTTTTGGCTTTGCTCCATCACTCACGGGGGCGTCTGGCAGGATGCAGACCTCCTGGGCCTCCCCTCTACAATGAGAATATAAAAGTCTAACCTGCCAGGATGACTCTCGCCGGTCTTTTTCATCTCTCGCCCAAAGCCCAACTTCCGTGAGTGTTCCTGCTTATTGGTGAGAATGAACTGAAAAGCCTGAAGAAGATGGAAAAGAGCTCTGAGATAAATTGGCCTCAGGAGGAGACCCCTGGCAAAGAGGAAATTGAGACATAGCCAGTGATGTCTGAAGAACTGAGGGGGTCAAAAGAAATGGTCCAGGACTGGAGCTGGGAAGATGGAATTCTGCCCAGGAAAAGTGGGTGGGGGAGAAATCTGTAGACCAGTGGGCTTGAAATCAAGTCTGGGCTTAGCTATAAAATAGGCTATTCAAATGAGATTTCTGAGGACTCATGAAGAGAAGCAGCAACCTCCAGGAGACATTGGGTTTGACCAAGGATTAAGATATGCCAGACAACCACATCTGTGCTCTACTGTAGGACAATGAGTGCTTATGATGTACCAAGCATTATACACATATTATCTCATGTGCATCCTCAGATTATCCTACGTCATTAATGCTGGACGCACTGAGTACTTACTACGTGCCAGGCCCTGGGCAGAGGTCTTTATATGCATTTGCTCATTTAATCCTCTGAAGAACCATAACAGTTGGTACGGTCATTGACTCGGAGGAATCTAAGGCCTAGAAAGTTAAGTAATTTGCCCAAAGTAACAAGGTTAGCCCGTGGAAAAGCCAGGGTTCAAAATCTCAATAATTCTGACCTCGGGGCCCATACAGCCCTTAATCACTGAACTGATTCTCCTGCCCGTCCATGGTAGGCATGAAGATATCCATTTTACAGAGGAGAAAGCAGAGGCTGAAAGGGTTAAAACATTTACTTGAAGTTGCACAGGTAATGAATGAGAGAGCTGAGATTCAAACCCAGGTAATATGCTCTGCCAAAGCCCTGGCTGCTTCCGGTACAGGGAAAGCCAGCAGGAGGTAGGTGGCTGATATTAGCTGCCTTTTCAAAGGCACCATCGGGAGACCTGTGCTTAAAGAATCCAGCTTAGACCGCAAAGGATTTTAAAGATCAAAGCTGGTATTTTCACGGACCTTGGGCAGAACAGAAGGCATGAGCCTGGAGGGGAACAGCGGTGACAGAAACTCAGCTCTAAAGAGCCAAGACAGGTTTGTAGGCCGCAATGGCTTTCTCCTTCTTCAAAAATTTCAACCAGCTTGTGATCTGGCCAACAGGGACTTCATCCCTTCTTTTTGTATTCTCCTCTCTCAAACGGAGATGATAATTTATACCTGGCCTCGCAATAAGGTTATCGGAATAGTCCCATGAGATAAAAATGTCAAAGTGCTTTGAAACCTGTAAAGTGCCATGCATATATGAATTACTGTTATTATTCCCTTTATCTATACCTCTTCTGGTCAGAGTTCATCATTTCACATACGTCATCTGACAAAGCACACACACAATCCAAAACCACCATATGCCTCCCTCCTGCAATTATAGCACCTGGACTGTTCTGCTGTATACATGTCTGCACTCCCCGCTGGACCAAATGTGCATCTTGAAGGCAGGGATTACGTCTCCTCCTTCCTACATTCCTCACAGAGCCCTTTTGAGCCTTAGTTGAACTGACATTACCCCAAATCACACAAATGAATTTAACTATCTAAGATGTACTTACAGTGCTAAAAACTGAAGAGGATATCTAAGGCTTGGCCTTTGACCTCTAAGAACAAGGAATCTAACTGAAGAGAAACCGAGAGAGACTCTGGAGGTTACACCTTGGCAGACACCAGTGCTCACCCTTGTAATGGGCTCTCCACTGTTCTGTTGCCCCTCATTCCCTTAGAATTCTCTGAGTCTGCCAGGCCCCAGTTTAATAAGCACCACTCTAACCTCCTAGCTGGTGAATGATTTAAAAAGGGACTGTCTTGGTCATTTCTATATTCTGCACCTAACAAAGTCCTGGCACAAAGCATACCCTTGATTAAATGTCTGTTGAATGAATAAATGAAGAAATGGATACATACACAAATAAATCTGTACTTTACAAATCAGAATATCTTCAAGCTTTTTGCACCCCCAGCATTTATTTCCTTGGGAGAGGGAGTGCAGGGAAGGGAAAGGGAGGAAAGGGGAGGCGGGAAGGGAAGGGAAGGAAAAAGGGACTGACATTTATTGAACACTTAGAATATGCTGGTTACAGGTCTATACAATAGTCCTCTATTATCCATGGGGGATACGTTCCAAGACCCCTAGTGGATACCTGAGACCATGGATAGCACCTAACCCTCTATATACTATATTTTTTTCCTATACATAGCTATCTTTTCACTTAAAGGAAGCACTTTATGGCTTCTCTTTGGAATATTCCCATTGCCAACATCACTAACTCTTGAGCTTTGAGTCATTATTAAGTAAAAGAAGGGTTACCTGAACCAAGCACTGTGATACTTGGGACAGTTGGTAACTGAGATGGCTATGAAATAACTAATGGGTGGGTAGTGTATACACTGTGGATACACTGGACAAAGGGATGATCCATGTCCAAGGTGGGATGGAGCGAGATGGTGTGAGATTTCATCATGCTACTCAGAGTGGCATGCACTTTAAAACTTATAAATTATTTCTGGAATTTTCCATTTAATATTTTCAGACCTCAGGTGACCATGGGTTACTGAAACTGAAGAAAGCAAAACTGTGAAAAAGGGGGAACTACTATATTCTTTACACATGCGTCCTCATTTAATTTTGACACTGTCACGGAGGTCCCAAGAGAAGGGACCCTTAGGGCAGGAGAGTGAGGTTCCTTCCCATCAGAGAGGGGTGCTTTCCACGCAAAGATCATAGAAAAAGGAAAGTTCTGTTTTACAGAAAGATGTCTTTTGGGGGAAGGGGTGGCTGTGCAGAGGGGTCACTTCCATGTCCGTGACAATGACATCCCAAGAACTAAAGAAGGCCACGTGGGATGAGGGCCCAGAGAGAGGACACAGGACCAGGTGTCAGGAGACCCCTGAGAATAGGCCCATGACACCTTCTGGGCTTGTTTCCCCATCAGTAACATGAGGGCAACAGCCTAGATTCTCTCTAGTTCTTTCATGACTCCATGACTCCATATTCTAGAGCATTTTTTCCTGTTTAAATCCATCTAGTGTGTATTTGTGGAATGAAAGAAGAATGAATGCACAAATGAGGAAGTGAGCCACCCAGTGATGTCTCTGAAACATGTTATACCATCTTGCTGCTGTCCCCCACCCTTTTGCCCTCAATCTCTTCTCTACCAGGTATACCGTTATACCTTTAGGGGCCCTGCTCACCACTGAGGTCCCCATCAAGCTCAAGAAGCCAGACTCCTACTCTCTGCCAACTCCCATCTACCACCTAGAAGACCCCAATTCCTAGGAGAATCAGCAACGATTCTTCCCAGCAGGGAATCTTCCTTCTAACCTAAGCATCTCCTGACCTGTTGGCCTCCTTTGTCTCTGAATTTGCCTGTTATGGTATAAATGACTAAGCACCCAAGTGAGACAAAGGCCTTCCAGCTGGGCCCATGTGCAGGGTGGACATGTAAAAATACGCAAGCGCAGGCTTCCATGTACAATGCTCAAGCCAGGCCCAGGGGCCCAAGGATGGTATAGCTCAGGCCACACAACAACTCCAGGCCAGGAATGTGCTCCATACAGGGCATGTCAAGCCAAGAATCAGAGATGGTCTCTTGGTCACTTTCTGGTGGTTTTTGTTTTTTGTTTTGGCCTTGTTTCAGGTTTCTTGGTGTTTTGTATGGATCAGTAGCTATTATATATAATATGGGAGTTTCTTCCCAGACTCATCATGAGAGAGTTCCACCTTCAAATGCTAGCTCCTTCTCTAGAATTTTAATTATATGCTTATATGTTTACTTTCATCACTATTCCTTCCCCAACTTCCAATGTCTCAGTTTCCTTATAACTTCCCAAGTTCCTAGGAGCAGAAAGCACATGGTCAATGTTCGCTGACTGAACAAATGAATATATACGCACTTACTCACACACACACTTACTCACATACACAATGTCTTCTACAATAGAAGACCCAGAGAGGCAGAGAATTAGTTAACCAGTCCAAGGTCATACAGCCAATTACTGGTTGGGGAAGCCAGAGTTAAAAACCAAACTAGACTCTGTCTTAGCCCCTCCACTAAATAGTGTGAGAAAGGTGCTAACAGTAATTTAGCATCGACAGAAGGTCAGGCACTATGCATTATGTCACAAGGCTCTGAGAAGGATATCATTATTTCCATTTTACAGACAACAACGTCAAGGCTCAGAGACGTGTTCTCCTAGATTGCTCCTCACTCTTCCCAACCACTTGTTCCTGCCTGGATAACAAAAATCAATACTTTAGGCTCCAGCTCAGAAGTCATTTCCTTCAGGAAGCCCTTCTTCCCTGATCCTCCCAAATTCAGTGGGTGCCCCTCCTACGCTGTCCCACAGCCTGTGTGCTTCTGTCCCTGTGGTGGCACTTATACACTGTGTTGTCACTGACTTTGTCAGTGGCTGTCTCCACCAACGAACTTTGACTTCCTCGAGGGCAGAGGGCAAGGGTTGTATCTTAAATAAACTGAAATCTTACCAACAAGCAAAATGCCTGGCACACAGCAGGAAACCAGTAAATATTTAAGAAATAAAAAAGAAAAGCAGGGAAGCAAGCAAAGAAGAAAGGGAAGAAAGGAGAAAGAAAAGGTTCCCAAAGCCATGGAATTGGGAAGTAGGGAAGTTGGGGCTGGAATCAAGGCTGGTTCCAGAGACTAGACTAGATCTATGAGAATAACCAACCTCCCCTTAGGGTAGAGGCCCTTTTATTATATTCTTGTGGATTTGTCTTAGAACTTGGCACATAATCATTCTGCAATTAACAAGTGCCAATCAATGGACTTTAGGTTTTCACAGGCCAAGACAGTGAGTGTGATTTTTCTGGGGCACCTGCGATGCCCACAGCACAGGGTACCGGAAATGATGGCTGCTCCATGCGTGTTTGTGGTCTGAGCTGATTTCTATTTAATCCATCCCACTGTGATGACGATGATGACTCAGATCAGGGAAGAGTCAGCCATTGGCCCTTGTAATTCAAGGCCTGTGGGATGGGAGAGCCTGGAAAGATCAAGACATAAAATCATGGTTGAGGTCAAGTTTGCTTACGTGTTTTAAGACTAAAGAGTCACATATTGATGTAAAATGCAGTGTCTTCTTGCCCCAGAGGGGTTAGGAGTGGTTTTGGGAGTTTAAGCTCAGTTCATGATCACGTAAAACAGGCAGTTTCTCTGGGAATCAAAATAAGGTTGTAGAGAGTTTGTGTTGTTATTGTGTCTCCCCTTCAACCCCTAGAGAAGTTTACAGAAGGCACAGCACGCAGAGTGTGATGAAAATATAAGTCATTTAGCTGAAGACCAGGACATGCTTTTTTTCTTGGAAAATTTCAGTTCTCTCTTCATTCCCCACTCCTACTTCAAGACCAATATGGCTTTCACAAATTTTCAGTTAGGATTTCTCTTTGAGATTTTATTTCAATAAAGAATTTTAATAACGTTTTAAGTTGCACACCACATGTGACCTTTAGTGTCACTGTGCACCTCTACAGGCAATGATTTGGAAGAATGGCCAAGGGCAAGACAGAGTCCCAGAGTGAGGAAATTACCAGCCTAGGACTCAGGAAACTTGGTTTGAGACGAGCTCTGCCTCTGCCTCCCCAAGTGACTCTGGGTAAACCCCAACCTCAGTTTCCTTCCCTGTGACAAAGGCACGAAAAGGCCTCTTGGCTGACTCCCTGGGCCATCCTGAAGATCTACTGAGGACGGAGTTTAAGAAGTAAAAGGCATCTATAAATATAAGTAAGGAAGGATAAGAGCACATTTAACTAAACTTCAAAGAGAAATGAGGCTTCACATATAAATCTGTGAGCTAGGTAACAGAAACCTTCCTTCTTGAATATAATATTGTATTTGATAATATTGTATTTGATATAAACCTTGGGAACAGAACTTGTGTTTCTAGACAAGATGACGTCCTTTTTTAAGCGCGGCACATTGATGCGGGGTTATCCATGGCCGTCCTCAGGGGTGTGGAGGCTATGAACTTGCCTTACACTGATTTCCTGCATGGTCTCTACCTTTTATAATTCTGGATTCTTGTGTTTTGAAAGAGTGAAATTCTCTTTCCTCTCTGGTAGACAGTCATTTCTCCCTGCTGTAAACCTGACATCTTTCAGATTTCTCCTATCCCTGCTTCTAAATCACCTTAGATGAGAAAACCTAAAAACCTGCTTTGTTAAAATCAGGTGCAAAAAAAGAGCCTATTGAGTTCTATGAGCAAGCCGCAAGGAGTTTTACACATCTTTATGGTAATCTTCCTAAGGTCATGTGCTTCTCTGCTCAAAAGCTTTTTAATGCTTCTCATTCCTACCAAAACAAGTCCAGACACCCCAGGCTGCTAACGTTTTGGAAGCCTTCAATTACCTATCCTCAAACCACATTTGCATTATCCCTTCTTAGTATGCTCCAGGTGTGTTTTCATGCTCTGTGACTGCTGCCCTCAGCCTCCTCTTATGCCTCAAAACACCACCCAAGTTTCAAGGCCCAGTTCAAGGCCCACCTCCTTCCTGAAGTCTCCCTCCCTTACACATCACCTCTCTCCACCCTTTGAACTCTTATCATTTTATCCGTATCGCTCCCAAGGCATTTATCATTTTCTCACTTAAAGGACGGACTTTTTTAGGATCTCAATTAGTTCTCTTTAGTATCCTAAAAATCTCCTATAACCCCTGGTACTGCCTCTTGCTGAATGAATGTATTAAATGAGTGGTGGCAAATACTCTGTCGACTCTTTTCCTCTGAGCCACACTTCTCAGTGTTCCCCACTGTGTCCCAGATAGCTAAGGCTGCTGCATTCTAAGTCCGTCAGATTCACTGTGGGAGGGGAGAGGTAACTGCTGAGCCAAGTCTCTGCCCTTCCCTAGCCTCAGGGGCACCTCGCCTGCCTCTTCACCCTCCTGGAAGGGGAGCTGCACAAAGCATCCCACCCCTGTGGGGCAGCAGGTGGCCTGCGGGGCACTCACCACTGCCAAGCCTCAGGAGCAGCACGTCCTGGAGCCTGCGGTTGAGGTCGCGGAGCTCCTTCATTTCGGACACGAGCGCCCCGTACTCCTTGAGCTTCTTGGCCTGCTGCACCAGCTGCCTCCGAGTCCGCTCCAGCTCCTGCTGGAGGTGGCGCATCTCCTCCTGCTGCTGCTGGTAGTTGCGCAGCAGCTCTTCGTACAGAGCCCGGGGCACGACGGCGTCCTCCAGACTGTCCATGTCCTCCGTGCCCGGCGAGGCCTCCACGAAGACCTCTTCCGGACACGTGCCGTGGCCCAGGCTCAGGCCGTTCTGCTTCTCCAGCCGGGCCACCACGGCCTCGATACTCTTGTGCGCCACTTCGCTCGGCTTCCGCCCCTCAGGTCTCTGTGTAGGACAACGAGAGTCAGTTCAGGCAAGGGCAGCTGGGACTTTTCTTGGACTGCAGCTCATTATTTCCCCAGACAATCCTAGAATCACAGAACCACAGAACATCAGTGCTTGGAGACACCTGTGCAAACGCTTAGTCAAAGCCCTTTAATTTACACGTGGGGAAACAAGAGGTACAGAGTGAGGAAGGGTCTTGCCCAGAGTCACACAGTCAGGTGGTGGCAGAACCAGGATGCTGGTTTCCCAGGCCGGCACTTTTTCCATTCCATCACTCTGTCTCTTGGGTACATATTATATACCATGACCATCACCCTCCCAACTCCCCAGCCCCTCTGCCCCACCCACAGGCCTAGGCAGTGACTTGCTTACAGGGGGTGTTCAGTGTGTTATTTGTGGAGAATCAGTGAGAAATCTGGCCAGGCCAAGCCATCCCAAGGAAGTCACCACTCAAATCACTTCAGCAACAAAAACATGAAAATGAGTAAAAGGGCGTTCCACCAAGAAACCTTTCCTCAAGAATGCTTATGTTCAGAAGGACACTAAGAACTCTACTCTACTCTACTCTAGGGCAGGAATCATGTCTTATTTCCTCTGTTTCTCCACTCCTACCCAGAACTGGCACTTGGCGAAGGCTTGGTAAATATTTTCATAACTGAAAAGTTCAAAAAATGCTAGAATCGGAAAGTTCTTCAGTTTAACTCCCTCATTTTACAGGTGAGAGAACTGAGGCTCAGAGAGCGGAAGGACTCGGCTCAGGTCACATGGGAAGCAACAGACAGAGCCAGAGCCAGAGCCAGAACATGGAACCCAAGTTCCAGCCTTAGGCTCCTTCTCCCATATCTGCCAACCTCTCCTTGGACACTGGCCAAACTGGAGCTCAGCAAGACGGTGGATACAGAGAGGACAGTTCATTGAGAAGAGAATTATCCAGAACTACCCAAGGGCTTCAGCTGCTGGAGGAAATTCCAGCTTGAGTGGACAAAGCTTCCATTGAGGAGTGAGAATTACAGAACCAACGGAACCCTTCACCCAGTCAGGAGGGCCAGGAGCTCTCCTGACTGGGAGCCTTATAGGAGGCAAAGACAACTGAGGACACAAACAAGGTTTTAGACAACTTAACTGTGTCGGGTCAAGCCTGCCTTAATTTCTCACTAAGTTTCTGGAAATTTAAAGAAAAACAAAACAAGAAAAACCCCCAAAACCCAAACATGACTCTGATATTCAGTTACATGACAATATCCTATCCTGTCATTTCATCCACTAGTCTAGCTGTATTTATCAGCTAAAACTGTCATGATCACTTTAGATATCTGTTTGCATCAACGACACTATAAGACCAGCAAGGGCAGTGACCACATCTGGCTAATTTCCATGACCCCAGAGACTGGCACAAGGCCAGGCCCATAGCAAGGGTGAAATGAATGCATGAACTGAACTCAACTGCATTTTTTGGATTCTACCTTGGGAACGTCCTTAACCTTGTGACCAAAATCAGACCGTGGTCGATGCAGAAAGCATCCTTCTTTCTCCTCCCTTCCTGTTGGGTACCTATTATACAGAAAATACACTTGGCTTGTTGAACAAGATTTTCAGCAGGTTTACGAGTGAGGCTAAGGAGACCAACTAGGGTGCATACTAAAGGAAATGCAACCTCATGCAAAAGTTTTCTTACAAGTTATACACCCCCTTCTGTGAACCTGGCTCAGCCCATTTCCTATTGAGTCTACCATTAGCTGTTTGGGGCAATGTGATAGTGACTGGCTTGGAACTGCTGCCCGAGAACGGCCTGCTTAATGTTCCTGAAGCTCAGCAGAGACCTCTCCAGAGCTGTGGGCCAGAGAGAGAGGCACTGATCCAAACCCTCAACCGCAATTACCCTTCATAGATGGTGCAAACAGCGTGGTGCTGGGTGGCCTAGCATGAAGCAGGGTTCCCTGGAAGGTTGGCCAGAAACACGTTAGCTGTCCTAATCTTTCCCAACCTGAAAAGATCGTGGCCTGTGACACCAGGGGACATTTATACGGTGAGAGGAGGCCAAACTGGAATTCTTATGCTATCAAAAATCTGAAAATGCTCCCACATACTTGCAAAAAAGGAAAGATTTTGTTACCTTGATGTGTCTAAGCTGTAAATCTTCTTCCCCATAATCCTTAATCTCCCCATCTTCTTCTACATGATTGAGAGAAAGTTTGGGGATTTTTATTTTCTTCTGCATCACACTGTTTTCAAGGTCAGATTTGTCTTCTAAAATGCACATCAAGAAAACAAGGTTCATTGAGTCAAAATGCTAAAAAATGCCCATAACCTCAAATGCTAGAGAATGATTGAGGCCAGACCAGTTAAAAAGGAAAAGCAAATAAACCCAAGGACTATTCCCTCCTATACGCAGGGACCCTAAAGGCAGCAGCGCAGATCAAACTCTTGGATCAAGAGTACTGACTAAAAGAACTGCCACACAAAGCGCTGAAATAGTGGCCAATGAATTTGCTCAGGGGTTTCTCTAAGTACATTTTTAAAGGGTGGCCTTTTGTGGAATTACAGAATCTGGGAAATGGAATGGCCCTTAGATTGTTACCTAGTCTAAACTTAACTAGCACACTAATCTCTCAACAAATGAGATCTTTTTAAGCCAAGTGACTTCCTAGAAAAAGCTGGTGGGTCTCTGTTAGCTCAGGTACCAAGAGGCATGAAAAGGATGATAGCTCAAGGAGGTAAAGCCTGAGCTAGAAAGACAGGGATTCCCCCACAGCCCAGATACAGGAGAGCCTGAGGGCTGACAGATACGGGAAGAGTAACAAGTAACATTTACTGCATTTTTACTGATATCAGATCACAAAAGTTTGAGGGGCCTCAGCGACTGACTGGTCCACTCTCTCATTGTACAGATGAGGGAACTCGAACCCAGAGGATAGAAGGGGTTTGCCAGAGGTGTGAGCTTGAGGAGGGACCAGAGAGGGAAACGGTGCTTCCATGGAGTCATAACACATACTAAAGTGTGCTACAAACTGTAAAGTGCTGTACCACTACAGGGGGATATTTTCCCACCGCTTTCTCATTCTTAGATCAACTAGAAGATAATTCAACTTCAGATCAACTAGAAGATAATTATTTTTTCCTGCTCAGATTTCAAACTTTATTTCCAAGATCTGTCTCTCAACAGTGGATGTCAAAGTAAAAATTTAAACAGGAGAGTCCCGGAAGTAGTATTTGAACTTGCTCTGGAATGCCCCTTGTAGTAAATATATCAGGTCTTGTTTTCTGGGATGGAACTGAGACTCTGGGAATTCCTGTTTCTTAGACTCCTCAAAGGTTCCCCCTGCTATGTCCTAAATGCTGTTTCTAGCATGTTGCCCAATGCTGGATGTGGCGCATGGTGAGGTAACTGGTTAAATCCAGTCTTTGAGGGTCTTTATGTGTGAGTGTATGTGTGTGCATGCATATGTGATTGTGTTAAACACGTTCTTACACTTCCCCCAGACCAGGCTTCTCTCCTCAAAACTTGTTAGTAAAGCTGAGAAGGAATCTTATAAGCAGATAACTATTACAGAATGCATTCAAATGCCAAATCTTTTCAAATGGTTTTAGGAATGGAACCTCAGCTGGCCAGAGGCGGGACTCCTGTATCAGCAAGACCTCAGTGTGAACCTCAGCTCTTCTGGGATGGGGTGAGGAGGGAGGGGCAAAAGCTTAGTCTCATTGAGCTCAGGTGTGTCCTGTGTAGCGCTAGTTCTGAGAAGGACAGCAATAATTGACACAACTCACTGCACATTGAGTGCACACCAGGCACTCGATGAATGGGATGCTAAAATTGGTATTAACATGCTAATCATTTTATTTCATAACTGTAAGGTGAATAAAGATATAATTTAAAAAACAAAAGGAATGACTTAAGCAAGGTATAGAATGTAAAAGAACTGCTGGGGAGGGGGGGGAAGAGGTGGTCTTTGTTAATAACTGCCTCCTGATCGAAGATGAAAACAGCTTTTCCCACTACCTGGAGGAGCTCAGGTTCCAATTTCATAAGCAAGGCCTGTTCTTGTTATCTTAGTGTCTATAAAATACATCCAATGGGTTAGGCATGAACGACAGTAGGGATGTGGTCTCTGAAGGAGTAACGGCTTCCGACAAATCATTGTTGATTCTTTCTAAGCCAAGAAGCTGCTAAAATATAAAACCTAAAGAAAGTACTCCAAATGAAGTTATCCTGAAATGGGAGGGGTGGGTGTTTTCCCATGTGAAAAAAAAAGAGAGAAAGAGAGAAAAAGGGAGAGGGGAGGAAGAAGGGAGGGAGAGGATGGAGAAGAGAGAAATGGCGAGGGTAGGGGG
>NW_006441955.1:2434011-2446793 GCF_000325575.1 Pteropus alecto
GGAAAGAGAAACAGAGATATAGGGCTGAGAGGGTGGTGTTAGGACTTCTGAATGTGTTGGGGCAAAGCTCCCGGGCTAATCTTCAGTTTAACAAGTTCAAGGGCAAATTTTGAGATTTTGGCCACCAAATTGGAAATGGCAAGCTATGTTCTACCTCCCTGAGCTGAAACTCTGTAGAGCTCAGGGTCATGTTGATGTGTAGAGAAGCAATTATTCAGACTCCCAAAACTAGGTAATATTAAACTGAGAATGATCATCAGATCATCTCATTTAACCCTTTCAAAATGCAGATGAGGAAAATGAGGTTCCAAATGGTAAAGTCCATGCATCCATCCATGCAACAATCAGGCCCAGGGATACAGAAGGAGCGGGACAAGCAGGACAAGATTCCCACGGAGAGCTCAGTGTTGTGCAAAGTCACAAGAGTCAGTGTCATAACCTGAATAGTATGAGAAATACCACATAACTAGGGTCCAGAGCTTTTCCTCCTATGCCTCAGCTTAACATTTACTGGAAATTTACACTTGCAGGAACCAGCCTGGGCCCTGGAGGCATGAGAGAATAAGCATCCAGTTGGGGACATAAGATAAAAATGCATGAAAAAGATAACCCAAGATCTCAAATACTGAATTTGAATAAGGGGGAAGTAACTGCTATAGGATTTTAGGGGCAAGGCAGATCACTTCCCTCATTGCAACCATGACAGGCTTTTGATAGGAGGTGGCATTTGTCGGGTGATCATGAGTAAGTGACATTACTTCTCTGAGGCTGTTTCCTCATCTGTGACTTGAAGTAAATAATTCCTACTCACAATGCCAAGATGCTGTGAAGATGATCAATTCTGCATGTCAATAACTTGAGCAGAGTGAATGGCACTTGGCAGTCAGTGCTCATAAAATAGCCATTTAAGGACAGGGAGAATCTGGACCACACAAGAGAGGTAAAGAATGGAAGCCAAAGGTTTGGGGAGGTATTTTGACTGGAATGGTTACAAAAGATCATTCAGTTCAGTAACAAGCAAGAGAGAGAGAGGTGAGGAAGGAAGTTGAGGAGGCTGGAGCTTAGAGAATAAATGGGCTTGAACATCAAAGTAAGAAGAGCTGAGGTTCAGTCTGCAGGCATAAAGACATTAGGAGTCAGGGAACCTGGATTCCAAGTGCAGTTCTGCCACTCAGTAGGAGTGAGAAGTCAGGTAAGCTGCTATGTCAATGAGTGTGTCATTTCCTTTTTTCTGTAGAAGTGGAGATATAACATCTTCCTCAAGTGGGGATCAAATCAGCTGAGTAAACGAGCCTTGAAAAAAAGAGAGTCCTGTGCAGACAAATACATGGTGAATGACAAAGCTCAGAAGAGCCGGCTGCTGGCTCAGAGCCTGCTGCAGGCTTGCTTCTTGAGGGAGAGACCTGCTCAGCCACCTGGTTTGGGAAAGGTGACACTAAGGAATGCTCCACTCCCCGCACCTGATGACAGGAGGCCCCACTCTACCAGCTACACCCAAAGCTCCCTGCTCTTCTAACTGGAACGCCTCTTTCCTTGTCTGCTTGACAAACTCCACTCGGCCTGCACTCATCTCCTTCTCAAAGGCCCCATTACACACTGTACAGCAGGTCCTTGAATACTGTCATTTCATTCAACTTTGTTTCATTATAATGTTGATGAGATGCCATAGGAACCTAACTCTCAGTCTATATCAATTAGGCTACGGTAAAAATGGGTTTTGTTATATACACTGGTTCATCGCAGTTCCAAGAACCTATCAAGGACATTAAGGGAGGACTTACAATACATACCTTCTCTGCAGCCTATTTTCTTACCAAGTTGAAATTATCTGCTTTGAGATCTACCTTCCTCACTGGATTATGAGTAACCTCAGGGCTGGGCCATGTTATAGGCTTGGCCCTACAGGAAGAACTCATGAGACAAAAATGTTTAATGGAAGAATAACAAAAAAAGGAGCTTGCACCAATAACCATATGAAAAGATATTCAAAATCATTAGGGAAATGCAAATCAAAAGTGAAATGAGATACTTTCACACTCACTAGGATGGCTATAATCAAAAAAAGAAAAGAAAAATGACAAGCGGTGGGAGGACGTGGGGAAAGCGGAGCTCATGTTACATTCCTGGCGGGACTGTAAAATGCGGCAGCCACTGTGGAAAACAGGTGGCAGTTCTGGATGAAACAGTGAAGATGGTTGCAGAACACTGTGAATATACTAAGAACCACTGAACTGTACATTCTTTAAAATGGTGAATTTTATGTTATGCGAATTACACTTCAATTAAAAAATAGGCTACCACCAGTGCAATGTCTACTATCTAGCAGATACCACCATAAGGGTCTTCACATAGTTATTACACCTCACATCAACCCTGCAATTAAGTATTATAGGCCCCGGTTTTTTCCACAAAAGGAGAAATGAGACTCAAAGAAGGCCTTCTGGCTACCCAGAAAGAAAGGTGCAGAGCCAGGATTTGATCTAGGTCTCTCTGCCTCCCAAGTCCCAGCTTTATTCTCTCTAAACACATCCCTGAAACATGGTAGAGCCAGAGCAAATGCTGAATGAGTGAATGAGGGCAAGAGATAAGGACACACAAATTCCCCAGCTTGAAGTTCCAAGCAGAAGAACACTTTACTCCTGTTCTCCTACCAGACCTGTCCATCCTCAGCAAGACCCCAGAAAGCAGGAACTACCTCCAGGCACAACAGAAACAGATTGCAGCTAGTCCTCAGAGCTTGAATGGGTTCTCTGAAAAGGTAGGCTGAGCGCTACGGGAAAGTCTGAAGTGACAGGAGTATGTTCCAGAAGGGACTATAAGCAGACAGCACCTCTAATCTCAAGCCTCCTAACCTGGATCCTGGCTGCCTTGATGCCTGGCCAAGGGAATCCTAAGGCTCCTCTGAGAGCTACCTGCCGCCTGGCTCCATCCTAACGCTCAGCAGTTTCTTCCTTGACACACGCTTCCCGGATTAAGGAGACATGGGGCCTCCACTCATCCTTTTTTGTAGCCAGTATACACTTACTGAGCCCCTGCTCTGGGTTGAGCACTATGGTAAGTAGTCCTTGTCTTTTGGACTCTGACAACTAATATGTACCAAGAACACCAGCCAGAACGCAAAGTTTGACTTCTTGAGGGACGCTGGCTCTCAGAGGACAAATCCCTGGCCTCTGGGCCTTCCTAACTCTAATCCTGAATTGAAGGTGCCGCCTCACATCCATATCTACACCACAGGAGATTATTGCTCATTCAGTGTCATCATAAAAGGTGGAATAAATGAATGGGAGAGGGAGGCCCAGTCCTTTGAGTCAGATGGTCCTGGTTTGGCTCTGCTACATACTAACCGTGGCACATGGGCAAGCTACTTAACCTGTCAGAGTCTCAGTTTCTCTGCCTGTAAAGCAGGGATAATAAACTGTTTTCCAAAAGATAGTGCGCATAAAGCACCAAGCACAGTGCCTTTCTTGTCATAGGTGTCCAATAAATGGCCGCTGTTAGGATGCCCTTGTGGGTTATGTGCTTGGCTTTCATCCCATGTAAAGAGAGCCACTGTGGGTATCCGACACAGACTGAGACATGATGAAAGAGATGTTTTAGGAAGATTAATGTGGTAGTGGCAAGCAAGATGGATGAAGTGTGAAGAGGAGACTAAACACAGGGTGACAAGAAGCTGTAACTCTTAACCGGTCATATTAATGAAGGTGAACAGTGGTATGTCTCATCTAAGACAGCAAGTAACTTCATGGAGCATTTTAATGTGGCTTTGGAGTACACTTCTGGTTTCGAATTCCAGGAAACCAAGGAAGAAACTAGCAGCTGACTCAGAAGGATGAAGAAAACTCTAGTCCCGCGGTCCCCAACCTTTCCGGCACCAGGGACTGGCGCTCCTATGAGAATCTCATGCCTGATGATCTGAGGTGGAGCTGAGGCGGTGATGGGGAGCGGCTGCAAACACTGATGAAGCTTCCCTTGCTTGCCTACCGCTCACCTCCTGCTGTGCGGCCCAGTTCCTAACAGGCCATGGACCAGTAGAGATAACCTTCACTGGTTCTGATTTCCTAATTCTTTTGTTTCCAGGGCAAAGAAAACCATTAAGGATTTGGACATCAACTATCTTCTCCTCCTTTCCAGCTACTATGAAGTCAGCTAATAGCATTGATCCATTCGACAAATATTAAGCAAGCACCTATTATGTGCCAGGTCCTGTGCCACATTCAATACTAATATCACTAGACTTAATCCCCATAATAATTCTATTGAAGCAAAAATTGAGGCTCAGAGAGGTGAGGTGGCTTGTCTAAGACATAAAGCCATTAATTAGCAGAGCCAGAATTTCAAATCATGTCTGCGTAACATTCTTGTCATCTGATTATCTTATAGGAACAAGAGAAAAATTACCGAGTTGCCATAACTTCCTCAACTCAAGTAAAAGGCACATATACAACGGCTGGTGAATCAACACAACTTCTGAAGTGCCCGCCTTTCTTCTAAGATCTTGCCTATATTCTAGGAGAATGCTGTGATAAATTCCCAAATTGAACTAAGCACTATACAAATATGACTTGATGCCAAACTCCTGAACTACAAGCTGATCAAGGCCACCAAGCTCTAAATAATCCTCAAATAAAGTCCCTATTTAAAGCTATAAAATATGGTAAAAGCTGCTCTTCAAAAATATAGAAGAACTTGGTATTTGCTATTAACTTGAAAGAGACAAACATCCCATTAAACTGGGGGTGGGGGATGAAGGCATGGTAATAAGCACACAGTGTTTTAGAAAACAGGCAGTTGAATAAGAAATCCAGTGCAAGTCTGTCTTCGCAAGTGAAGACAGCCCTGAAGAATTCGCAGTATACAGTTAAAAAGAAAGAGGTGCTGTCTTGACTCCGTTTTACATATAATCATGCTAGATAATTAAAAGAATCTGTCAGAGAGTTTAATTTGGTGTGGGTTTGTTAGCTACGATGAAATTCTGAAAGGCTAAACATAAAATGTTTTACAAAGGTTTGGTCTTGTTTTAAAAATATCTATATGCAAGTTTAAAGTTTTCATCTGTTCAAAAATCCTGTAAAGTCTTATGTTTGCATTAAAAACAGACAAGACACAAAGAAGACACGCACATTGCATTCTCTGGCCTACGGTGTTTTGTTTTTACAAAATTCAGGGCACACAAAATTCTCGAGTTTCAAGGACTGTATCCAGCCAAGACAACAAAAAAGAAAGCCCCGCTGTGGTACGGCAGAAAGAAATCAGGAAAACTAGTTCGAGGCCTGGCTCTGTGACTAACACGCTAGGTGCCCAATCACATCCTCTCCACTTTCTTTTCTGTAAAACCTAAGGACTATACTAGAACCTCAACAGGTCCCCTGCTGCTGGCCAGCCACAGGGACTTCCAGGTCTCTTTCTCTTCTATGTAGTGCAGGTAAGAGCAAATGACCTAATCCCCCGAAGTGGGCACACAGGAAGAAGAAATGTCCTGCCGAGGCCTTCCAGTGTGGGGAAGAAGGAAACGCTAACCAGGTTTCAGCGGGTGGCCTCGCTCTCACCCCCACTGCCTCACCGGCCTTCACACAGGGCACAGACGAAACTAGGAACCTCCGCCTGCTAACTCACTGTCTAGCTGCCCTCATAGGCTTCACCAGCCTAGTTCCAGGGTACTAAGTGGCACCAGCATAAAGTCACAGAGGGGCAAACCATGGGGGAGGGCGGATGGTAAGGCTGTCATGAACACACAAAAGTTAAATTTTAAACTTGTCTGCTCCTTACCTGTGTGCTTGTTCTTCCAGGTCACTCTTTTCCACAAAGGGTGGTACCCACAACTGAGAAAGCCGTTCTCTCAGCAACTCTTAGCCACTGCAGTCCTTAAAAGCTGCCTTTGTTTAATGAGTACCTACTAAGTGCTGGACACTTTTCCATAGTACCTTGCTAAATATCATGGCTGGCAAGGTGATTACTATCTCCACATTACAGACGAGCACCTGAAACTCAGAGAAGTGAAGTAATTTCTCTAAGGTCACACATCTTGTAAGTAGCAAAGTCACAGTTTGAACCCAGACTGCCTGACTTCAAAGCCTATCTAACACTTCCTCCTTGATACTTAAGGAAGTGACACAGAGGTTGTATAACCACATTCTCTCACAGGGCAGGACTCTATTTGAGAATACCCCTGACCTGCTTGCCACCTCTGGTGACAGGGAGCTCATCACCAAGCTGGACTCCCTTTCCACTGCTCATCTCCTCTCTGCTATTATTACATTGCTCCCGCCGAGCTCTATCAACTCTGTTCTCTGAGCCTAACTCTGCTTTCTGGACCCCAAAGAGCAGGTCTGATCTTTTCTCTGCCGGGGCAAAACCCAGACATTGAAAACTACTAAAATATCATCCCATGCAAACCTTTTCCTCTCCTGCTTGTATATTTAACTGTCCTGTCCTATCCTATGTCTTGTCAGTGAGCTCAGAAGAAAGAGTAATTGTTGTATAGTTAAAAGAAACAAAAACAAGCCTAGATTTGAGACCCAAAGGCCTCCCTCCTCATGTGATTTCCAGGGCACCCATCTCTCTTGGTTATCTCCTGATTTCACTCCTTCCCAGTCACCTTTCTGGGAGCTCTATTACTTTGCTGAGCTCTTTAAAAGTGGTGTTCTGAAGAATTCTCCCCTGCATGCTTCTTCTACTCTGCACCCTCTCCCACTGTGACCTCACCCCTCCCCTGGATAATGACTTCCACATTGAGACCTTTGGCTCAGTTTCACGGTGCTCTCCTAAAACCCGGGCCACGTGCCTAAGTACTCTCCTGGAGTATCTGTCCAGATGTCCTGTAGGCCCCTAAGATTCAACACGTTTCCATCTAGACTCATCACCTCCCCCTCTAAGCAACTACTCCTCTAGAGCTAGAGGCTGAGAGCCCAGACCACCACATCATCAGTACGCACGTCACAACCTGTTGGCTCCTAAGTCCCATGGGTTCACCTTCCTTAAGACATCTCAGATCCATCATGACCATCGCCACCTTGATTTGGGCATCGTCCTTTTTGACTGAGCTGACTCGCACTTCTCCACAATCCTTGTGCATGTGGGAAGGCTTTGCCCACTGCCTGGCACCTACTGCACCTACTAAACAATTGTTTGAGTAGCTCCTTTCTCCTGGGATAACAAGGAGCCCCATCTCGATAAGGCTATAGAGTATGTAGACATTCCCAGCACTGGTGAGTGCTAGGAACCTGGTGAGTGCTTAATGAATATTTAGTAAATCAGTCCTTTAAGGTAAAAAACAATGCCTATTCTTCCTCCTGCATTTCCCTAGGATAAGGCAGTATCTGCAGAACTTAAATGAACCAGAGAAAACTTCTTCAGGGTAAGCATGCCTTTCTGGTAAGCATTTTAAAGTAAAAAGCACACACATCTTCTCTCCAAGGAGTTTAAAAGACAAAACAGGTAGGCATAGTGGAAAGGGAATTAATTTTGGAGTGAAAGATCTAAATTTGAATTCCACATTTTTGGTGTGTTTTTAAAAATAAAAACTAGTATGTTCTTGAATAACAAAACATCACAAAAAAGGGCAAGACCTAAGCCTGCCTGGGGCATTTTTTCCTTTCATCCTGTGAACCAGAGCTCTGAGGTACTCGGTTACACATACCATTTAGTTATAACAAATATGTGGTTTTCGAACAAGACAAATCACACCAGACTGAACCTTCAACGGTTAACATTTTAGGAGAATCTGCAACAGATGACAGCAGGCAAGTTCCAATCTTTGCTCCAACATATATCAGTAGAACATGTCAAAACCTAAATTAAAAGTTTTTACTCGCTTTAAAAAAAATAAATCCTTTCGTTGGCAGTCTCCCACTGATGACATGCAACAATCTTTGCATATGAAATTGGCTAGTCCCCTGCTTCGCCTCTAACTTTGTAGACATTCCAAAGCATTTCTGGAGCAAGTGATCTATTTGGACCAACAATGACAAGCTGGGACCTGAGCCCTGAATGAGCTAGAATTACCAAAGCGAGAAGAACGTGGCTTTGGAAGCTATTCCTCCCAAGTGTGGGGTTTCATCTAGTCGAGGGAGTGATAAAGAATGCTGACTTTTTCCAGATGAACAAAGTTGAATGATACCTTAAAATCCCACCGCATGTTTATGTTACTGCTAAAGAGGTTCCTGCCCCGCTCCCCAATTTCTCTTCCCAATCCTAAAATATGCACCTGTCTTCCCAAAGTTCCTGAGTTCGACATGGGCTAACCGGTGTGGACTGCGTGCCAGGCACCATGGATACAGAGACAAGGAAGGCAGGCCTCGTCCTAGAAGACTTCACTGTCTGGTAGGGAGACAGGTACATTCGCGACTAATCAAAACAAGACATGAAATGCTAAGATCCATAAGTAAGGAACAAGCAAAGTAAAAGGAGAGCTCTGAGGAGGGACAGTCTTCCCTGGGGGATGGAGGGTAGACTAGGAAATGCCCGAGGCATGTATTTTGTCCACTCTTCTACCACAGTCCTCAGCTCGCTGGACCACAACATGTCACACATCTGCCTTCCCCACTGGAAAGGGAGCTCCGTGGGCAGAGAACCCATGTCAGACAATGATTAATCCATCCCGGCTGGCTCAAAGGAGAGCCTGAGGGTGTGTTCTCAAGATGGCATTACCTACCGAAGATCTAGGGGAAGCTGAAAGAGTGGGAAGAACTGGGGAAGTGAGGCGGGGCTGGGGCCGCTGTGGAGGTTGGGCTAAGAAGCTGAAGTTTTACTCAGTACGCAACAGGGAGCTGCAGAAGGCTCTAAGGGGAGCAGTGAATTGACTAAGACTGTGCTTTAGAAGATTATTCTGACAGCAATTTGGAAGACAGACTGGAAACAGGGTGACCAACTGGTTTAGAAGAGTAAAAGCTGGTGCTGGCCTGAACGCAAGCAGTGGTAGCGGAGCTGGAAAGGAAAGACTTAAAAGATACACTGCAAAGCCCACCTAGAAATGGTCCCTTCACTGTGCTCCCCCAGTGCTGGCTTCTCCCTCTATTTAGCACTTACGCTGGGCCCTCAGACTACATCCTCCCTGAAGATGATGCCAATTCTTCTTCATCACTCTGCCCCAGACAGAAACCCTCCACAAAAGGGCCTGGAGAGTTAGCTCGTCTTCCCTGGGTCGTACTGTCGTTTCAATCCCAGTACCTCGGACATGCTGGTGCATTGGTGTGTTCGCGTATTACAGCCCTGGGCCTGGCATATAGGAAGGAGTAAGGGAACAAAGGGAATTCAACACACCTAAATAATAATAATACAGCATAGGTGCCTGGATAGAACAGCACAGAATTTTAAGACTCTGAGCCTGGAGATACCAGTTATGACCCAGTAAAAAACACAAAATTCAATACTGTGAGCCCCAGGAGCAGGCTGGATTGCAGTTAGATAATGGTGAGCTCTCTTAATGGGTAGCTCGCACTTTCACAATCTGTTTGGCAAATAAATGCGAGGAAAGGAAGACCACAGTCCGAAGGCAGGCCAAGTCCTGAGTTACGTGGACTCTCCATGGCGGATGGGAGCTCCCTTGAGATCTCCTCAGGGAAATGACAACTGACGGGGGCAGGGCAAGGGGTGTGCGCTGTGACGGGGAGGCTGGTGAGAGAGGAAGAGAAAGAGCAGAACGGGCTTGAAAACTCAGAGACTAAAACTGTTCTCTGGCTCGAAACTTGCCTCGAACTGCAAGCTTCGTGGACAGTTCTTCCATTTCCTTTCACTCTTTTCAAACACGTTATGTAGCTGATAGAAACATCAACTACTCTACAAAGGAGGTTGCCAAGTCGGGGCCTGGCATGGTAAGACCTGGGTTCCAAGCCTGGCTTTGCCATTTACTAGCTGTGCGCCGCAAGCAAGTCTCTGAGCTTCAGTGTTCTCATCTATAAAATGGAAATAATAACAACGGCCATCTCTACTAATGGGGTCACAGGGAGAATTGACAGATAATGCACAGGCACACAGCAAGACTGTGAATAAAGATGTGTCTGTTTTCCTTGAAGTGAAATCACAATTTGGCGAGAAAAGGGCTATACCCCAGGGTCTGACACACACTAAAACTAACGTTTAAACTACCATGGGCTAGAAAAATGAGAAGCCCCAGGGCAGTTGGCTTTGACCTTTCTTGAGTATGAGGAGAGGTCCACTTGAAGGTGATTTTGGGTTGGCCTCGGCAAATACTCAGTAAAGTAACACGCTTCTCACCAAAAGCCATAACGTGGCCCTGGAAACTGCCACTGACACCATGCTATTGGTGCCAGACAGGGATTAATTACTCATGGCAAATTCACAAACATAAAGCCATCTCTGCCCCCTCTTGAGGGCTCACATCCTCACATTTGGTGCCGCAACACAGTGGTATTTACATCTAGGCGATGGCAGAAGATGAGCTCTTTAAGATGATGTCACTGCAAGCCAATTCTCAGAGCTCCCACATTTGAGTCAGATGGGGTTTCAGGACACACAGAAGAGTTCTCCCTGGATAAATGAAGTCCCAAACCCACCCTGGCCCTTCCAGTCAGGTCTGCAGCCAGGACAGCGGCTCCGATTTAAAAATTAACCAGCTGAATGGAATTCAAAATGTGGTCTAGCTAATCTCAAGTTGGTCCTTTCTTTCTCCTCGCAAGGAAAAAACAAAACAAAACAAAAAAACAAAAACAGCAAAACAGGAGAGGTGGGGGAAAGTGCTTTGCAATTCGTTTTGCTCCAACTGGTCCACGCTTCTTCTCTGGATATACTCTGCCAGTTTCCAGATGTTGCCTACACTGTTGTTGTTCTTGTTTTTTAAAAACCCCAGAGACTGATCAACATTCCAGCTTAAAGGATGAATTATCTATATTTCAAGATTCATGGTCCTCAGACCAACAACTACACAGTAAGAGTCCTCCTCTTACTTAGGAGGACTTCCACTGATTTTTCAAATCAGTCACTGGGGGCTGTCATCTGCTAAGCAGACTCTGAGCAGTGCATGAAGAGCCAAGCACAGTATTTGTGTTTGTTGAATGAATAAATGGATGAATGGACAATCTCCAGAGGAAAACAGCCATTACACACTAGACATACACACCACTGACTCCTTCTGACCCAATCATTTCCTCTCTCCTAAGACCCTTCCAGATCTAGGAGTATAATGCAATCATCAAAAAAGCATGCTTTCTTTTCTTCTAGCCAAAGGGAAGCTAAGGTTACAATCTAGTTACAACTTCCTCGGGTCTATACTCTGGGGGAATTAACTCCTAATCCTTTTCCTTGTGTAATTAAAAGTAAGCAAACAAACAAAATAAAACCTAATCAGCCACAAAGATTTCCCTTTTCTATATACTTCTCCTCATTCTGTTTTTCTGGCCCCCGTACCCCAGGACTTGTCCAGGATGTGGAGAGCACGGTCTGCCGAAAAGGGCCCCGGGTGCTGATCAGTTTCCAGTTCTTTCACTCAGCTCCTGGAAACCTACTTCCCAGAGGCAACATGAGGTGCTGGAAAGGAACAAGTAATGAGGCAGAGATCTAATCTACTGCTAATTTGCGATGGGACCCTGGGCAAGTCACTTCTCTGTTTCTCACCAGTTTCCTATTTTAAATATATGCTAGATTGCTCTGTTAGGCTAAGTGTGAAGTTGGAAAAAAAAAAGAGAAGATCTCAAAAGTACAAAATACTAGCAATATCTTCATTCATTTCCTAACCCCTGGTCTTCCCTTCCAAGTGGAAGGCAGCATGGCTCACTGTCTCTGCCTACTCTAAGGTACACCCTCCTTACCAGCAGTAGCTAAAAGGCTGCTCCCCCAAATGGAAGTGATACTTCCCTTTTCCTCTTATGTCTATACCCAAGCCACCTACAATAAGCTGGAAAGAGGGTCCACTGCCTTCTCTTTACAAAAGAAAAGGTACTTCAGGATGGCAGAAAGAACTTGGTATAAGAGGCTGAAGGTGGGGAGAGGTTCTTTTCCTATCACCAGCTGAATCTCAGGTTCCTCATCTGTCAAATAGGAATGAGACCACCTGCCTGGCTTAATTTTCAGGGCCCAAAAGCAGTAATGGGACGTCTGGTCTTATCCTGACCTAGAAACTCTTTTCTGGCCCTCAACTTTCATTCAGAGAGCCTTCTGGGAGATTCAAAAGTGGAGGCTGGGGGTGGTTGAGGGCCACTACTTGGCCAGGGAGGGGCCAGAGAGAGTGATGCCCAGTAATCAAGGCCTCCTCATCCCGTCCAATGATGGCCTGGATGGGACAAGTATGTCATAGCCTCCCTCTGTGAAGAGGGACTCCCACCTAGAAGAGTCTGACAATATCTGCCTTGCCTCCTCACTCCCAGGAGGTATCAAAAGGGCCTTAAAGGGAGAGAGGCGGATAGCTATAGAAACTTAAGAGACCTACGGAGCAGAGGAGAGGAACTGGATGAGAGGTAAAGAGAAGATGAGAGAGAGAAAAGTGCAAACAGGCAGGGAGAGAAAGGGAGAGTAGAGCCAAGATCCGGTAGAACAGACAAACAGAAAGAGGAGGACAGGCACAGAAAGAGAGATGGAGGCAGACTGACAGCGCGGGAGTGTCGGGGAGGCGGGGAAGACAAAGGGGACCATCCGGTATTTTTAACTGGTCTGGCCTTTTAGAGACACCCCGTCCCCCAAAGAAAAACCTTAGGTGCGGGAGGAGGAGGCCGGCGCAAGCAGCGGCTTTCCCCGGCCCCCTCTGCCCCAGGGCCAGGCCCCCTCCCTGGGTCCCGGCCCCAGCCCAGGTCCCACCGTCCCCCCCGGCCCGCCCGCTCACCTGCCAGGGCCAG
>NW_006441955.1:2447103-2457942 GCF_000325575.1 Pteropus alecto
TCCCCGGCCCCGGGGTCCCCCCACTGTTATTGTTCCTGAAAGCACCGCTCTGCCAATCGGCTGCTCTGGCCTGGGCGCGGAAAAGAGAGGGAGGGGAAAGGGGGGCGGGGGGCGGACGAAGGGGGTTTGGAAGCGCACCGCCACTTGCAAAGTCAGACCCGAGCAATCACAGCCGGAGCGCGTTTCGAGCTGGGAGGGGAAAGGGCAGAGCGACTGAATTGCAATAATAATGATAATAATAACAATAGCATTGCAGAAAAAAAAATGCATTGACTACAAGTCGCGCTGCGGGCGGGATTATGTTGCTACAACAATCGCGCTGCAAAACAAAATTGCTTTGCAACAAAACTGCATTGCAAAGGCGTGGAGAGAGTGTGAGAGAATGAATGTGTGTGAGTGGGTGGGTGGGGGGCAATCTTGTTTGGATCCGTAACTGTAAACTTGCACTTCCAAGCCATCAGAATTTCGAAGTGTTTCAGAACATTTTAGCCACTCCTCTCGGCCTCTTTAGTTCGCTTTTCTTTTTTTTTCTTTTTGCAAAACTGCCAGCTCCTGCTGTGGGAGGGTCCTTCAGCCAGAAACGTTCCCTGAGAGCTGCCAAACTAGTTATGAACAGAACTGGGTCTTATCTGGGATTTCCAGTTGTATCAGCCGGCTGGGCTGGTGGAAGGTCTGTCAAGGGCTGCTCTGAGCCAGAGCAGCAGTGGCACCTCTCTCTCCTGCAGTCTTCCTCCATCGAAGCGCCCCTCCACAACATGCCTCTTTCTGAACTGGGACCAGCTGGAATGAAGTGGGAAGGGAAGGAGTGTTCTGAGGAAGTCAAGCGGAGGGCTGGCTGGGCATTTCTGGAGCATCTTGAAGAGTTCAGGGACTCTGGAATAGCAGTCTTGGCTCTGTCCCTAATATGGTAGGCAGAAGAGATCCTGGAGGGTTTGGGGTCCACCCAGTCAGGTCATGAACACCAGCTGAAAGAAGGCCAACTGGGCTCTGCATTCAGAGGAACCCCATTCCACATCACAGAGGGCCAGCACCCTCACACTGATGCCACTGAGAGGGTGGGCTTTGTATCAAATATGGCTGTTTATATCCCCACTATGTAGCACAGACTTGGCACTTGGTAATGACGCAATTAATTTTGAGTGAAGAATAAAATAAAAATCTACATTCACCCAGTCATCCAGTCATTCATTTGTTTATTCAAGCAAGCAATCTTCATTGGGTATGCACCACAGATTCTGGACTAGGTACTGGTCGTAGAGATGAACAGCCAGGACAAACACCTGTATTCCTTGCAAGTATTAGGTATCAGAACTTGAGTCTCTGTGTTGGATTCCTATGCCAAAATTAGGTCACTACATGACAAACACACCTTCCCTGTCCTCAAAATCCTTACAATCTGGTCTGGGAGTATTTAAAAAGTGTAAGTTATTATGTTATAATGAGAAGAATATTCTCATAGAGGAATTCTTAATGGAGGTGACAGACTCAATTAAATGTTATATTTTTAAAAATTCATTTTAATAAACTCAATCTGTAAGAAAAACAAAGGCACCAAAATGTTTTTTTAGTAGTGAGAGATGATTTTGTTTTCCTTTGTGTTTTACATTTGTATTTAACTATTTTCAGTAAGCAGGTATTACTTTATAATCAGAAAGCATTAAGCATCATTTTTTTTTAAACGCATGGTTCTCACATTTCAGATAAACTACACTAATGATGAAGTAGATAAACCAAACCCCCAAGTTATTTTCTGTGATTTGGGGAATATGTTATATAGGCGAACCCCATCATCATACATCTCCCAGATCTAATGTACAGGTCAGGCAAAGTTCCCTTAAACCAAGCCTCTAGTATATATGCAGTGACAGTCAGACACGCCCACGAGTTGTTCTGCTGCAGATGTTGGTCTTACGTTGCCCCACACACATGTGGAAAAAAAGAGGGACAACTCTGAGTTGTTCTAGCAGATTTACCTTCATAATTATAATTTCTTTGGACTAATCTTAAGTGACTTTTTATTTTAAGAATACATTCCTAAGGTTGTCAAGGGGAAGTAATGTGTAGCAAGACTTCTGATAATTCACAAGATGGATCATGCACAGTTGGCCATATTTAATGAAAGTCCATGAAGCTTCAAACTATGTTTGCAAAATAATTTAAAGTAGCACCATGGCCAACTGCCCATCCCATCTACATGAGGGGAACCCCAAAATATGTTATTAATCTCATCTCTTACCACCTTCCTGGACACAGTACACTCTAGACACATTAAACTATTTGACGTTTCCCAAGACAGCATGTTTTATGAGGTCTCAAGCCTTTGTGCTTGCTCTGCCCTCGTCCTGGGAAGTCCTTCCCGTGGAGTGCACAGTGACCTCAACTTCCCCTGAAGACCAGCTCAAATGTCATCTCCTTTGTGAAGCCTTCTGTAACCACCAACTCTCCTCACACACAGGCAGTCTCTTTCTACTATTTTGTCTTAGCCCCTTTTATCTTCTCTCATTAGAATGAGCTCTTTGAGGGATGACAAAAAGGCTGAGTAACCTCAGCATCCCAGGTTCCTAGCACAGGGCTGGGGAGTAAATGCTTATGGAACAAATGCATTAAAGAAAGACATGGAGCATGAATAGCAAACCTCTTGTATGGTTTTTCTGAAAATTCGTCCCTTCTTTTCAGAGTTGGAGCTGAATCTCAACTCTGTCTTTCCCATTCCCAGTAACCAAAGGGCAGGACACTGATTCCACTCCTTGTAAAATAGACACATTCATGAACATATTAAATACCACTGCACCCACAAGTTCAAACAAGTTCCCCATCCAAATCAGTGTACATAATTCTCATAAGGGGGAAGTTCCATGTCTCAAGAATCCAGAAAGAAGAAGCGAACAATGACATGGATGCCAATAGTGTAAAAACAGATTCAAATAAATTTTGCATTTAGATGCAGAGAATGGATTCTAAAGAAGATATGGCAGGTACAGGATACTCAAAGAAACACTCTTGGGCAGCTTAAGAGCAACTGAAAGACACCCAGACTTTCTGCTTCCCGTGTGACTCTCATTGTTTTTCTTTTAACACAGCTTCATCAAGAACCTACTAAGTGCTTCCTCTGCCCTAGTGAAAACTTAGTCAGAGTACCTCTTTGACCCAGATTACCACAGCCCTAGGCTTTACACATACCAGAAACTCAAGATGTTGATGATTCATTGATTGGCAAGTAAAGACAGTTCTAAAGTACAGATTTCAGAGGCGGTTAAAAATGTTAAGTTCAACCAAATCACGGTTGAATCTTCTCTTCAATATCTCTGCCAAATGGTCATCCAGATATCTCTTATCCAGCTCTAAGGTCAGGAAGTTTACTACTACCCTTGGGACACTACTGACTGTTAGAAAGGTCTTTCTTACATATACTGAGGCAGAATCTTGTACCTTGTAGCTGCCTTGCCAGGTTTACCACGAAGAGTCTCGTGTCAGCCCTTCAGATAAGGGAAAATTTTGGATCCTGTCTCCTTAGGATCTTGTCTGTCTTCTGTCCAGACTTCTTTCACCTGTCTCTGCTCATATAACCTGGGTTCAGTGATGATAACTGTGGTACCTACTTTTCCTCCAAAGTGTGCTATAAACCTTGCACGCCAGGCACCAAGTATCTACGATCTCAATTAATGTCATGCCAAACCCTTGAAGTAGGTCTTATTAACCTCATTGTAGAGTTAAGAAAATTGAGACTTATGACAAAGCAGTTTGACTCTGGAAAGTATTAGAAGGCTTGGGGTCATATCTGCATTTTAGACATTTCGACTAGAAGGAATGTGGGAGAAGGTTTAGAGGGGAGACTAGAGTGGGGAGTGGGAGCTCTATGATGAGGCTGATGGTCCTCTTCTTGCCCCTCCCCAACTCCCTCTTTCTGCAGGCCAAATGTGCTTTGCCTCTCATCCACGTCATTCTAATGGAGCAGAAAATGTACACATCTGGGGCAGCTTTGCAACTGCGCTTCCATTGTGCTTTCCTGTTGCATTTTGCAGAGCCTTGGGTTAATGTCAGGCTCCTTCGGTTTAGCCAGCTGAAGCATGTTCAGTGGCAGCTGCGGGACTTGTGTTTCATATTATGGCATGGACTCCTCAACGTACTTGCAAAACTATTTTAAGGAGACCTGGATTTTGTGAATTTTTAAAGCAACTGGAGCGTGTCTTTTCAACCTCTCCACTAATGATTGACCACATTTTTTTTCATGAATTGCCTTTTTCCGGTGATATTTAATTTGACTTTTCAAGTATATGGTCTTTAAATTATTTATTTACTTATTTTTTACAAGTTTGCCCAAAAAAGTAACTTGCTGAGCTATGAGCTCAGGGCCACTTTCTTCTCAGGTTGATTTAAGGAAAAAAATGCTGATACATGGTCAGGAGGAAGTAGAACTGTTGGGAGGCCGATGGTGGGCATTACCCTGAGCTGGGTGCTATAGCCCTAAAGCAGGGGTATCAACCCTGTGCATCCATGTAGATCCCTGATCATGAGGTCTGGTTGAGTTTGGTTGTGGGGTTTGAGGCAGAGGAAGAGAGGGGTAAAGAAAGAGAAGAGTTGCATGTTGAACATAGTCTCAGAGGTTGGTGAACATTGCTTGGAGTTAGAGGGAATGCTAATTTGTCATATAGGGGACAGCTTTGGAGGGCTAAAGAAATATGGGCTTTGAACTCAGACCAGGGGTTAAATCCTGACTTTCCCACATCTTTGCTATGACTTCAGGCAAGACAATTCACCTCCCTGAGCCTCAGTTTTCTTACCTATGAAATGAGGCTATTGAGACATGTCTTCTAAAGGGGTTGTGAGAATCAGGGCAGGAGATTTTGACCCTCTCTGTGTATCAGGATCACCTGGAACTTAAAAATTCCCACTCTATTGTGTGCCTCTGAGTTGGAAGATTTTAAAGTAACATGCTAGTCATATAGGAAATGTTTGACAAGTCATAGATATTATTATTTTCAGGGAAAATACAAAGGACTCTGAAACATCTATGTAACCTCTCTGAGGCACAATTTCATCATCTGAATATAACATACCGATGTGAAAAGAAGATAGTATATTTAAATCTTAGGCCCTGGATCCAAATCCTGGCCCAATACGTAAGGCCAATCTTTATTAAGCTTGTGGCCACAGACAAGTTTCTTAATGTTTCCAAGCTTCACTTTCCACACGAGAATATTAATACATACAACTTTATAGGGTTGTTATAAAGATTAAATAAGATAATCCATGTAAAATGCTTGAGACAGTGTCTAACACGGTGAGTTCTCAATAAATGATAGTTGCTACTATTATTATTAACATGATTATTATTATAGTTATTATTAGGAGAGTTCTTATACCTATGCTGAGAGCAGAGTACCCAATAAATATTTATCGAATCAAATTGAATATAATGAGCTGAATGACACTGATAATTATCCAATAAGTACCCGAGAATGCTCCCAGGAAAGTGCCATGTCCTTTCGACCAGAGCCTGTGGGCACAGGTTAAAGTCACCAAAGAAGCTCTTAGATCTTGCATGTTCAAAAATCTCTCAGGCTACTGGCCTTTCCCAAACCTGCAGCAAACAATTCCAAGATACTGTGTTTGGGACCATTCACTCTTTCAAACTGACTTTGTTGAGTATTTTCTCAGAAGAAAAACCTATATGTATTATATAAAATGTAAAATACAGAAGCATTTATAACCATCAAAATCTTGTGAATGTGCATCTCGGCTTGACATTCAGATCAAGAAGACCATGGTCAAGTTCAACCAATCATATCTCAGCTACGTTATGATCTCACGTGGGTCACACAAAGGAGTTTAGTTACATGAATGATCTGAATCCAGGCATTTTACTCTAGGAGCAGTACAGAAGTCTGTCATTATCCACAGGAGATTCATTCCAGGACCCCCAGGAGATACCAAAATCTACAGATGCTCAAGTCCCTTATTTAAAATGACATGGAACAATGCATACAGTCAGTCCTCTGCATCCGAGGACTCCAACATGGATTGAAAATATTGTTTTCCATCCACGGTTGGTTAAATCTATGGAAACCCTCAAATATGAGGACTGACTGTAGATACTCTACATAGAAACAAAAGCAAATGAATTCCCAATGGATGTAGACCAAAAGAAGTTTATGAATAGAAGAGGGTGTGACATGGGAATAACATGTAAATTGGTTTTGAAAAAGAAATAAAAAAATTGGCCTACCTTGGAAGAACGCAACTTGCCTCAATTACATATTTCATCTAGGGGTCTACTAATTCTAGAATCTACCCCTGGTTTCCCTTAGTAAATTAACTCATTCTGTTGTTTTTAGCTGAACTGTCACGTCCTCAGTAAAGTCCTCCCTGTCTTCATCCTCCCATTCCCCACCAGAGGCTAGCTCGGGTCCCCGGTACATATTCCCACAGCTCCTTATATTATTCTTCATGGAGTTTATCATGGTATGTAATATATATTTATCCTATTATCATTTATCTCTGCCATTAGATAAAGAAAATCCACTAGAAGAGACTTTGTCTGCTTCACTGCTATATCCTAGCACCTTGCCTGACATGTGGGAGATGAAACAGACGCTTGTTGAATGAGTCCACGTCTGAAACACAGACCTCGGAGGAGAGAAAAGCCACCAAAGTTGAGGAGGTAGAGGTGTCCCAACACCTTTATTTTGTCCTGAGTCCCACCTTCTGCTCGTGAGCGTTTCTCTGTTTCTGATCCCCCACATGTCTGGCTTTTACAATTTGGCCCCCAAATCAATAAAAGCCCCTTTTGTAGTTCTCCCTTAGCACCACTAGACAGGTTAACATTTTCAATTGTTTTTCTAAATATAAAGAGAGAACAAAATAGAAATAATTATAAAAAATGCACACAGCAGAAAAATAGTCAAGTTGGAACTCACACAGAGTTGCCATACACTAATATCAATAGTAATACAATAGGATCAAGAACCCTCGTGACACATCCATGGGCCTCTAACAAACAAAATGGTGATTCCACCTTATCCTACAAGGCTAATCTTCTTTGTTGTTGCCTGGAAATCACTGACTCTCCAACGACCTACTCAGAGTGATTGCTGCCTCATTTCAGTATTCTGATGAGTTCAACATTACTTGGGATGTAACAGGGCAAACTCATTCAAAGACCATTCGCTAGTTCTATGGTTATTATCTCTGCACATCTCAAGCAACCTGTGGCTCAGAATGTCTGCCCTTGACAGGTCCTCACAGGGTCAGAGTATACCGCACAATGTCATTCAGTCTTTGGCTTTCGTTTGATAACTCTGGGCTGCCATTCTGGGTCAGAGACACGAAAGAGAACATTCATATAGATGGTTAAGTCATCTCAGAAGCACACAGCAAACCATGAACAACTGATTATCTTAAGAATGTCTCCTAACCACACCATAAATTCAGTGCAAAATCACAGAGTAATTACTGATTTCTGTGATAGGAATTGTACTGGTTGTTTGACATATGAGTTCCTTAAATCTCTTCAAAACACCTCATAAGGTCATGATCTCCATTTTTCTGATGAGGAAACTAAGACTTAAAGAGGTGACAGAAGTTGTTTATAGTCATGTGCAGAAGACTCGAGCTTGGCTTCTTGATCCAAAGCTCAGGTTTCAAGGGCTATGTAGGTATAGCCTTTACACCTCAGAGTTTCTTGAGGCAAAACACAGCTAACCTGTGAGATTTAATCCCTGCTCTGCTTTTCCTAGAAGCTTGAATCCATACCTAGAAATATGACAACTAGATCTTATGGGAAAGTCTATATCTATTATTCCAAGCATCCTAAGCTTGGAGTATTTTTCTGAGTAATTATTCTGTGACTACTGATGATTTGACTATATTATCTGGGGTTTCTTAAATCATGTCCTCCTTACTCCAGAGACTGAATTTTTTAAGCACTCAGAGGTTTCCAACTGTTCAAGCAGACTCCTACAGTCTTATATTCTCTGTTGATGTCCAGGAAGTTGGAACCTGTTGAGAATCACCTGCTACAGCATAGCCTGTGGGGAGGCTCCTTTGAGCCAGAACAAAAGAGGACTAGAGAGCTCCAGTCAGAGATATCTCATCCTCCCCACTTCCTTCTGCCATTCTTACCTTGCTATTACTTGGAAGAATAAGAATAGGAATAATAGCAGTGAACCTTTTTTGGAATGCTTATCTCATGCCAGGCTTTACAGACGTTTCTCATTAAATCCTCAAAACCACCTTGGGTTGTAAGTACTATTAGTGTTAGCCTCATTTGAAAGTTGAGGAACCAAAGGCATAGCATAAGGATGTTAGGTAACTTGCCCAAGGTCACACAAGGTGTAAATGGTGGAGCAAGGATTCAAACTCAGGCTACTTGGCTCTAGAGCCCCAAACTCAGACTTCTACCCCAATTCTGGCTCCCCCTGAGTCTGACTCTTGCTTCAGTGAGGGCTATTTGTGCCCTTCTAGAAAGGATGGGGAGATGTTGTGGCATTCATCTTCAAAGGGTCATATGCTGATTCTCTAAGGATGTCCAGATACCCTGATTGGTCCAGGTGAAACCCAGGCACTATATCAAAAAGCACCATTGGAATTCATTGGTATTTTCATCCAATGTTGTAGTGGATGGGAGTGTACTAGATTCAATCCACAGTATAAAGAAGGCTTTCTTTTATTTACTCAAAACCAGTTTTTTTTTTTCATTTAGTAGCAAAATAGGGCCACCTATTATGCTAATCAAAAAATCCTTCACTTCTAAGTTTTTATATTACGATAGAAAAATGACCCATATATACAATACACAACACATATTCTGTTGATAGTTCTTTTTCATATATTCCTTTAGTCCTGGTGGTAGGCAAACTGGAGTGCAGAATTTCAAAACCCTATCCCCTTCTTTATGATCAGGCATACCTTTATTATCATGGAAAAAAACGGCAAGAATAGAGGAAAAAGTGGTAATCAGTTAAAGATGAGGCATTTTCTTTCTAAAACATAGGATGGACAGAAGAAAGGCACACGAGGGTAGGTGAGACTCTGAGTGGAATGGCTGGTCTCCGATCACTGAGCTCTGCTTCTGGCTCTGGGGCCCATTCTGAAGAGGTACCATGGCATAGAAGAGGTTACAAAGCACTATACAAAGTAAAATGTGCAGAGGCTTTAAACTCAGATTTAGGTTCAATTACTGCTCCATTACCAAAGTACTGTGGGTCCTTGGACAAATCTCTGACTCTCAGGTTTTTTAACTCTTCAATAGGGTTTTATAAGGTTGTCACGGAGTCTAACAGAATATGCCTGTAAAGTACCTCGCAGGCACAATGCCTCATACACAGTAGGTTCCAAAAACCATCGGTTGTCTTTTTCATTGTCATCTTCTGAGAGTCTCTAATTACCTTTTCCTTTCAGGAGATCATGGGATAATGACAAGGCCAGATGCCCAGAAGCCAGTTATTTCTGGGTGCAGTATCAACCCTGCTCTACCTGAGTATTACTGCAGAGATGCCACTGCCATCCTTTCCTGGCCAACACTGGGGCAGTATGCCTTGTTTAAGAAAGCTGGGACCTTAGTAAGAACTGTATTTTTATCTTATGAAGTTTGGGGAATTGAAGTTGGGGTTTTATTGTTTGCTTTTAAAATCATGTTCAGATTTTGTATATTTAAAACATGTTTTTGGAATTGTGAAACATAGTGATCTCAATCGTAAAAAGGGATAAATTATGTTACGCATTTCTGTTCCCACTTCTGGGTTCTTTTTTTTTGGTCTCCTTGTTTGAATTTTTCTGTGATGCCCTGCCTTATGTCCTAACTCATCTGGGATACTAGCTGTGAAAATCTGGGCAACATTCTTAACTCCCATAAGACTGCCTCATTCATTCATTCATTCATTCATTCATTCATTCATTCACTAGTGGATTACTTGTTGAGGGCTTATTATGTGCTAGAAGCTCTGCTTAATACTTGGGATACAGTGGAGAACCAGACAGACTGAGTTTTCGTATCTATAAAGTGGGAAACTAAACTTAATCTTTTAGGATTGTCAAGAGGAGTGACTGAGATAACATGTGGGAAAGAAAGAGACAAGAGGACTAAAATTTGTTGAGCTCCCTACTCTGTCCTTGGTAATGTTGCTAGGTATTTTGCATGCAATCCTCACAATAACTTTGGAAGGTAATTGTTGTTTTCCTTATTTTAAAGATGTACCAACTGAAGTTCAGAGGAGGAAAGTGAGGGCTCAGGGCATGCTCTGGGTTCAAACCTGGTATGAAGTCCATGCAATTTCCACTTTGCTATGTTACCTCCAGTGGTCCTTGGCATATCGCTAGTTATTCAGTTGCTATGTTAAGTTCCATCACCAACTCCATGCAGACTCTGGGAGGCTGTACTCTTATTCCTGCTAGCTGATACATCTCATAGTACCAATTGTGGTTTGGGTAGAGTAAGGGGTACTTGAATGGAAAATCCAAATCCTGTCCCCTAGATCCTTAGGGAACAAAATGCAAACACTCACGAAAGGTGGGAGATGGGAACATATAGAATAAGCTTACAGGTTTAAACTTGCTGTTGAAATATGCAAACAATTATCAAGAACTCCAAGTCACCAGGGGAAGGACTCTGGGGTCCTCTGGCAGCCAGAATCATCAGCTTGGGAGACAGTTGGGACATGGACTCTTGGCAAGAGGAACATTCTTTCTCCCAAGCCAACCCTTCTCTGCTGCTGTGACCTTTAAAGATGAAATGTTCAAAACTCTATCTCTCTGACTCCCAACCACTCCCCCAGTGGAGGCAGACCTCAACTGCACAAACAACAAGGTACATTTTTCCATTTGAGATGTTCAATGTCCAAG
>NW_006441955.1:2457958-2472989 GCF_000325575.1 Pteropus alecto
AGGAAACATTCACTTGGGGCCTGCATACTTTCACAAAGCTGAAAGCAGAGTAGAACATGAAATCACCATGCTTAGACTTGGCAAGGGGGCTGCAAAACTGACCCAGGCTAAACAAGCTGGACCTAGGCAGCCTTTTCTTTTCCACTTCTCTGTTTGGACAGGTCACAGCAAGAGCACATGACAGATTCGCTAGCATAGGAGCCAGACAAGCACTGTCCACATGGCTTCAAGGTTTTGAGCAAATCCTTACCTTGCCATGCCAGAGAGTGCTTGTTGCCACCGAGAAAACTTGTGAGGGTTACCAGAATGAAAAGACAGACACAGAAGAAGCAAAGCAGACCTATGCATGCAAAAAAAAAAAAAAAAAAAAAAAAAGGAAAAAGAAAAAATATCTGTTCCTTGGCATAGAGAAATTTCATCCTGAAGGCTTTTTTCCCCCTCTTTTCTTGGCAATGTAATAAACACCTTAAAATAGAGTTATAAAACGGAAACAGATTCTGTAGAAGCAGGAAACCAAGAATAGTGACTTCAGTTTAATGCCCAAACCTCTCATTCTAGAGATGAGGAAACAGGCCAGAAGGATAATGATTTACCCAAAGTCAGAGTTTGTCTTTGACCAAGTCGGTACTGGAACTCAGTTTCTGACGGGATTTTTGTCCGCCCTACATTGCCATGCTTTCTCTTGATTATAGGGGAAAACCTTCAGTAAAAGGTGATCTCATCCATGCCCATGGCATTAGATAACTTAGTCCTAGAGAAACATATAATTCATCATTTTCAAGGTTTAGCCTCTCCTAGTTGTGAGGGGGTAGTAAGAGGACCTCCCAATTCTCTCCCCTTATGGGTTACCTTCTCCTTGACATCTCTCTCAATCCTGCTGCCATTTCCACGCTGCCCCCTGTGTATTACCCTTTATTCCCCCACTGCCATATTAAGGTGCTGTTGATTCTCTAGCACTCTGACCAAAGCATGAACCCAATTAGTTGCAAGGGGCAGGGAGGGGGTGGTGGGGACCGCTTTAAGTATATCTGAGGCAGTTTGGATTCCCAAAGAGGCTTGACTGAAACAAAGATGAAAGAAAGGCAGCAGAATGAGCTTTAAAACCAGACAAATCTGATTTCAAATCCCAGCTCCACAGCCCATTCCCTCTGCAGACTTGAGCAAGTCACTTGACTTCTCTGAAGTTTGGTTTCCTTATCTGTGGGGTAGGGAGACCCACTTACAAGGGTGGTTGATATTATTAAATGAGAAAGCATACAGAAAGCATCTAGCATAGTGGGCATTGGTATACACAAAGCATTAAAAAAATTTGAATTAGAAAGCACAGGTTTATAGTCAATCATTCAAAAAATATTTCCTGGGCCACCTTCTCTGTGCCAGACCTTGTGCTAAGTATTAGGACAGAGACAAACAAGAAATGGTCCTTATCCTGTAGGAAATAACTTTTTCATAAGTTTTATGGGTTGAATTGTGTCTCCCCCCCCCCCAAATATGTTGAAATCTTAATGCCTGGTATTTGAAAATGTGACCTCATTTAAAAATAGGGTATCTATAGATGTTATCAAGTTAAGACGAGGTCGTTAGGGTGGGCCCTAATCCAATATGACTGATGTCCTTATAAGAAGAGGAAAACATCATGTGAAGACAGAAACACATAGGGATAATGCTATGCGACTACAGAGGCAGAGATTGGAGTGCTGCAGCTGTAAGCTAAGGGACACCAAAGGATTGACAACCACCACAAGAAACTAGAGAGAGGCAAGGAAGTATTCTATCCAGAATCTAAGAGGGAGTCTGGCTCTGCTGAAACTGCTTTTAGACTTCTAGCCTCCGAAACAGCAAGAAAATACATTTCTGTTGTTTTAAGCCACCTAGTTAATGGTACTTTGTTACGCCAGCCCTCGGAAATTGATACGACTGGCGAAGCATTCCAGGGAGCAAATGCAGTAATTGTAACAGAAGAAGTGGAAGAAGAAGAGAGCCGATTGTGTGCAGAAGCAGAGAAGTGCAGACTAGTTTTGGAATTTTTAGGAAACTAGAAATGTTTCAGCATGCTGGAGCACAGTGCTGATATTTATGTCTTCTAGACCAGGTGTCCCCCATCCCAGGGCTGTGGACCAGTACCAGTCTGTGGCCTGTTAGGAACTGGGCCGCACAGCAGGAGGTGATTGGTGGGCCAGCCAGCAAAGCTTCAAATGTGTTTGTAGCTGTTCCCCAGTGCTAGCATCACCACCTCAGCTCCACCTCAGATCATCAGGCATTAGATCATCAGGCATTAGATTTTCATAGGAGCACCAGTCCCTGGTGCCAAAAAGGTTGGGGACTGCTGTTCTAGACCTTTTTCTTCACCTTGATATTCCACAGGCATCTCCTACCCAAAATCTCCCAAACTGAACTAGACCCTTCCTTCTACCCTCAGCCATACCTCCTCCTACCTGTTCACCTCCTGCCTTCTCTGATCTGGTGAATGGTCCACTGTTCACCCATGCAGCCTAGCTAGAGGTCTCAGAGCACCTGTGAACTCAGAGCATCTTGGAAATTGACTTCCTTTTCGTCTCGATTTACACAATCATTTCTGAGCTTTACTATCTCTGGCTCTGATGGATTCTTACTTGGCACAAGCTCCCAACTCTCCAGCTGTGTCTCTGGGCCATAATCCTTCCAGCCAAGCCTCTCTGCCAGATAATTAATGATCTGTAAACAAATGCTTAATTGCACCAGGGGAGCACATATTTAAAGAAACTGAGTGATAAAGCAAAGGATCCTTTCTATAACATGAAGAATATTTCCCTCACAAACTCTCTCCCATCCTCAATTTATCACGTAGTCTGGATTTTCGTCTCACATATTAAATCTAAAGCTGTTTAACAGCAAGATCCTCCAAATAAAAGAACAACAACAAAAAACCCGCCCAAAGGACAGATGGGTATTATTCTGAGGTAGAGCCACATCAGGTGCTTCCTGAGACACTCATTTCTCTCTACATCCAGTCTCTTTGGCCTTCAGAGGGTACTTGCTAAGAGAAAGGAAATTTTGGCTCCTGGAAAGCAGGAGAAGGAAATGTGGATTGATTAAGAATCTAACATGTGCCTGGCTCTTTTATTTATGTTCTCTTATTTTCCTCTTTAGGACAACCCAGGAACTGCTACCCACTATATAAATAAGAAAGTTAAGCACCTTTTCAAGCTAATGGGGAAACAACTGACATGAAGGGTACCTAAATTAAATATAATGAGATTATTGATCTAAGCATACTCTTCAAAGCTGTTTAGGTTATCTAGTCAGCCATATTGCCTTTTCAAAGTGGATATGAAATCCTCAGTCAAAGAGAATGCCCTCTGTCCAGTCATGCTGATTCCTCAAGAGTGGGTGGGCATCCTGAGCTGGGTGGGCATCCTGAGCTGGGTGGGCAAGAAGCCACAGTGGAAACTTTTCTGTTTGCTGCTGCCTTGGGGCCAGCAGTAGGTGCTGCTGTGGGAGGGGCCAATCCAGCCACATAAGCCCTTAGAGAGGAAGCACCTTGGCACATATCTGAAATTGAGCCTCCTCTAGGGAGTTTGAAAAGGTGGTTTTCATGCAGTTCTTAATGGCCCAGCTGTTCCAGAAAGAGGAAGCACAGCAACATTTTTAGAATAGTTAGTGGGCTGCGACAGAACCCAGAGACTGTACCCACAGAAACTCTCCCTCTGCTCATTTGTTTCAGACAGTACTGTCTGTTCACAGAGGACCTGCCTGGTGCCAGGCCCTGCGCTTTGCACCGGATCTTCCTCTCCCTCTTGGAGGGCCCCTTGTATCTGAGCTTATTCATGTTCGAGTCGTCCATTCATCTCTGCCTCCCCTTCAGTTACTTCCTTCCCTCCCCTTCTTCGCAAGCAAAACTTTTTGAAAGAAAGTGCAGTCCCTACTTATTGTCAACATTTACTCACCTCCCATTCACTCCTTAGCCCCACTGCAGTCTGGCCTTCGCCTCTACTGGACCTGCTCCCCAAAGGTACCAGTGACTTACCGAATTCAAGGGCACTTTCCATCTGGTCTCAGCAGCATTTACACTGACCTTGACTTCTTTCAGAAACAGTTCTCCCCTTAATTTCAGTAGTCTTGATTTCCTTCCTAATTCTTCAATAATCCACAATCTCAATAGTAGGCTCCTCCATTTCGACCTATATTTTAGATGTCAATATTTTTTAGAATTTTGCCCTAGCATTCTGGCCTTCTTATTCTGTGTATTCATGTACTTAGTGCAAACTTTTCTCCCAACACATACACATACAGCTGTTTACTAGATATCTGGACTTGGAGGTCTAAATGGCATCTCAGATATTCCAAACTCATCTCTTCAAAAGTTTCTCCCCAAACTTTTCTCACCATTATCCATCAGTGATCAGTTAGAGACCTGTGAGTTCTTGACTCCACCTGTCCTCCCGCCTCTCAATCATCCCATTAATTTTCTGCCATAAATATCTCTCAAATCTACCCATGTCCCTTCTTATCCACTATATTCCATTTTAATTTTTTTTCTCTGCTCTTAATCATACTCCTCCCCAGTGCATTCTCCAAACCAGAGTGATCTTCTTCAAATGCAACTCTGATCACGTTACTCCTTTAATAATAAGACTTGCCAAAGGCTTCTCATCTATCTTCAGATAAAGCTCCATGTGACTTAAATCCTATATGGTGTATCCTCTATCGACTCTGGGCTCAACTCATGCTACATAGTCCTTCATTCTCTGCTTCAACCAAACAGCCCACCACCTGGTTCTCCTCCTCCTCCTTCTTATTTTAACTTTTTTATTTTGACATAATTATAGGTTCACATACAGTTGTAAGAAATAATCCAAAGTGATGTTATGTGCTCTTCGCCCAGTTTCCCCCAATGGTAACCTCTTGCACACTACGGTGCAATGTTTGCACTCAGAAAATTGACATTGATACAATCTATTAGCTTTGGTCACATGGCGCCAGTTTTATGTGTACTCATTTGTGTGTACGTGTTTAGTTCAGTGCAATTTTATTGCATGTGTATATTCACATGAGCACTACTACAGTTCCATCAGAAGGATCAAACTGACTTTCCCGTGATTCTTTCCATGGGCCAATTCTCTTTTACGTCCAGGTCTTCACACAGCTGTTCCCACTGTAATATGTTCCCTCAATACCCTTCGTTTGGCCCATTACTATTCATCTTTCAGGCCTCGAGTAAAATATTAATTCCTCAAGACTTTCCCTGATCCCACACTTGGTTAGAACCCTTGCTCTCTGTTCCATTAGCACCCTATACTCCTTCTCTCTCATCATAGCCCCTGTTTTCTCATTCCTTGAGAGATATCACCTGCATGAAGGATGAGGTTTTGTTTGGCTTGTCGCTTCTATATTTCTAACACTTAGTATAGTACCTGCAACAATTCTTCAATTAAAATGGGCAGGGATGATGAATTCATGAAACCAGATGGGTCAGGTGTAACCTCCTCCCTTAAGGAGCTCCCTCCCAGTCATGGAACAGGCAACTCTAACATGTGAATTAGTGCTGTCTTGGAGCAAAGCACTGGAGGTTATGGGAATCTGGAGTATCCATTTTCCTTCCAGCTTCCAAATATACAAAGTTAGGCACAGACAGGACCAGAAAAGTCCTCGACAAATGTGTCCAGAACCCTTTAGCAGTTTGGCAGATCGGCTAAGTGGAGCAGACACTGTGGTGATGAGCCCAAAGGCCTGATTTCAAAGGTCTCAGTTGGACGATCTTCTCAGTTCCATAACCGTGGACTGAGTGGCAATCTTGCACAGACTGGGTCCTGATATGAGCCACACGATGAGCCCTGATCTTGACACAGATCCTGACACTCTCTGACCATGTAATAAGTATAGCATCTTTTACAAGAAAGGTGAGGTAATGGGGAGCCTTCAGGGTGACACGCTCTGACACAAGGAAAGCAGAACCCAAAGCATAGGTCCTCCTAGGTGGTCAATAAAGTAAACACTCATTTCTTACCCTAAGAAGAGAGATAGAACTATTGAGGCTTGAAGAGTTAAAGCTAAAAGGGCCTTTAGAGGTATTAGGTCCAATTATAGCACCTTTTATAACACAGAAAATGGGAATTCAACTCATTGTATATAAGATTACAAATATTAACATTTCATATCCACCTTTAGATGCAAAAGCCCTTGTTCTCATTTCTGAATCTTCCCTAATTAATTTTACCAAAGCACAACTGACCTTTGACTCAGAAACACCAAACTAAATATTTCCCTTGATCTCCAGCTGGCCCTCTTTAATATATTCGCTCCCACCAGCCAGATTGATCTATTTAAAGCACAAAGATGACCAGGTTATTCTCCTGCTTAAAATACTTCAGTGTCTTCCCATCACCTTCAAGATAGACTCACAGCTGTTCCCCCAACCTTTCTGGCACCAGGAACTAGTGTTCCTATGAGAATCTAAGGCCTGATGATCTAGGTGGAGCTGATATGGTGATGGTAGCGCTGCGGAGCGGCTGCAAATACAGACGAAGCTTCACTTGCTTGCCCACCGCTCACCTCTTACTGTGTGGCCTGGTTCCTAACAGGGTACGGACTAATACTGATCTGAGGTTTGGGGACCCCTGGGATAGAGTGTGGGCTCCTTGGTCTCCAAATTCAGCAGAGCCCTGCCTCCTCTCAAGCCATATCTCTTGCCTCTCCTCACATCCCACTTTACTGAGTACACGATGCTCTCTTATGCTTATGTTGAAGCCATGACCATTCCCAGAATGAATTTCTCACCAGCCTGATTAACTCCTTCTTAACCTTCGATATTCACCTTAGCCATTATGCCTTCAAGGGAGCTTTCCCAGAACTCTTAGGTTAGGTTACTACCCTCTCATCCTGTCCTATCCTTATGCCTTCACTGCATCATGTCACTTAGAACCTTTGATCGGGATGTTTTATTTATGAGTATGCATCTCCAGAAGGCTTCTGTAGGACAGGAATTATGTCTTAATTATTCCTCTCCTCCCAGTGCCCACCACAAGACCTGGCACATTGAAAGCTCTTGGTGAATTCTGATGAGAAAGAACAGCAATTGCATGATTAACACTGAAAGTCAATTGTGTGTGCCAGGCAGCTAGGTGCTTCACATGCATTATGTTGCTTCATTATGCTAACAGCTCTGGGGCCACTCAGCACACTTAACAAAGCCTTACCTTAGAGTAGTGACTGCGAGTGTCCCTTAGAGTAGTGACTACGAGTGTCCCATAGAGGCTTCAATAATACCTGTCCCTACCCTCCATTCCAACCCAGGGCCTCGGGACTTACGTCCACCCTCTCACCTCGCACCTGGACTCACCTCTCTATCTGGCCCCTACAGGTAGGAATCATGATCAAACATTTTCCGCTGTTTCATTACTTCCTCAGACACTGCCTCTCACACTCAGCATCAAGCTCTACGTACCTAATCTGTTCTACCCCAAGGGACAGCCAAGGCTCCAGACCCTCAGTCCCAACTCAGCATGCCATTTCCTTAATTATGTAAGAGGAAAGAGTAGATCGAAGTGGTCTTCATTACACCACTGTTCCAAAGACAACAAGGAAGCTCAGTCAAGTTAAGTAATGGCCCCAAAGTCACATGGCCTGGCTTCTGCCCTTTGCCAAGACTGAGGCTTAGCATCTCTTCTTGTGCATTCTCTCTTGTTTCAAACAGCCCCCTCCTATAGCCCTTTGAAGGCCCGCTTACTTGTCCATTTCACACCTTGGTTATGAGATGTCCAGGCATGGGCTATAACCTAGCATCATTCCCCAGTGTCCAGCCTGGCACAGAAAAGAGCCTTGGAAAAGGGATGAATGAGTGTCGAGCTCAAGCTCTCATCAATCTCCCTCTGGCTACAGTGGATGTTCTGCCCTTCCTCTACTTCTGTTTCCAAAGGTACTTGAAATCCTCTTTTGCATTTGGTTTAGCACCCAAAAAAGCAAAGCTATCAAATGCATTTTCTTTTCAACTTTTCCTTGTAATTGATACTAAATCTCTCTGTAAAGAAACACACATCCTCAATATATTAATAAAGGCTGGTTATGGTATAATGGTTTAAATAAAAGAATGGTGAAACTCTCTGGAAAGTACCAATCTCTACGTTATCCTTTCTGTCCTGAGAACACCAAGCTCTTGGATGAAATATTCTGAGCCTGTGAAAAGAGAAAGTGCTCTGGAGTTAGATAAAATTGGTTAAAATCCTGGCTCTGCCTCCCAGGAGCTGAGGACCTTGGGAAAGAAACCTGAAAGTCATCCTATGCTCTACCCTCTTCCTTACTCTGGCCAATCTTTCAGTAAGTCCTGCCAGTTTCAACTCTAAATGGTTCTCCAATCTTTGCTTCGATTGTGAGCTAGTCAGGTAACTAAGCACTTAGGCTCTGGAGTGAGACTACCTGGACTTGAATCCCAGTTTTCTTACTATTCCATCCTGAGTAATTTACTTAATCTCTCAATGTTTCAGTTTCCTCATCTCTAAAATGAGGATTGAAAATCTTGGGTTGTTAACAAGATTCAATAAAATAATCCCTATAAAGCACTAGCATAATTCCTGGCCTGGAGACGAAGCTCATGAACATTAGCTCTTCTTATTATTTCTTCTTACCTCCTTTGTTCAGGCCATTATCATCTGCAACTTCACATTTACCCTGCCCCCGACCCCAACTCCTGATTTTCCCTTCAAAGTCTCCTGCCTGATTTCTCTCCTCTAGTGCCTCTTGTCCAATCCATTCTTTGTGCCATTTTCACAGTATTCTCTCTAAAAGCAGATTTGATCATATGATTTTTCAGATAAGAAACCCTGTAAGGGTGCCCTACTGTCTGTTGTATAAGGCCTGAGCTTGCAAGCTTTGCAGACAAGGCCCTCCATTTTCAGGGTCCCTGTTTCCCTCCCAACAATCTTGAGGGACGTTTTACCCCTCATTTGCTGCCTAGAGTGGTTAAGTAAATGTCCCAAGATCTTATAGTTATTCATTGGTCCAGCTGGGATTTACACCCAAGTCTTCTGAGCCCAGAGCCTGTGTCCTGTGCATTGGCCCACACTGCCTCTCCTCACACTGACCATCCGTGAGCTGACAGAAAGAGTGAGCATCAGATAACCAGGAAAGGAAGAGCATATCAGTTGAGAAAGAGGAGCTCTCTATCTCTTGGTATGGAGATATCACAGTGGGTTACCTGACTGGAGAAGGCTTCCTGGAGGGGTTAGGGCTCTAGGCGCCTGGAGGGACAGGGTCTTGAGGGTAATGCTGGAGAAAATGCCAAAACTGTGATTTCAGAATTATCTGATGAGATGAAGTGAGATTCAAGTCTGAGTGGCAACATGTGTTTCAGATGCTGTTCTCTTCTTCCCGGGCACTGGCAGAGCCCCAGGAAGCTCTGAGGTTTTGCTCTTAGTTTCAGTTACCGTTTGTGGGGTGGAAGCATCATGTTAGGTTTCAAGCTTGCCAGGTCCTCTTTGTTATCCAGAGATTAATGGACTCAAGTTTGGTTGGGGAGGAGCAAAGAGTCCCTCCCTCTTGAGTTCCTTTCTTGCAGTGATGCTACCCAAATATCCACCAAACATCCATCCATTAGCTCAGCAAACCTTCCCAGATACCTGTGGGGCACCGGGCCCCAGTGCTGGAAATGCAGAAAACAACCAGAAGTGGTTCCTGGCCTTAAAGTACTTCTTACTGAGTGGGCAGAATACCCCACAATCAATGACAATACTGCCCTGGGGCCTGAGGTAGGGAGAGCTGGGGAAGTCTTCTCAGAAATGATACCTAAGCAAGCTTCTGAGCAAATATTTTCCTTCAAAAAGATTACTCGGGTTCATTTCAAAAGGCAAATTTGGGTTATTGCCTGTTGTGATTGTAACTGCAGAAAAATATGCTCCTGCTTGGTGTTGCAGAGCTTTTAGGGCATGCAGGGTAGCATAGTGGTTTGGCAGAGTCCCCAGTTTGGAGGACCTAAAATGTAGTTCCATAATCTCCTTGGAATTTCCTCAACTATAGACTAGAGATAACATCATCACTTCCCAGGACTTTGTAGCTGAGTGCCTGGCAGGGAGTCTGCAGGTCACACGAAAGGAGGAACACACTCTGCCTGGGGCTGTATTAGGAGTCTAGCGAGGTCGTGCAAAAGGACAGTGGCCTGGGATGCAGGTAACTCTGCCAGTCACCAGCTGTGTGACTCTGCACAAGTCACTTAACCACACTGAGCCTCAGCTGCCTCCTTTGTCCAGCGGTGACAGTATTTCCTTGCCTGGCCATTAAAATGGTAGCTACTGGTCCCAGGTCTCCCATTTCCATGCTGTATGCCCCTCTTTCTCAGCCTATTTCCCCATCTGTGAACAAGACAGGATGGTGAGGCTCTGAGCAAAGAAAGAATGAGAGAATATTCTCTAAGGGCTGTTTAGCTTTGACATCCCATGCATAAAACAACAGCCAGATTGGACTGTTGCTTAATTCTATCCAAACTGCCAGATAGGCATTTGAATAAGTAATCTAATATATACATTTTTATTCTTTTCAATATTCAGGTCGTATCCTGGATGGAATGAGTATTCAGCATGATGATTGCTTAGAAACATACCATTCTAAATGCGAATGAGAATATTTTTGCTATATTCACTTCAACAAAGATGGGGAAGTATGAGATTAGGTTCTGCAAATAATCACATCTTTCACATCTTGGATGCTTATACACATATTTACTACACGCCTTTCTTCATAACCTTGGATATGCAAATCTCTGGGCTCTAAGAGGCCTGAGCATACCTTTTGTGCGAAGTCAATTCCCATGTGAAGATGGTACAGCAGAGCAAAAAAGATGTGACCTCTCATTTCGTGTTTGAGGCCCTTCTACAACATCCTCCCCATCCAATAAGCTGTGGTCTGGTCTCATACTCCATCATGGACAGAGAGCTCACTACTTCTCAAAGCAGCTGATCCCACTGGTGGGCAGCTTTATTTTGGGGGAAATAGCCTCTCGCATTGAGTAATCTGCCTGCTTCTGGTGTTCCTACATTGATCCTTGTTCAGTGTTTGGCTTCTTCTGCCCTAAGATAGTCCTGCAGGGATTGAAGGCAATGGCCCTATCCCTATCACCAAGTCAGCCTTTTCTTAGCGGAAGCCCCATTCTCTCCAACCAGAAACCTGCTCTTCCTTTGTCCCAGCTCAGAAGTCTGTATAGATAAGCTTTGGGGACACTGAGAGTGAAAATAAGCTCAAGGTGGCCCAAATGAATTCTCTTTTCTCTGGCCTCCTATGCCATTCAGTAAGATAAAATGAAGATTTTAAAGTACCAAGGACAAAGTAGCGAATTCTGAGGAAGCTTGCCAAGACTTTCCAGGAAAGAGAGAACACAACTGGGGAAGGGAGAACTTTGGATTACAGCAAGAGGAACAGAGAGGGTTCCCCTATAAACCCTTCCCGACCAGCACTGCATCCCTCTCAGGAGGTGTGTGTGCGCGTGTGTGTGTGTGTGTGTGTGTGTGTGTGTGTGTGTGCGTGCGCGCATATGTGTACATGTGTAAGTATGAGTGCTAATGAGTAAGCAGCTATTCTCACACACTTAATGGTGCCTAGGTGGTGTTAGCATCAATTCCTTACTTGGCCAATCATTATGTACCTTTAAGATTCATTCAGATGCCACATCTACTAGGAAGTATTCTCTGACATTCTCCTTTACCTTAATCAACCCTGCAGCTCTAGAAAATTTTCCGTGCTTTCCTTTATATTGTTCAGTTTCTTGCCTGTTCACCCCCTTAGACAATGGGCACCTTCTCGAGAGTCCTGACTGTGTTGGATTCATGTTTGTTCTCCTGTGCCTGGAACAGGGTAGTGCTCCATTCGTGTTGGTTGAATGAATGTATTTGTGAAAAGATATCTGAGTCTTATTCCAGGGCTCTTACCACTGCCTCTGCTGCCATGTTTCTCTTGCCCGACTGGTAAGATTCTAAGGTAATGCAGATTAAGTAGAGCATAACTCCCACAAGATGGGGACTTCTGTAGGGGGAATCATTCAGATAAGCGGCTGGTATCCATGCTTTTGAATTGTCTCCCTATGAGAGGTGGGAGTTGGGGTGACTAGGGCTGTTTCTCCATCCTCCATATGGTTTGAGCTGACTGTTTCCAGCCATGTTCTGCTGTCCTCCCCTGCCTGGCCCCTCTGGAGCAGCCATTCCTCTAGAGTGGATGCTCACATTTTCCTTCTTTACGGCCAAGTCACAGCTTTTGGATGCTCCCTAGGCAGATGTGCAGGGTTCTTACACACATCTGCCTATGAGAGGGGCAGGGGAAGTTGCTTGGCGAGAGGCCTTGGCTCAGCAGTAGTGCTCTGTTGGCAAGCCTCAGTTGTGAAGGGATTTCTCCCTGTACTGTACTTGGCCAAGGAGCTCAGCCAAGGTCTGGGCTGCTCAGGCATGGGCTTTGTCCTACCTAGGGAAGGCTGCGCTGTGTGCTCATTTCTGGAGGTAGAGGAAACTACATCTTCTTAGCCTCCTCTGGGGAGGCTAATAAAATCGGTGGGCAAGTCTCGGTGCAGAGCACTGGTGTCTTAGGCAATGGTACAAAGGGAAGAGAAGGAAAATACATTCATTTACCTATTCATTTAATAAGAGCAGCCGAACAACTCCATTTGTAGAGGGTCTGTTTTATGCCAAGCAGTGTTAAGACAGCAAGCCATTAAATATGAGGACCTGTTTCACATCTGAGATCTGCTGCTTTCAAGGTCTTAGACTTTGATTCAGTTCCTTAATCTAGTTTGATATCACTTTCCACATCTATAAAATAGAATGATACTTATACCCGCGGCATAATAAATGAGGTAAGCTCAATAAACCACTTAACAGAGCATGTGATAAATGTTTAGTCAACACCAGTTCTTTTTGAGCACTTTGTTTACTGTACATTTACTATGTATCGGGTGTAATTCTGGGTGTCTTAAATATTTTGTCATATTTATTTCCCATGATAAGCCTCTAAGATAGGTATTATTACACTTGATTTGTGACAAGTAAATTGAGGCCCAGAGATGTTAAAATACTTCTGAAGTCCACACAGCATATAAAGAGACTGTTAGACTTAACTTTCAGGGCCATGGAAAGCCAGATGTAAATGTTACTCTTGAGGCAGAGCCAGAGTTGGAGAGTTCCAAAGAGGGCCTAAGCCTATACACGGACCAGGGGAGAGGAGAGAACAAGATTCTTGTCCAGAGTAGCTGAGATCACAGCTGGAAATGTGGGCTAAGTGTCAGATCTAATGGGTGAAGCAAGAAAGAAAAAAGGGAGAATAACTGATAAGGCTGACAATCAGGAAGGGCAAGAAATAAGACAGCACAGGCTCCCAGGGACGGGTCATGGCCAGTAGAGAGTGAGTCAGGATGCAGGCCAACACAAGAGTGAGCTTGCCAGAGCTGGTTGGCCTGGTTAGGTGCTTTCCCTCCCTGGGCCCAAAGAAGGGGGTAATAATACCTAGCTCATAGGGCTGAGGTGAGGACTAAATAAAAGGTTTTATAGAAAGCTCTTTTTATAATGGCTGGAGCAAGGCAAGTACTCAATAAATGTACCTAGAGGAAAAATATCTAGATTAGTGTTTCAACTATATGATTTTAGAAAGAGTAACAGAGGTCATTATATTTATTCTTTAGAGGTGGGGGTCCTAGATTTAGCCTAGACTATGAAGGACTATTGGAGAAGACCCCTGCAGGGGTTCCATTACATGAAGATCCTTAAATGCCTAGGGAACACGCAGAAGCCCTACTTTAGGGAAGGAGGAAGGTAACAGTGGGGTATCTGACCTTGAGTTTAGTTTCCTGGTTCAGCCCTATGGACCCAAGTCTGAGCCCCAAGGAGAGAGGGACTGCAAGTGGAAGCCATTTCTTAAAGGGCCACAGATAGAGCTATAAATGTAGAGTAGAGAAAATGAACTTTTTTTTTTTTTCCATTTCTAGATTGAAAAGACTGTGGGTTTGGCTACTATAGTATTTCTTATTCTGGCAGCTTGACGTTGTAAGTAAAAAACACCCTGGTAGAATCATCAGATATCTCCTGGTGGGTACTGGAAGCCCTGACTAAGTTAGAGTACTCTCAATTGCAAGAAGCAGAAAGCAGTAAGCAGGGGACCTAATGGGAGGGGCTGAGCAGGAAAGACACAACATGGTAGATGGCATGTGGAAGCAGACAGCACCTTTTGTGAGCTCCCCTGTAATGCCACTTGGAGATTTCCAGAAATAACTGAGCAAGACTTCGATGGTAGCTGGAGTCCTGCAGTAGCAGGTAGGAGCATGAGCCCGAAGATTATAGGGGATTACTGTAAATAGAACCCCATTTGTGCCCATAGGCTGGTGTGGTCTGGGGAAACATAAGCTACACAGCTCTCCATTTACACCCCAAATCAATCCCAGGGGGCTGAGGTCATTTCTGAAGACAGACCGCTTTCATCTGTTTCCTCTCTTACCTCTGACATTCTGCTCGTTAGTAAGTCCTCTTATTTCACCCTCGCAAATACTTCTCAAATTCGCTTCCTCCCTACTTCTCCACCTTTATTCTGAGTGCGTGAGGAATAGGGTTCACTTAACAGTGATTGAGGGGGGTAGCAATTATTTAACCATTATTATGTTTAATGCAGGAAATGTAAGAAGCGACAGAGCACAGACTTTTCTTGGAAGGATTTATGATCTGATTTCAACCATTCATCTGAAGACTCCTCAAAACTGTCAAAGAATGAATGAATTCACTCACTTATTCATTTGACCAGTGATCAAATATTCTCTGAGCATTCTTCCAGGCTTGATGCTGGCCACTGGGGATACATGGCCCCTGTGCTTTAGATGCTTAGGGTCTAGTGAGACAAGTAGACAATAGAGGGCTGCGGGCTGAGTTGCACTGTCCACAATGGCCAAGCTAAAAGATTAATGCAGGTAATTTTTGTTAAAAGACGTTCCCAAGGCTGTTTGCCAGACAATTTCTCTTCCCTATCCTCTTCCCTGAAAGATGTGCCCAAATGATGTGGATGAGGAAGAGAGTCCACTCTTCATAGCCGCCTCGGGGAGGAA
>NW_006441955.1:2473011-2500521 GCF_000325575.1 Pteropus alecto
AGGTAGACGGCCCTGGGTTTCAGTACTGGTTCTGCCATTTGTTAGTTGTCTGACCTTAGTCAAGTCGCTTAGCCTCTCTGAGTTTCAATTTCTTTATGGATAAAAAAGGGATAATTTATATAAAGTGTATAGAATAGTCCTGAGCATATAATAGATACTCAGTAAATGGAAGCCATTTTCATTTTATCCCAAATTTCAGGTTTGTAAAATAAATTAGTGTTCGACAATAAATGACTTTTATTGTGATGAGCTACTTTTCCATCAGCCTAGCCCAGCTTAGCCTTGACTAACACAAAGGGCCAAGATATGGCCTGTTAGTGGTCACCCATCTGAGGCATCTAATTCAGATCTGCTTATTCAGATCATTTTATTTGTTTTATCTTTTACATTCCAAGTCTCTGATCTGGCCTTTGGAGGATGCTAATTGGTTTTCCCACATGCTGGCTGGCTGCTATGCTTGGTCCCAGTACCTACATATAAAGTAGGACAACAATACTTATCAAATATTTTCATCCTGCAAGAAGACATCTCTCCTTCCTCTCCTTTCTTTCCACTCCCCAGCATTTTGCAAAGCGTCAAGAGTAAACAAGCGCACATGTGGGAGGAACACTCCTCTCTCTAGCTGTGTCCCAACAGATGAGACACAATAGGTGGTGCTATGGACCCTGATCAACAGCAGTCTGGGGGTGGGCAGTGAGGGGTAGATATTAGATGAAGGGAAAATCAAGTTCTTCGTGTCAAACCCATCCATGCCATGGAGTTCAAGAGCTGGGAGGGCCTTCTAAGACCACTTGACATTGGCACATAATTTTTCTGAGACCGTTTGGAGAAGAGAGCTGTTCACAGCCACATAGCCCTCTAGTGATAAAGTCAGGTCTCCTGAATCTCAGTCTGTGCCTTCTGTTCCTGGGCAGCTTTGTTCCAGCATCTCCAGTGGCTTCCTGTCTCCAACTGTATCAAGTTTGAATGTTGTAGTCTGGCATTCAGTGTCTAGGAGATCTGATCCTCACTCTACCTCTTTAGCCTTATTTCAAACTCAATGGACAACTTAAACTGGTACTTCCTGCTACTAAAATTTTGATCCAAATTTTCCTCTAGTTTTTAAAATTCTCCTCCCCTTTGGTTTCTCTTCTAGGATCCCTGGATCCTAGTTAAGTGTGTGTCCTTGATTCTGTCCTGTTCTGATCCCTCTGGTCTCTGGTTGAGATTTGCCTTCTCCATCAGAGTGCCAGTGGAGGGTTTATCTAGGAAGGGCACATTATGCTGTGTCTGATGAGGCAGCTGAGAAGTATCTGGAACCTGATGTTAAACCTCCTACTAGAGGGGCTGGCCCAGCAGTGTCCAGGGCATGGCTGTCTCTGATCACAGCCCGAGAGGCAGGAACCAAGAGGGTCTGAGATGATCAGAAGCCCTTCAGGAACAGCTTACACAAAGGGTGGATGATTGGAAGATAATGTGGAAGCTCAGGCAGAAAGGTAATCTCAAGAAGGTCTGTCTGGAAGGCAGGGTAGCATGATTGAAGCTCAGTCAGATAATAAGTGTGAGTCCTCTTTTATGGCTGGTACCTTATTGGTGAGAAATTGCCTTTGGGAACATCAAAATGGAATTGATGTTCCCAGGGGGATGAGTTAGGATGGGGGCGAGGAGGAGGGCATTTCCCAAAGATGAGAGTTACCCAGAGGAAGCTATAAAGCTGGAGTCAGGAATGGGATGCATATGGTGCCACGCTGTTCATGATTTTAGCATAAATAGCAATTTTGTTGACCTTGGGTCATGAAGAGTAGAAGGAGGAGGTAGGTTAGGTGGTTCATCTTAATTTCCATGCATAAATAGACTCTGGATCAGACATTATTTTTTTTCCTTCCTGGATAACACTACACTGGACTGGACAAATTCATAATTTCTTCACTTATTCATTCATCAAACACTCCCTAGAGCCTGCTCTGGGCCAGATCTTAGGCTAGACACTGAGGAAACAAAAACGAGTCATACACATTCCCTGTCTTTAAGGATTTCATTTCTTGGGAAGAGATATTCATGTAAACTCAAAAATAATATGACATGGTAAGTACTGTGAGAGGTAGAAGCCAAGGGGCTATGGAAACAGAGAAGAAGCACTGACTCGTATCTGGAGGCAGAGTAGAGTGAAGGGGAAGAAGAAGTACAGCAGGAGAAGTTTCTAGAAGAAGGTAATGTCAGCTGAGAGAGAAAAGGAATAGACATGTAAAGGGATGGTATCAGATTGTTGTAGAGAGACACAGGCTGGCTTGGGAAAACTGAAATAAGACAAAAAGCCCCTCAGCTCACTTGCAGAGCTCGGTGCTGTGGAAACCAAGCAGACAGTTCTTAGATGTCCAAATTAGCAAGCACATGGCATTGGGGAGATCAGAACTCTTGGCTGGGTTCAAGAGAAGGGAGAAGAGAGTCTAGGTCTCATCTAGAGGAAGCCTCGTTTAATGGTAAAAGCTTCACATATTACCTAATCGACTCTTTACCAGATCCACAACCTGGTTTCCAGAGCTCTCTGCTCTAGGGTTTGGGCCCAAAGCTCTAGCTAAGTACAAGTTTTATTTTACTTCGCATGGGTCAGACGTTATGTACTTCCCTCCTTGGGGGCCTTGGTGGAAAGGAATAACTGGCCATGCAGCAGAACTGGGAGGTGTGTCCCCACACTGGTGTTACTACCCTCCCTTGTGTGGACCTAACTTTGCTCTTTTCCCTCTGGCTCTGATGGGGATTAGGCAGCTTTTTCTTGAAGCCAAGGCTCAGGCTAGGGCATTGGGGAAAACAGAGGTGGACTTAGGAGTTATTTCATTTCTAGACCATTTGAGCCTAACACTCTTGGGATAAAAGAACCCACATTTTAGTTCGGTTCAGCTCAGAAATGTTATGCACTGAGATTTGGAGCCAAAGTCCCAGGTTAATAATGATAAGTAACTTCTCTTTCCTTGTGAATATACTTGCCTCCGGGAGCTACCAGGGAGAGTTTGCTGAGAGGAAGTTGGATACGAGTATTTTTGAGTCTCTTGGCCAAATGCTATCATATTATTCCAGCAACACTCTCAGCAATATTGATGTCTGCTAGTTTTCAGCTAGAGACTGATTGCCCCCCAGTTCCCAGCTAACCCCATCTTTGGGACCTAGAGTCTCTTCACTCTTCTCTTGAACACCAGCCAACAGTCTAGACTTCTCTGATGCCATTTGCTTGCCAACATGAACAAAGAAAAACTATCTGCTTGATTTTTCCCGTCACTGAGCTTTTCATGTTTGCTACTTTTATTGGGATTCCAGATGCTGATTACTTTAATGATAATGGTGATTTCTCAAACAGTCAGAAGTACTTGACTTCGTGTTCAATCGCATTCTTCCTTTCCCTTTCCTCCACTGTCGAGTAGAACTGTGTGCCGAGTCCCAGAGAGTCACTCACGTGGGTACATTACCAAAGCGATGGGAATGATGGTCATTCATAGAGCGCTGTGGCACACGGGACAGAACGCTGACTGACTGGAGTCAGACAGAATTAATTTTGAATCTGCGCTTAGCTACTTACAAGCTGAGTGGCTTTCAACAAGTCATTTCATCCTTCTCAGCCTGTTTTCTCATCTATAAAAAGAGGGATAATAATTCTACCAGATAAGATCTTTGAGAGAAGTAAATTGCATTTAATTCCTCAAGGGTCGAGCCTATGCTATATTCCTCCTTGTACCTTCATTGTCTACAGAGCACCTGGCATCTGATAGGTGGACAATACATGACAGCAGTTAGTAATGTTTATTTCAGAAAGAATATATTCTGAACATCCAGTCAAATCAAGAGAGGAAAGAAAAAAAAGGAAGAAAAGAAAATGATCATCTTGTTCTTTACTGTATGGACTTAAAAGTCAGAGAGGCAGATGGGTTAAGAGTGCAAGGTGGCTCTAATTACAACATTAATATTATTAGCTGTTAATCATCTGCCTGTTGCTATCATCTCTGCTTAGAGTCAGATATGCTCTCTCTTTCTGAAAGCAAATTCTGCTTCTCTAAAATATCTTTAATATAATTAATATATTTCATTATCTTTGTTTCGGCATTAGCAGCTCAAACTAAACAAAACATGGGTAGATTTGGGCCACTCATTGAGGAGGAGCTGTAATGTGTGTGTGTGTATTTCGGGGTGGGGGGAGGGAGGGGTGAAGAAAATGAAGCGGGGAGGGAGGGAAGGAGGGAGGGAGAGAGAGAGAGAATGAGCGAGCATGCCAATTCTGTTGATTTGTGGAATTTGCTATGTGGAGCTATAATTAAAAGCTTGTGTCAGGGTAGCAATGGTTGGGCAGGGGTAAGTTAACGTATAAGGTCAGATGGAGGCAACCTTTGAAATACTAATTGTTGTTGCTTTTTAGTTGGGTAGGTAAAATTTGAAGTGCCTTTGTCAAATCTAAGACCATCCCTTTGTGGCTAAACAGCCAGATTTCACTCTGTTAAGTTAATCCGAATGGAGTTTAAACAGAACTGTGGAGGGGCCTGGACTTTATGTCCAAGCTTTGGGGGGCTGAGATAAGGATTAAGTGTCTCTGTTGCATGAGGCATAATTAGTGTCTTAAGTATCTTTTAACCAGATGGTCATCTAGGTAGGAAACTAATCATAGCCCGCCCCGCCCCTCCACTTGCTAGCCTGTAACCCCAAGATTCAGGGATCAGCACTTATTTCTTTAATGGGTTATGGGAGCTGGTCTCTATACTTAATAAACATGAAACCCCTGGCACCTCTGGACTCTTGCACCATAGAAGATGTTTCTCTATGCGTGGATTCATTTATTCGACAAATACCTGAGCATCAACTATGTGCCCAACAGAGAGATTAATAAGATATGGTTCCATCAGTAAAGAGCCCACAGTCTGATGAAGGAAAAAGACATTATAACAACATGATACATGCTAAGGTGGAGGTGTGGGAAACTGCTGTGGGAGCACGGATGTGCTTGAGGATGCCTGGGGAAGTTGAGCTAGGGAACACCCTCGGAGGTGGTCAGGGTGAAGAGAGACTGGCCACACCAATGAGTGTGAGGGAACGTGTTCAAGGCCCAAGGACCAACATGTGCAAAGGCCTAAAAATAAGAGAGAACTTGGTCTGTTCTAGGATCTGTAAGTACTTGAGAATAGTTTGAGCACAGAGAAGAAAAGTAGTGGAAATAGAAAAAAATGAGGCCAGAGGGATATTTTGCCAAGTGTTTCATGGGAGCTAGAGACTAATCCCCCCTACCCTCCCAAATATCCATATGACATTTTGAATGCTGGTATTTCCTGCCCCTAGGGATTCTTGGTCACCTGGGATAGTATTCTGTTAAGTTTAGGAGGCCATAGCCTATCCACTTAAAAGGGTATTTGGTTTATTTGACCAACTTCCAGAATCAAATAGCGTATATAAAGGACTTAACATGTTCCAGTCAATTCATGGAGTCAGATAATCTGGTTTATTATTCATTTTTGCTATTTAGGGTTGTGCAAACTTGGGAATGTTATTACACTTCCCTGAACTTTAGCTTCTTCATTTATCAAATGGGTATGACTACGGAGAGGAGTCAATAAAATAATTTACTGTCATTCCATTTATAAACAGAGGCATGCTGCCTAAATGAAAGAGTTTACTAGTATTAATCAGGATTCATCTCTATCCTATGGATACCTGGACCACTATTAATGGATAATCACTATGGTTATCCATTAATAGAGCAGTAAATGGACCACTAGTCCATCTATGGATGTGTCTAGATCAAGTTCTCCCCTTTCCTTTGGCTCTCCTACCAGCTATGGTCAGCTAGAATCCCAGCTGACCATACCTGTTGGCTCTCCGCTACCCCCACCTTTCTGGAGCCAGTTCCCACGGTAGCTATAGGACCAGAAACTCAGCCTGGTGTTACTTGGGGCCTCTTTCCTACACTTCTGGGTATGGCAGGAACATGACAGCACAGCACCTGGGGCCAGCTTCAGCTCATAACTCTTCCCAGTGTGTGCTTCATGTGCTTGCAGAGGCATCTGGGAGATGTAGGCTCATTTTGGGTGGGTGGTGGAGGCTGTATGGTCAGCAGACAAAGGCCAAGACATTCCTTTACTGTCCAGAGCCTTGGCAATGTCTTAAGAACCTGACTGTCTGCAGTCACACCAGGAATGTTCTTGGGATTAGACCAAATTCATATCTGAGAGACAGATTTGGAAAGGACATCATCTTCCTTCAGAAGCAAATGATTTTACCAGTTCTGTCTTCCAGCTGCGCAAATTGGTTAATTATAAGGCCTGTAATTTGCAATCAATATTATCTCCTTGGCATCTACTTCACCGAAGGCAAATATTTATGGCCACATTTGAGAAAGGGCACATTTTCTTAATCAGGAGCCATACATGGAATACTGGGCTAAGTGATTCTTAGGGCACTGATGACAGTTTGTCTTCTTTTGGTCTGGAAGATCTGGGGCAGAAAACATAGGCAGATGCCAGATCAAGACCCTGATTTTCACAAGTTAGCAACCACCACAGGCACTGACCCTGAGGAACAAATCCTACACATGGAACGATGCTTTATGTACAGAGATGCCTGTCAAAGAATTTTTTTTATAATGGTGAAAAAATATTAACTTAAATGTTCATTAGAAATGGGATAATTTATTATGCATTTATTCAATGGAATATTATCCAGCCATTACAAATAATGGTTATGAAAAACTACGTATTAATGTGAGAAATTCCTATATGTGCTGTTAAGAGAAAAATAAGTAAGAGACAAAATAATGTAGGTGTTTGACACCTCCTTAAAAATATGCATAGAAAAAAATTCTGAAAGGAAATACATCGATATGGCAATGAGAGCAATCTTTGAGCGTTTTACCCTCTATTTTTTCCTATGTTTTTCTTGAATAAACATGAGGAAATGATTGGTCATACTGGCAACTTCACAAAGTCACTCTATTCCACATCCTGGAGCGAGGAAGCCAGATTGCATCATGGAAATATATTTTCATTCATTTAGTCTCCGTAATTGCACGGGCCAATTCCTTATAATAAATCTCTCTAGCTAGCTAGCTAGACAGACAGACAGACCAACATCTCTCTCTACTGGTACTAGCTCTGTTTCTATAATTGGACTTCTTTTAATATAGCCTGTGGTCACATTGGCCCTTTTAGCATCCAAAATGCCTCACTGGTGCCAAAGTTGACCTAACCAGTGGCAGAGCCAGGATGCAAGCCTAGGTCTCATGGTCTCTGCCCAGCACCCTTTCACTCCACCACACTGCATCAAAACATACAAGGACCATCTGAGAGAAAAAAAATTCTCTGTTGCCTACACCAGCCCTTCTGGTTTCAGACCTTCGAAGATTCTAGAGGGGCAAAGGCTTAGTTTCTGAATACATTTTGCTATTCAATACATGGTTATCCATTAATAGAGCAAAAGTTTCCTTCCTCTGATAGTGTGTTTTTCAGCAGGCACAGTGAGGGAACAAATCCTAAAAAGCAATTTTGTTTTCCCATCACCATCTATCACCTCTGGTTCCCTCTGTTATGTCCAACCCTGCTCAGTAGGTTGGAACATAGTGAAAAATAATTAACCAACCTCCCCTACTAAGTAAGCTGGCCCTACCTGGAGACCAGTGTACACTCAGGGGTTGACCACACTCTGGCACCAGGGCGAAGGTCATCTCGAGCAGACTGAAAACTCTGGTGATCAAAGGTGCAAGTCCTCGCCTATCAGCTTTCCTGATTCTCTTTCTTCTCCATTTCCCAAAGCCTCTGGTTGGAATGCACTTCCCCTTTCCTGTCCACCTGGCAAGTTTCCATTCTTCCCTCAATGCTCAGCTCTAATGCCTCCTGCTCCAGCCAAACCTTCCGGCTCTCTCCTTGGTGCTCATGCAGCACCCTGTACGCATTTCTACTCAAGCATGACTATTGTATTTCTTCACTTCTGCTTTTCTTATTTTGGACTTTCATTAAGTCAGGAATCAAGACTGATTCCTCTTTCTTTGTACCCAGCACAAAATGTGAAACAGAAGATGCACCAAAGTGTGTATAATGCATGACTGAATAACTGAATGAATGAATGATTAATAATTTGAATTTCAGTTCTGCTTATTTCAACTCTGCATCAAGGCACCATTACTAGGCTTAGATTTCAGCATCTGTAGAATTAGATTATCTGCTTCCGAGTTATTTTGAGGACTACGTGAGAGAAAGGGGATGGTGGGACCATGTGATCTTGCAGAAAGGCTGTGTGTATGTGTGGGAGCATGCCTTGTGAGCCACTGGGGTAGTTACCTTCTCCCAAGATGTGTCGACAAGATTTGAGCCCTGCACAAGCCATATGTTTCTTTGAGTCCCTTTTCTCCTTTCCTCCCTTTCTTCTTCCCTCCATTCCTCCTCTTTTCTTTCTTCTTCCCACCCCCTCCCCATTTTCACTGAACACCTAATAAATGCCAGATACTGGAGATACAATGAAAAGAAAATCAAACCTATTTTCTGCTTTTAAGGAGCTCATAGTGAGAGAGTCAGATATTAAATGACAGTGGCAATCCAGCATGCCAAGAGCTAGGACCCAGAAAACATGGGGGCGGCATGAGTATGGAGGAAGGGCATTCACCATAGGTCACACGGTCAGAGCAGACTTCCTTTAGGAAGAATTACCTTCCCATAAACAGGCATCAGTTAACTGAAGACTGTTCTAACACAGGGATAGACATATTAAGAAGAGTAGAGGTGAGAGAATAGAGAACATCAGAAAGGTCAGAGTGTAAAGTGATAGGTGAGGGCTGGTGGGGGAAACAGTGGTTGGGTAAATGTTAAAATATAAGACTGGAGGGACAGCAGATAAGAGCCAGTCATATAGGGCTTTATTAGCCATAGTGAGGTATTGGCCTTTACCTGCAGGTCAGTGGGAGCTTGTGGGATGGGTCTACCTAGGGGAATAACATGCCCAGATTTGCTCCCCAAAAGAGTAAAAAAGGATCCCTGTGGGAGGAAGGCATCTAGGGAAGGTTTCTGGACTTGTCATTTTTGAGATAAAAGGTAAAGGCTGGGGAGCTTGGCTTGGAGAAGAAAAGCCTTGGAAGTGGGCCAGGTTGCTGTCCTCACATCTGGGGCTGCTGGAGGAGAGGAAGCAGATTTTGTTCTGTGTGCTCTCAACAGTGCTAGGACCAGTGCATATGACTGGCTGGCCTGGAATCTCAGCTCTGCCACTTATTTTACTACCTGTGTAAACCTGGCAAGCCACTTAATCTCACTGAACCTCAGTTTCCCCATTTGTAAAATTAGAACTGTGATACTGATTTCAGCATGTCGCTGTAAGGATTTAATGCAAAGATGCACATCAAATGCCCAGCACATGTTTGGCACATGAGATATGCGCATGTTAGGCTCCTCATGATTCTAAACACAAATACTGAGATGGGTGAGAAGCATGTGGCAAGGGGGAGCACGGAGGGAGGAGAGAAACAAAAATAATTTCAGCTTCGAACACAAACACAATTCCGTTTGCTTCCTATTTTGGGAATTACTGCGGAGGCCAGGAGGGAAGGAAGGATCCCATTTTAGTGCAACCCGCCTTCTCACTGGGGCTATGACTTTCAATACTCCAACCTGCCTCTTGAATCAATGTTATAAAAGATTCATTCGCTGAACTGGCCTAAGGGGCATCGGAGATTCTTTCAAGGATCAACTTAAATATCGTGCCTCAGAAACGCCTTCCTTGATGTGGCAGCCTATTCAGGACCTTCCGGTGTAATATCCCTTTGCATCATTTATTTTACGCTTATTATAGTTTGTCCTTATATATTTATGTGATTGTTTAATGACTTTCTCCTTCTCCATGAAGGCAGAGACTGTTTTATAATGTTCCCAATTATGTTCCCAGTGCCTAGAGAAGTGCCTGGCATGTAGTAGGCACTTTATTCACTGACCGACTAAAAGAATAAATGAATGGATACATGAACAAATAGGAACCGAGGAGAAAGGGCATTTTTGGCAGAGGAAATTCTACAAGCAAAGGCTTAGAGGTGCTAAAATGCAGTACCTATGCAAGTACTGAGTAAAAAGCTCAGCATAGCTAAGCAATAAAGAGGAAAAAGTCTTTTGGTGCAGACTGTGCAAATTCCTCAGTGCTCTGCTAAGGACCCTGGGCTGTCTCCTGTGGGTGATGCGGAGACACTGAAGCACTTCCCGTATTGGAAGACTTCAACGGGGAAGAGTGGAGGGGCTTCCTCCATGCTTTGGCCCTCTGCTCTCTTCAAGACCTTCATTTTGGATCTCAAAGCCCTTCTTCCTTTCCCAACCATTGCCTACAATTCAATTTGAGAAAGACCCTCTCTTATGACAAGAAAGATCCCTTGACTGTGTTTAAGCTCCAAGTATTTAAAGAACAACTCCTTCTCCAATGTCTCAGGTAATGAGAGTTTCTCCTGTCATTCCTTAGACAACTCTTCTACACAATCAAACCCTTAACTTGCTTCAGAAGACCAGGGGGCCAGGCCAGCCTCCACTCCTATCTATATACTTTATCCTCTCATTCTATAAAATGGGGCTGGTGATTATTGCATCTATCCTTTTGGGGCTGGTAGGAGAATTAAACAAGATAAAGGGTGTGAAAGAGTTTGCTGAACTGCACAGCACTGTTGAAGCCACATAGCATCACCATGAAGTGCTGAAGCTGGTACTCTGGGCCAGAACACAGGCATCAGAAAACATTAACAAACATATATCTGGGCTCCAATCCTAGTCCACCACCCCAATTCCTACCATAAGTAGGTTTGTCATTCGGTGAGACGCCAGAGTCTAGGAATCAGATGAACTGGCTAAGAAATTTCTAGAAATAGCCCCATGTCTTGAGGAAGAAGACATTAAGCAAGAGGAGACCAGGAACTTGGAGGTTATAAATCTCCCCAGCTAGTGGGCTGAATAAAGGCCTAGGCCTGACAAGAATAATTTACAACTCAGGTTTTATCCTGCTCCTCTGAATTAAGTGTTTCCATGACTCACTGCCAGAAAATTGCCTGGTTGAGCCCAACTGGGTGACCCGTTATAGATTCTACAAAAGCTGAGGTTTTCTGGTTAAGAGGAGGCCCTTGAGGATCCAGTGCCAATGTCCTTTCCACCCTCATCTTCTACTGCGTAACTTCATATTCTCCCCTCCTATTCCCATCCCCCAAAGTCTATGCACACCGGACCATTTACTTATCCCCACATATGCTCTGCACTGTCCCACCTCCAGGCCCCTGTACCTGCCATTCGCACTGCCTGAATGCTCTCTTTTCCATCTCTACCAAGTGAGATCTTGCTTGTTTTTCAAAGCCTTGGTCAAACGCTATTTTTTTTTCCCTCTGAAACCTGCCTTGATTTCTGAAGGTAGAATAATTTCTCAATTTCTCTTTTTTCATTTCCTCCAGAGGATATTACCACACTGTGCTTTTATTTGGTAGAAAGTCTGTTGTATTTGAGTTTTCATGTCTTTTTCTTCATTATATTATCTCTCCATTTGAGTTTCTATGTCTTTTTCTTCATTATATTGTCTCTGCATCCCTAGTGCCTAGTACAGGTCTTCATACAGCTGAGGTGCTTAGCGAATACATGTTGAAGTAAATGAAAGAGAGGTAAGTAGGGAATTTTTGTTGTTGTTACACATCAAAAGGTATGCCAAGCATTTTTAGATATTGACCCTTGTAGTCCTGGCTCTTCTCAGGCTACGGGCCTTTGTACACAGTCAGCATTTCCTGCCCATGCTGCAGAAAAGCCCTAGAAGCCCACTGAGGTGAAAGCTCTGGTCTTGTGTCTTCATACTCTCTGCCACCCTCTGGCCTGCTCTCGTTCTCCTGGCTCTTGGATTGTATGACTCCATGTCCTGGCTCTGGATAACTGCCCCATGTAGTTACCAACTTCAACTCAAGGCAATCATCATTTCTTGAGTAACTATTATGTACAAACACGTTCTGCATGTTCTCTTGTTTAGGAAGCTCTCCTAGGCACAGTTGCAGAGAAGAGATAGTTTTAGCTGCACAGACTCGTGACAGCTGGAAAATTTCCCATAAGTTAAGGGATGAGACAAACCTCACGCGGTAGGTATCCCTTTTACAAATGGGCCCCAAGATTCAGAGAGGCTGGAGAGCAGCAGGGAGATTGCGCTATTAATAAGTGTTGAAGCTGGGGTTCAAAGTCAGAAGAGATAGAGTATTCCCCCACCCCCACAGAAGTTTCTCTGGCAGTGGCTGCGTGTATTCCATGGTTCCAGCTCCTGCTGGACATGTGGCCATAGTTCCAGCTTCTGTCAGGTAACCCTAGCTCCTGGGCTCCAGTACCACCTGACCTCCCTTTGACCCTCAGGCTTAGGGTGGTAGTGTCTTTCTGCTCTTGCTAACTTCTGGGTTTGTTCACCATTCTCTGTTTGGCTTCTCAGTTGGTGCCAATTCCCTGCATTGAGTCTTCTGTTTTAAATATTTAGAGTAGTTTCTTTTTCTTCATTCTACACTGACTGATATGATGCACCCAGACTTAGAAAACGCTTAAACAAAACAAAACATGGTAATGATGCATGATAACTCATAATTAGCCCGAACTATTAACTGTGTAATAGTAATAGTTGCTAACAACAGGTTGTGCCTTAGATATTTCTAGACTACCAGACACAATCCATTCCCTAAAACTAGCAGTAAACTTAAATCTGCTCTACCTGATATAAAAAGTAAATCACTGTAAACCTTCGTGTCTTCACTGTTGTTAGTAACACGTGTGTGTGTGTATATGAGACATATCATAACTACTACTCTTTGCAAAATAAAGGGTCGTTGAAATAGAAAAGCTCTTTAGTGCTGGCAATCGTTAAGTCTGAAACCAGTGTCCAAGTCAAAGATGAGCCCAGTAACAGCTCAGACATCTTTTAGGGATTTTGGACCTGCCACCCGTCACTGTTGTCACTGCCGTTGTTGTTGTCATTATCGTCATCGTCGTCTTCATCGTCATTGTCACCGCCACCACCACCACCACCACCAGAAACAGTCATGAGCTAAATGCCCAGTACTGTGGTCTTCATGTTGACCTATGAGCTCAGTGATCCATCATAGCTACCTTATGAGAAAATCGAGTCACAGAGAAATTAAAGAGTTTATCTATCACCTGGATAGTAAAGGGGCAGAGCTGAGATGTGATCCCAAGCAGTCTGGCTCTAGAGTTTGAACAATACCTTAATTGTGACCTGATAGGACTTTCATTCATTGTACCATAACCTCTGCTCCTTCCCTCTCAGATTCTCCCCAACTCTTGGGACAGGAATGTGTAATATTTCATAAGTACTCCACTGGAAAAGCACAAGTTCTGCCCCGTGGAGTGAGGAAGGGTATCAAAAGGGCTCTGTCTCACACAATAACTGCTCACCCTTGAAAATAACTAGTCAGAGAGAGGCTGGAACATCTCTCAGGGGAAGAGTCTGAGGAACAGAAAATAGGGTATTTGGAAGGATTTGTCTTTCCAGGAGTTAAATCAGTTTAGAATGGAAAGTAGAAGAAAAAAAAAATACCCACAAAAATGATTTTCTGCTTTAAAAAATAAATAAATAAAAAAACCTTAAAATTATGGAAATTGTTTCTGACAGCAAATTGCTCCTAATTAATTTCTTGGCTCTGCTGGGAAAATGTACTGTTCTGTTGATTTCTAAATTCCACCAGCTTAATTATCAAAAGACATTTTTTCCCTAAAACTATTAACATGTGGGTTTGCAGTTGGGGGTTTATCAGCACAGTGTGAAGGGCCAGGGAAGAGGAGGGAAGTAGGGATTTGATGGGCACCAGGAGCCCTAGAGACCCAACTCAAAGCCTGTCCCCCACATATCAAAGTCCAGGAAAACGTCGCATCCACAAGAAAAGACATCTGAATGGTGCAGGCAGAATCATAACGCAAGGACTGTGTGGCAATGGAGTTGGAGGAGTTGGACTCGAATTCCATCTCTACCACCTACCTTAGACAAACAGTTGAGCCTTTTCAAGCCCGAGTCATTTTTCTAAAATGGCACTAGTAATAATGTTAACTACCATTTACAGAACTCTTGCTACATGCCAAGCAATAGCCTAAGTGTTTTTATGTATATTAATGTGTTATTCTTCTCCCCAGCCCTACGAAATAGTTACGGCAACTCTCTCCATTTTACAGGTGAGAAAACAAATTCAGAAGAGCCATGTAAAACACCTGAGGATTCACGTGTGATGAGTGACAGAGGCCAGAAAACAACCCAGGAAGCTGGACTCACTGTGAGAGAAAAAGGAGCCTATTCCCCAGCTATGGGTCAACCTGTCAGCCCTCCTCATTAGACTGACAAGGTAAGAGGAGCATTTTCTAATTGATTATGTGTCCAAAATGCAGTTAATTTCCAATAAGTAAATAAATGGCTTAGATGCCCAATTAAATATTGGCAGAATTTAAATCTGGAATCAGTTAATTTGGTGCAATTCAAGAAAAAAAATTCAATTTCAGTCACTCAGCAGATGTTAATCAAGTATCCACTATACCAATCAGTGAATAACCTTGGGCACTCAGCAATTTTGTTTCTGGGGACTGATCCTAAGAAAATAATTGGATGATTGTGTAAAGATAGATGAACAAAAATATTCATCACAGAAATCATTCATTCATTCATTCAAAACATATTTGCTGAGAGCCTACTATATATCGAGCATTGTTCCACGTATTTACACCAAATAAGACAAAGTCCCTGCTCTCATGCAACTTTCAATCTTGTAGAGAAGGCAGATAAAACCCAAATGGACATACAATGTCAGGTAGTGATAAGAGCTATGAAGTAAAATGAAGCAGGGTAGGGTAAGGGAATAGACTGTGAAAAAACTGATTTTTTGTTTGGGGACTCAGTAAAAGTGTCTGTGAGGAGGGGCAATTTGAGTAGAGATCTAAACAACATGAGAGGGTGAGCCATACAAATGACTGGTGTCGAGCAGAAGTGTAGTTTATAAGCTAGTTTTCTTTGTGACCTTAGGCAAATCACTTCAGATATCCAGCCTCCTGGGCTGGGACAAAGCAAGGTCCCTTCCCTCTGTCCTCCCACCTGCGTTCCAGAAAGGAGCTCCTCCCTTCCATTGGGTCCCAGAACAAGGCTGAGTTGTAACTGAGAGAGCCCCCTATTTCTAAAATATTTTGCAAAATCTCAAGTGCTACACAGATGTAAATTAATCCTACTCATCTGCTGAGGCCAAGCTTAACTATTCCTCTCTGAAGCCTTTCCTCACTTTGTCAGGAAAAATGTTTTTGGACTCCCTTTATACTTTTTAAAATTTTTTTATTTTTTAACTTTTGAGTCAAGGACAATGTCTCATCTGTTTCTGAATCACAGCCCCTAACTTGGTTACTGGTACACAGTGGCGTTTAATATGGGATAGCTGAATTGACTTAACAAGGCATTTGGGAACTGCACAAGATTTTGACATGAGTTGAGTAAAGCTTTTAGTTAATTCAAATCTACTCTCTTATATAGTAGGCACACAGGAAAAGCTCGTTGAATAAATAAGCCCATGTGAAAAAAAGTTTCTTTTTACTGAGTGAGGATTACCCCATCTCTGCAAGGAAATCCTTGTTTTGACAACAGTCAGACATGGTAATATAAAGATGCAGAGTGCAGACAAGTGGAGAGATATAAGAAATATTCACCTTTGCTAAAGGTCCACTATATGGCAGGCAATATGTTAGGTAGACCATTGAATCATTACCCTAGTTGACATTCAGGATAATCCTGAGGTTGCCCTCATTTTATAAATGAATAAAAATATATCAGAAAAATTAAGGCATTATTTTCAAGTACAAAGTTGAAGGGGAGTAGCAGGATTAAAAAGCCAGGAATGTCTGGTAAAATGCCCTTGTTCTCCCAAACCATTGTCATGACAGGTGGTCCAGGGGAGGCTGTAAAAGACTTCATGAGAGCTCTGGATGATGCTGGGTTTCCCTCTCCTGAGGGTGAATCAGTTTGCTGGCTTCTATATGAGGAGATGGTTGCTGTTTTCAGAAGGCACACACAGACCCATAGTCACACAAGTAAACATCTTGGTGCTTTAGCAAGTCAAAGGATCTACAGTGTGGGTTCTGTACAGTCCAGACTCCACTCCAGGTAAAAAACCTGCCTTTCCCAGGTCACCATGTTTGTTTTACTCTAATAGCACCAACTGCTTCTCCCTCATATTATTGCCAACAAGTTTCTCCTATTTGACTATGAGCACTTCGAGGTTCAGGGCTTGGTATTCCTGCCTCTCTTGTGCCTAGTCCAGAGCCTGGCACAAAGACCTTAAATTATTGCAAATAAAAAGAAAGAGACTCTGATGGTTAATTTTATGTGTCAACTTGACTGGACCATAGAGTGTCCAGATATTTGGGTAAACTTTATTTCTGCATGTGTCTGGAGGGTATTTCTGGATGAGATTAGCATTTGAAGTAACTGAGTAAATCAGATCAAGTAAAGTGGATTGCCGTCCCCAATGTGGGTGGACATTATCCAGTTCATTGAGGGCCTTTTTGAACAAAAAGGTAAAGGAAGGGAAAATTTGCTTTCTCTCCACTGATTGAGCTGGGACATTAGTCTCCTGTCCTTGGGGGTTAAGCCATTGGCTCTCCTGATTCTCTGCCCTTCTGACTCTGACTGGAATGACACCATCAACTTTTCTCAGTCTCCAGCTTGCTGATTCAAGACCATGGGACTTCTCAAACTCATAATCATGTGGGCCAATTACTTATAATAAATCTCTTTGTGCGTGTGTGTGTGTGTGTGTGTGCGCGCGCGCGCGTGTGTGTGTGTGTGTATTGAGTTGGTTTTGTTCCTCTGGAAAACCCTAATACAAATATTTTGGTACCAAGAAGTGGGGTGCTGCTATAACAAATACCTGAAAATGTAGAGCGAGTTTTAGAACTGTAATGAGTAGAGACTGGAGGAATTTTGAGGTGTATGCTAGAAATATGGATGTTAAAGGTGGTTCTGGTGAGATCTGAGATGGAAATAAGGAACGTATCATTAGAAACTGGAGGAAATGCGATCCTTGCTATAAAGTGGCAAAGAACTTGTCTAAACGGTGTTCTAGTCTTTTTTGGAAGACAGAACTTGCAAGTGATGAAATTGAATGTTTAGCTAAGGAGATTTTTAAACAAAGTGTTGAGGAAGTGGCTTGGTTTCCCTTGACTATTTATAGCAAGAAGAGATTATTAAGCAAAAAAGAAACAGAACTTAAAAGATTTGGAAAATTCTTAGCCTTTCCATATTGCAAAAAGTGAGAAAGTATGTTTGGAAGAGAACGGTAGGGATGTGGCAGGACTATCACTTGACAAAGAGATCATGGATGCAACTCATGAACTTAATGAGCCATCTCAAAAGAAGCCAGAAATAGAGATGAGATTATACCAGTAGAAACACTACCAGCTGGAACTAAAGGAAAAAGAGAAAGTGGGATGAAATGAAGAGAGGCTTTGGAATTCTTGGATTCTATAAGATGGGACCATAAAGCTATTTGGCTGTGAATGTGCATTATTCCTCAAGAAAAGGAAGATTGACACCAAAGGAGACTCGGAGATCATCAGGGCTGCCATTTCCACCACAGGCCTGAGGAGGGCTAGTTCCTCCTCAGTTTCAAAGGGTAGGGCTCCCTCTCTACTTCTGGCAGGCCAGGAGGCCCCTGCCCTGTATCTCAGGGATGGCAACCTCCCCAGAACCATGGGGGCGTTCTGGCAGGCCAGGAGGCCCCTGCCCTCTCAGGGATGGCAACCTCCCCAGAACCATGGGGGCGGAACTGCTCTGCCTAGCCATGGGGTGACTTTGTACTCAGTGGGCCTGAAAGGCACAGCATTGAACCAAAGAGGATTTGAGTCAAGGCTTAAGATGTAATGGAGCTGCCTTACTAGGTTTTGGATTTGCGCAGGCCCCGTCATTTCTTTCTTCTTTCCAGTTTTTTCCTTTCGGAATGGGAATGTCCATCCTATGCTTGTGCCACTATTATATTTTGGAAACACATAACTTATCTGTTTTCATGGGTTTACAGCTGGAGGGTAATTTTGCCTTCAAGATAAATCATACCTTGAGTCTCACTCATATCTCAGTTAGGAAATATTTAGATAAGACTTTGGACTTTACCTTTTAGAGTTGATGCTGGAATGAGTTAAGAATTTTAGGGCTGTTGGGATGAAATAAATATATCTTGCATGTGAGAGACATGAATTTTGGGGGGCAAGGGGCAGAATGTTACAGACTGAATATATCTGTTCCTTCAAATTCATATGTCGAAGCTCCCCCGCCCCCCATAGCCCCCAAAGTGATGGTATTTGAAGGTAGAGACTTTGGGAGGTAATTATATTTAGATAAGATCTGGGGGGGTAGGGGGGGTCATGATTGGATTAGTGTCATTGTAAGAAGAGGTAGAGAGACCAAAGTCTTCTCTTTTGTAATTTGGGTTGAGAATAAAATACCATTGAGCCTTGTTATCCTTGAACAGCTTCTTCACAAAGCCCTGAACTCCTCCCTTGATGAGAGTTGCTGCATGTTCAGATTCCAGAGTGACCAAGGTTTCTCTCGAACCTGGTTGGTGTTGGTAGCTGGGGGCCTTAGTCACCAGCTTTGTCACATGTTCTTGTAATCAGGCTTTGCAGGGATGGAGGTTTCATATAAATGCCTTATCCTAATAAAAAAAAATAGCTATCTATCATGTACTCCATGGTTCCTCTGTGAATGGTGAATCATGAGTGTGTTAAACACTCAAACACATTGAATTTAAAAAGGTTTTTCAGAAATATAGGCCTAGAAGAACTATTCCAAGTTACTAAAGGGGATTAAAAGTTTGATCTTACTCTGTGAGGTTTGGGATAAGGGTGCCAATTTACCCTATCCAAATGAGTCTTAGAACTCCCAATAAAGAGAGAATGCTGAGTTTTATCTATCTCTTCAAGAGTAAACACCCTTAAGTGCCTGAGATGATGGCAGGTGCCAGGATCTAACGGTGAGCAAAAGCAGACATGAGCTCTGCCTTCATGGAACTTACAGGTTAGTGGGAGAGAGAGATGTTCTTCAAATAATCGGTATAATTAAACTCTGAGATAAGTGCTATGAAAGAAAGAACAGTGTTCTATGAGTAAACACAGCAAAGGACTCTGACTGAGATTACAAGTCCAAGGACGGTTTCCCTGAAGAAGTAAGCTTGTGCTGAGATATGAATAACATATAGGTGGTAATGGAGAGAAGGGAACAGCAAGAACATCACAGGAAAGTTATAGCACCAAGGGGTAGTCAAGTGGTCCATAATCTTAATGAACCCCCATCAACTCCAAATAAACAATCTAAAGTAAACTACAATCTAAGGAAAAATAAATGGCTTGCTATATACAAATGCAGCCTCAAGACCCTAGAATTCTCTTTCCAACCAGGATACTACTTTTAAGGTTCTCCAATAAAGAAATATGGGGGCCAACACTAATCCACATTATGTTATAAATTTTAAAACTTCATATTTTCCTGCTTCCTCAACATCCCCCCCAAAAAACAGACTGTGAGCACCCTGCCCAGGTAACCAGGTACACTACTGTGACTGTGATAAGGCTGGCCCTTGCCACAAGTTCCCCCTTCTTCCCTCCCTGACTGACCTAGTAACAACCAAATGCACCAGTGAAAGCCCTTTGCATCTTTTCTTGTGAACTCTACCCTGACCCCCATTAAAAGCCCTGCCTATGGTCCTCACTCTCTCTTTCTTCCCATCTGCTTGGCTGAGCCCGCTCCCCTGGCACTGCTTCCCATGTAACTCCCTACTGGCACATGGTGATGGTATGTGGAGGTGGAGCCTTTGAGAGGTAATTATATTTAAATGGCATCTGTCTCTCTAGGACCTATGACTATAATAAACTTTCTTTTTCTGCACCTCTCCTGTGTTCCCTCTTGTGGCTGTACCTGACTGACCATCACCAAAAAGAACATAAAACATAAGCAGAGGAAATAATATGTCTAAAACATCTTGTGATCAACGGAAACATGTAGGTTCCAGGAATTGAAAGAAGCCAGTGTGGAAAGAATGTTGGGGCATGGAAGGGGGATGGGACAAGGCTGGAGAGATTATCCTAAAAGCCCTGGAAAGCCAATGAAAAGTTTTAAGCCAATGGAGATGGACAAGTGTGATGCTAAAATAAGTGCTGTTTGATGAGTGAGTTCAAGGAGACCAGTTAGGGGGCTATTTTAGTTCAGATGAAAGGCAATGAAATTTTGGACCAGGATGGTGGCAAAAGAGATGGAGAAAAGTGGATGAATTTGGATCTTCAGGAGAAGCACCAGAAAGAGCAGGAGTAGAGGACAGGTGACCTAGATATCTGTCCTGGTTCTGTTACAAATATCTGTATTACCTTGCTCAAATCCCTTCCCGGGATTTCAGCACCCCCGTCTCCCCGCTGGAAAGCCCCCGAGCTTCCTCTAAGAAATGGTTAGAATCTGAAAACCATAGAATTTCAGAGATCTTCTGGTATTGACATCCGTGGTTCAATAATTTTGTGATCCAATCCTTTTTTCCTCTCTTCTTCAAATGCCTGAGACTTTCCTTTCTTAAAACATAGTTGCTGGAATGATATCCAAGCCTGTAGCTTGTTGATACATAGTTGTGACACCTTGAATCAGGCTATGAACCAGACATTGCCAGGTGTCTACTGCACAAAAGAAAAGAAAAAGAATCTCTCATTGGAAGCTCCCCCTAGAGACCCAAAGAATCAATAATGGAAAATCAGTGTCAGATGGGGAAATGCCTTTGTTGATGGTAATGATGATGACACTCATAATAATTTCTTAACTTCGTCTAGTGTCTCAATGCGCCTTGTTTCATTTGACACGACAGCTTTGCGAGCTATGCCAAAGCACAGAGGAACAGAGTGAGCTCAAAAGAAAAAGGAAAAAATGTCAGCACTTAAAGAGACTTTAGATATTCATTTATTTGGCAAATATTTATTAAACCCCTACTATGTGCTATAGTCTTGGAGCCGGTATAAATAGGCAAGGTCTGTGTTCTCATGGGGATTAAAAGATATTAAAATTTATAATAATACGAAGATACAATATGTAGTAAGTAATAATATAGTATATGTTGATATATAATGTATGACAAAATATAATAAGATAATAATTATTGTTTATAGTAAGTTCTAAGAAGGAAAGTTGGGGTGGGGAGTTAACAAGTAAATGGAGATGGTAATTTTCAATAGAAAAGTCAGAAAAACATTCTTGGCAAGATGGCATTACAGACAAAAAGAACAATAACTACAAAGGCCAGTTATGGGAAAGGGCTTGACTTGTCTGAGGAACAAAATGGAGACCTGTTTGGTTAGAGCATAGTGAATGAGATAGAGAGAGAGAGATGAGATGAGGTGAGAGAGATGAAAGAACACAAACCAAAAATGCTCTGTGGACCATGATAAAGAGTTTGGATTTTATTTTAAGTAATGGGAAGCCATTAAAAGTTTTAATCAGGAGAGTGATATGATCTGATTTCAGCTCTAAAAAGGTCATTCTGGCTGATGTGTGGATAATGGACCACATGGTGGCAGAAGTTAAAATTGACAGGTCAAATAGGAGGTATTATAGTTTTCTAGTCAAAGTGGGAGCTGGTGGCTAAAAGAGAAACATGGTGGAGATGAAAAGCAATGGGAAAGTTCAAGATATATTTTGGGAGTAGAATAGATAGGAGTTGGTGATGAATTTGGATGTTAGTTAAAGGAAATCTTTTAACCTCTTTATCTTTGCATGTGGGCAAGCTGAGGACCAAGAAAGAACAGAGATGAGAGATCACTGAAATGGAACTTAAATTCAAGACTTCTAATTCCACATTCGGTTCTCTTCCCAGTGTACCATTCCTCTCAGATCAAAGTGACGGCTCAGCCCATTGTGGCTGGAGGGTGCTCAGTAGAGTTGAGACATATGACTGTTATTAATATTAACTGGTGCCAAGTTGGTGTATGGTGGGGAGGCTCCTGGGCATTGCTGTTTTAGGAGAGTAGTCCTGTGTTGCCTCATTCCCTACTTGCTACTGCTAGCCCCCTCCCGGCCCAGGGTGTGTCAGGAAAGGAAGATGGCCTCCTCTCCTGCTGAGGGCATATGGCTGCTCTCTGCTGATCCAGAATAGAAAACTGGACAGTGTGTTTTGTAATGTTCCACCTTCATAGATGAAGAAATGAATTTGATGTCAATTTCAGTCCAGACTCCTCCGCAGGTTCATGTTACCTTTGGACTCTTAGTTTTCCTATTTTCACTGGGATATTTGGGAACCATGGACAATTAAAGCCCATCTACTCTTATGCCCTATTCACATAGAACACTTCTTTTGTTCATATTGTGCATCTTTTATTCATATTGTGCTATAAGGCTGCCAAAGGCAGAGACACCTCTGTGTGCCCAGGGCCTGGCAGAGCACTGGCACAGACTATATAACTATATATTCTGTTATAGAATATATAGTTATATAGAGAATATAGTTATATAGAGAATATATAGAGAATAAAGTGGTTAACCTCTCCCAGCTTTGGTTTCCTCAACCTTTAATAGGAAATAATTAATAGTTACCTCACAAGATTTTGAGGTTTAAATGAGTTAACATACATGTAAGACAACTAACACAGTGTAGGAGCTTAATAAACATATTCACACATTATCTATATATCAAAAACTTCCCCTCGATCAACATCTTTGGATAGTAGGGAATGCAAATTAAAACCATAGTAAGAAATCACTACAGACTTATTAGACTGGCTAAACTTGTAAAAATACTGCCAATTTCAAACTCTCGTGAGAATGCAGAGCAACTGGAACCCTGACACATTGCTATCAGAATGCAAACTGGTACAGCTCCTTAAAGTGTTAAACACAGTCATCATCGTACGACCCAGCAATTCCCCTGCTAGGTTATTTACTAAAGAAAGAAAATTGTGTTTGCACAAAAACATGCAAATGAATATTCATAGCCTCTCTATTCATAATTGCCCTAATGGGAAACAACCCAATGTCCTTCAGTGGTCAATGTGTAAACTGAGGTACATCCCTACAATTGAATAGTACTCAGCAATTAAATAGAGTGAACTATTGATACATACAACTTGGATGAATTGCAAAAAGCATTAAGCTAAGTGAAAGAAGCCGGTCTTAAAAGGTTACCTACTGTATGATTCCATTTTTTAAGGCATTCTTGAAAATACAAAACTATAGTGATGGAGAACAAAGCAATGCTTGCTAGGGCTTGCGGGGAAGGGTGTAACTACACAATGATTATACCAGGCAGTCCTTTGAGGCGATGGAACTGTTCTGTATCCTGATTGTGGTGGCAGATACACAAATACATACCTGTGTTAAAATTCATAGAGCTGTATAAACAAAAAATAGTCAATTTAACAGTGTGTTAAATAAAATAAAAAGCTTTCCCACACTGGCCTCTCAACTCTAGGGTGTCTTTTTAACCTAAAATAGTATCTTGGTTATTCAACTTATATCTCATTACAAAATGTAAAAAAAAAAAAAAAACGAGAGAAGAAGCAGGTTGTAGACAGTGTGCAAGTACATGGGAGACTGCTTGTCTAGAAGTTTCTAAAGCTAGAGCTGCTATTTCATTTCAATTCAATACTGAACTTTCAAAGAGGAAATAGTCCCCCCTCCCCCTTTTAAAGCTTTGCTAGTAAAACTGTCCTTGCACTGAGCCAGCGATAAATCTGCAGAACGCTATGGTAATGCCCAAGGAGAAGGCAAAAGGGGCCTCCATAAACCATGCGAGTTGAACTACTACAGATGTTGCGGTGGGAATTTATGGTTTTTGACAGATCCTTATCTCTTCTTGCCAGTTTCCGCACATTGAATCATGCACTAGCAGAGTCTATTTTAAGAGCCATCGTTTTTTTCTTTAAATATTAAAAAAAATCTGTGGCAATTAATTTCTTCCATACTGTTCTATCATGACAAATAAATGTGAAATGCATATTTACAGAGCACATGTAATTGCATTTGGGCACATGCAAATGACATGCAAATCTTACATTCTAAATGAGTTTGTTTATCATTCCTGAATTCTAATCCAAGGACTTTACTTTTAAAATTCAGTTTACATTCTGACATGTATACAAATGAGTTTGACTCTGGAAAATAACTTAATAAACTCGGGGTTAGCTATGCAATTAGAGGAGGCATCTGGGAGCTATAAAATCTGGGAAACAACATTTACATCTTTTTCTGCATTCGTGGTTTCAATTTCCTAGCTCAAACCCTCTCCCCATCGGCCTGCACTCCCCTCACTCTAACACCCCATTTCCCATTATTCCTGCAATCCCATCATTTGAAATGGCTTCCCCCCGCTTTTTTTTCTTTCTAGGGGAAGGTAAGATGAGTGCATTTCACTAAGGATAACCTCATCAAGTCATTGTTCTCAGTGCAGCATTTTCAAGAACTAAAATCAGAGTAATAAATAAAATGAAAACTAACAGAATTAGCATTGATCAGGACTTTCATTCAGATTTCTTATAATTAGGGTTGGCCCAGTGCTAAAGTTTTCCCATGGATTACTGACCCTCTAAAGAAATCCATGAGCAGTTGCAAATCTGATTTTCCAAAGGTCATAAGAAAGAAAAGAGAAAGGGGGATCATATTCTGCCAGAGCTTTCAGAGGGAAGGAAACGGAACTATAAAATGAAGTGAAATGGAGGTTCCTCAGAAATTAAAAATAGAACTACCATATGAGCCATCAATCCCACTTCTGGGCATATATCCAAAAGAACTGAATGCAGGGTCTTGAAGAGATATTTGCACATCCATGTTCATAGCAGGACTATTTACAATAGCCAAGAGGTAGAAACAACTCACATGTCCATTGAAGGATGAACAAAATATGGTATATACATACAATGGAATATTATTCAGCCTTACAGGAAAGGAAATCTTGTCACACGCTACACTATAGATGAAGCTTTAAGACATCATGCTAAGTAAAAAAGCCAGTTACAAAAAGACGAATATGATATGACTCATATGAGGTACCTAAAGTAGTCATAAAAACAGAAAGTAGAATGGTTATTACCAGGGGCTCAAGGAGAAAAGGGAAGTAGTTGTTAACTGGATATAGATTTTCAGGTTCGCAAGGTAAAAAAGTTCTGGGGGATCTGTTGCACAATAGTGTGAATATACTTAACACACTGAACTGTATACTTAAACATGATTAAGATGGTAAACAAACAAACAAAACTCAAACATTGCCCAGGGAAAGGGTACCTTGAAAAAAAAAATTGATGTGTAATAAAATTACCTTATGTTGGGATAACAGTGGATGAGCTAAGATTGTAGAACTATGGGTGATTTTTATGATCTCTAAAATTTTCATGAGGTGATACTTTGCTTAAAGATATACAAATTTCTAAGAATGGTATTTTAATAAAAATACCTTGTTAAAATGGAGTTAAGTTCAAAAGACATGTTTTGCTCTTAATAAAATCAGCTTTAAATGATGGTAGGACAGTCTTTTGTGAGTCATATTATTAGGTAAATGATGGTCCACAAGCCAAATCTGGCCTGTCGTTGCCTATTTTTATATGGCCCATGGGCTAAAATAGTTTTCATATTTTTAAATGATTGAAAAATAGTCAAAAGAATAATATTCCGTGACATGTAAAATTATATAATATTCAAATTTCAACATCACTAATAAAATTTTATTGTACACACACAAAATAAAAGCTGAAAATTCCAATTCTGAACTTCATAGAGGCTTAGATTCATAGAATATTCTAATCGGAAAGACCTTATGAATTGATCTAGTATGAACTTCTCATTTTACAGGTAGGAAACAGAAAGAGTGAGAGAGGTGAAATGACCGCCCTTGAGTCCTAACGAGTTCATAGCAGAGCTGGAACTCTCTACATGGAGCACTTTTCTCTATTATTGATTGGGCAGATCCAGTGAGTCAAATTATGACGCAGCATTCTCTTCTGCTTCTTACTGATTCCCATTTTTGGGTAACATATATTGAATAGTATATTTATTATAAGCCATGTATACCTTACAGTGTTTGTGGGTTAGTCCTCACAACTGTCCTGTGAGGAAGGTCGTATTCCACCTAATGTGTAGAGCTCATTATTCTCCACCTCCTGCCCTGCGCACCAGCCATTCTTGTCCTTGTCAGGCTGTCCGCTCATCTTAGTTTGTTCGTCCTGTTCATTTGTTGCTTTTAATGAACACTTTTTAAATCTTCTGATCTCATACCAATGATCATTCCCTTCTTTAAACTCATGCACTAACTGACCTCTCATGTTCAAAGTCATATATTCTACGCCCAAAAGACAGAGATTGATAAACACCCTGTAATCCTGCCTTTGTATATGCCGTCCTCTTAGCTTCACCCATCACCCTCTGTGCCTCTGCTTTCACCTTTGTGGTAAAATCCTGTGCATCTTTTAAGACCTGACTGATATTAAATTATGGTATTTACTCATAAAGGTTTTTGTGAAGGTTAAGTGAGTAAATATAGCAAAAGTACTTAGAACAGTACCTGGCATACAGTATGTGCTCAGTAAGTGTTGCTTATTATGGTTTTCACTGTTTCTGCAGCATAGTCTAGAGTATTTGGTCGGGTGGAAGCCAGTGTAGCAGGAGGCCCAGCATGTTACAGGCCTGATCTGCCCCATTTCCTTGAGAGTATTGGCTTAAGGGGTATAAACTCCTTTGGTTATCAGCAATGTGAGACCAGCAACCCGGGAGATACCAGAAAGGACCTCAGGCCAAAAAATACATTATTTAGACCAAACTTTTGATTGTGTCCTGCAGCCCCACACCCCATCCCACAGTAAGTAAAAGAAGATAATCATTTGTACTTTAAAAAGAAGGAGCTTTCTATACCCAGGTTATGGTGAATCTCCCCAATGCTAGTACATGGTAAATACTCAACAAATTTGTAGATCAAATGAATGATGGGTGGCAAGACATAAGGAACAGACTTTGCAGTCAGTGTGCTCAGCCACTTAAAACCTGGGTGATTCTGAGTGAATTACACAACCAATCTAAACTTTAGCTGCTGCTTCTCCAAAATGGGGTAAAAATATTTACAATAACAGGATGGTAATTAGGATTTAGACAATTATACAATATGTAGTACCTAGCACAGTAGAGTACTCTGTGAGGAAGACCCTCAATATTAATTCCATGTGTCATCTACAAATTGAGTGCAGGGACTCTGGTCTATAAATGCCTTAAGGATAGAGTGTGTCCTATTTGTCTCTTTATACCTAGTTTTTGAAGCAAAATAACATTTAAGAAATATTTACTAGCTTCAATTGAATTGACTTCGATAGAAATGTAATTAGATGATCTTTTAGATTCCTCTCAGTACTAACACAGAAGTTGGCGCATGATCTGTGTTCATAAACGCTTGTAGAATATAGTTCTATAGTGGCCTGATTCCAGGATTCCATTAATGGAAAAGCATGTAATTCTCAGAGGGGCACTAGAGGCAGGGCCACATATGCACTCACTGCTGGCATTGTCTCA
>NW_006441955.1:2500555-2506203 GCF_000325575.1 Pteropus alecto
TCCATACCCTCTTTCTCAGAGGAAAAAAAAGTGGCACTGATAAATCCATTATGCCCCTCCTGCATTTATATGGAGAAAAAGATTCTAATTTTCTGCCGTGGACCCAGGGCACACTCAGAAATCACTCCTTGTCCTATTCAGGCCTGGCCTGTGTCGTTCCTGCTGGGTAGCATGAAAACCATTGCTCTTTTTTCCCATCTTGTTAGCTTCCCTTTGAAGTCCCCTTCCTTGTCCCAGCAACACTGAATGGACTACATTTTCAAACATCCGAGTCATTATCTCATTGTTCTAAATGGCATATTTCTGCCGCCAGCCCTGTAACTGCTCTCCTTTAGGTGAGTCCTGAGGAATTTCATGGCCTTAATGAGTACATCAATTATTGTTCGTGAAAGAGCCGATGTTGCCTTAAAGGTTATTTGAAGGTTGATTGCTATCTCAGCGCTTATATCTAGCAAATCTATCTCAGCCTTATGAATGCATTTGACCTTTTTATAGGTACAGGAGAAAAATAACAGAATAAAAGTTAATTTAGACCTCTATAATACAACTTTTTTTTTTTCTGAAAGAAATGAAAGGGCATTGAAATCGATACCTGCACAATAACATGCTGATGAATGTTGGGACCCAATTTTCTCATTTTGCTAACTCAAGATTGGGAATTCTGAATAGTTTTCAATCCTGCATTCTTTGGGCACTGTGAAGTCTGCCGTATTGTGTCCACACAATGCTGCTGCACACTCATTATGGGAGTACCAGTGGTTCTGAAAAGGTCAGTTAGTTAGAAATGTCAGCATTCAATGGAGCCGCATAGACCTGTGTGTGCACGGATCCAATTAGAGCAGCCAGGCACCACCAGTGTACGCAGGAATCCTAATGAGAAAGTAGAGGGAAAGGGGAGGGACCTTTTTTCTTTCTTTCTTCTTCTTATCCAAAAGAAACGGAGGTTGCTTTTCAAACACCCTACAGGGGCTTGTTTAAACTTTACTAAACACCACTTAGGCTCTAGGTAGGCTGAGAGGGGAACCTCAGCTTCTGCAAAGGCTAGAACAGCCAGATGTTGAAGGGAAAGTAATGAAACGGGCGGGAACAATACTTCAGACTTAAGCCCGAAGGAATGGGTTAGGATACCCATTCACAAGACTTCCTTAGGTTGATAGCTGACTAAGAGGAAAATGGCCTTCATATTAAGTTCAATTCTAAATAATTTCTAGGCCCCTACTATGTGCCAGGTCTCGTGATTAAAAACTAGCCTTTGTCATTTTTGACAAATATAAACCACTTAGACAAGCAGGTGTTAGGTGTGCATAAAAACCTGTATGTATATATTGGCTGATGTTTCTTGAATTTACTGTACCAGTGCATCTCAATTTCTAATCTATCACAAACTGATATTTGAGAAAAGTCCACTGATCATAAACTTGGATACTGCAGAGATGTCAAACTGATATTAGAGATTCTACTTTCTCTCAACTTCTATGTTTAGCTCATTGTGGACAAACAGTTTACACACTGGTAGTAGTCTGTGGACAAAGCTTTGAGTAGCACTGCTTTGACTACCTGTCATTTGCTTGTTTTTAATTGCTGCTCCTCACCTTCACTGTCTCTACTCTATTTTGTACTGAAAATTATATTGGACTCTCTTTTCTGGTTCAATCACTGTGTAATTCTTTAAAACATTTTTTGATATTTGTCTTTTGGCACCACAGTCTCCTCCCAGAGTTAGAACCCGTTACCAGCAGCCCCTGTCTGAAGTTGCATGGACTAACCAGCCCAAAACAACAAACAAAACCCTGGGTAATTTTGTTACAAGTAATCCAGGGAACATACTTTCAGAAGAAATAAAGGATTTTACAGGGAACCACACTGTTGGATTTCTAGGCTCTGGAGGTGGTGATGACCTGCTTGGTTCTAGGCTCCAGATATTCCGACAGCCCATCCCTTTAACTGAGGCCACTTAGCGCCCCTTTCAGCCTGTCAGATCCCAGGATCATTCTGGCTTTGTCAGGTAAGGGGAGGGACAGTGGATATAAGCAGTGTTGGATTAGTAAATTAGAGAGTGGGGATTAGTGTCTGCTTTTGTTCTGATCTTCACCCCTAATTTTCTGCATCCAGATCTTTATCTCAGGCTCCATGACTGTTTCTCATTCTAATACTCATTTCTGCAGTAAACTTGTCCTTTTCTCATTCAGTTTTTCTTTTAATATCTTTACAAACTCTGGATGAATCCACACCTGTAATTAGGAAGGCAGTTGAGAAATCAAAAGTCCATTGGATACTGAGTCTGAAAACCTGAGTTCAAGCTCTGACTTCTTTAATTACAAGCTTTTGTGAACTTAGGCAAATCTTATTTCTTTAAGGTAAAGATGGCTACTTCACAGGGTTGTTTTGTTGTTTGAATAAAGTACTGGATGCAAAATCACTTTGACATTGTAATGTGCTATATCAAAGCCAGTGGTGGTGGTGGTCAGGACTGTTGCTATTGTTATCCCCCATCCAGTGGAGAAAAGGTGGTTAGGTTGCCCCTCCTCCGAACCTTCAGGGAAGAAGGAAAGAAAGATCTGGGAATTTGGAGTATAAAAGTTGAGAATCAGAGGACTTAGTGGAAACAACATGAGCTTGTTCCTGAGACAGTCCCAGTCTGTTAACCCTAGAGAACAAAACATGAGCAGAGGCCAGAGCATGCTGGGGAGTTAGTCATCAGATCCTGATCTCTAAGGTAGTGTAGTGAAGGGATATAAGATGCTCCCTAGTGTATCATCTACAGCTGGAACTCAGCCCACCTCCCAAACTAATATAAAGACACTTGATATGGAATAAGCAAGTTTGAGTTCCCCTAAAAGCAGCTGGAAAATACCAATTCTCTTTTCATCACTGTAATTAAAAACTCTTCTCTAAAAAGCTAATCTTCTGCATAATCTTTACCATAAAGGAAACTTTTGAAGAACACATCTGGCCATCCATCCAAGAATGGAACTCAGACGAGCTGGGCTGATTCCTCCCTTATTTTTTGTTTCTAGAAAGAAGTGTATCAGGCTTAGGAGACAATGCTTCAGCCATTATTTGGAGGAAAGGAAATTGCACTGCAGTGCCAAACACAGACCCTACTGACACTTCATAGCTGGGGCTAGGTTAGTGAAAAAAAAATAGTAGTTTTCTGTGGTGACCATCCTCAAAGAAGGACATCCCACAACAACATGAGCACTTCCAAGGTTATGACATCTGCCAGTCACATTATCTCCTCTAACACTCAGAACAACTCGTGAGGTCAATATCATTAGCTTTATTTCAGGGATGAGAGAGCTGAAACTGTTAGAGGTTTTATTTTGCCTAAAATTGTATAAAGAATAAATGGTTGAGCTGAGATTTGAACCCTGGTCTAGCTGATCTCAAAATTTCTGCTGTATGCTACCTAGAATTTTTCTTTCCTTCCTTCCTTCCTTCCTTCCTTCCTTCCTTCCTTCCTTCCTTCTTTCCCTTTTTGTGTCTCTCCTTTTTTGTCATAGAGAGACTTTATTTTTCTGTCCCAATAGTGCTGTGTAAGCCCCAGTAATGGCAGGTCAGTAAATCTTGCTAAGGGCAAATTCTCACGTTCTTCAAGCCTACCCTCATCACTGTCTTTAATGTTTTAGGCCAGAGCATGAAAGATATGCACCACCCTCTATGAGATTCTATTGTATCCTTAGTATCTAGGAAATTCAAGTACATGTACATGGATCATATCTTGCCTCAACTTAATGGTTGCTCAATATCCATTTACCAAGAATGCAAAGAGCTATGATATAAACCGAAAACTGGATATTGGGGCATATAGCCTTCTTTCTCTAAATGAGAGATCTTATATTTCTCAATCTAGTGAGCCAAAAATATTTCTCACTTTTATGACCAAGGCATAATTTAGGTCTATGTTAGGATAGAAAGATACAGATAGACGAATGCAGCTATTTATTTATAGAAGAAACAGTAGCTAGATGATTCTCAGTACTTTTCCTGGAAAACCCTGCCAATCTCAAAAAGCCAGGCCATTATTCATATATCTTGGGAGTAAGAGGAGAACACTTGAAGGAATGAGGAAAGGTAAATGGGTCTGAAAAGAACCAAAGATATAGTACAGATGCTCCTCAACTTATAATGAAATTATATCCCAATAAACCCATCGTAACTTGAAAATATCATAAGTTGAAAATGCATTTAATATGCCCAACCTATCAAATATCATAGCTTAGCCTAGCCTACCTTAAACGCGCTCAGAACACAATATCCAAAAAATACTGGCAACATAGTACACTGTAGAATATCAGTTATTTGCTTTTTGATTGTATGCCTGACTGGGAGCTGCTGGCTCATTGCCATTGCCCCAGTATCATGAGAGAGTATCTTATTGCATATTGCAAGCCTAGGAAAAGATCAAAATTTAAAATTCACAGTACATTTTCTACTGAATGTGTATCACTTTTGCACCATTGTAAAGACAAAAAAATGTAAGTCAAACTATTGTAAGTCAGGGACCTTCTGTATTGATTATCATAATCCTCATTATTAGCATTTTGGTAGCCAGCCTCCAAGACGGCCCTTAAGTGATTCTCCTTGTATATGCTCTCACACAGTGACTAGGCTGATCTGTACAGCTAATAGGATATCATAAAATGATAGAGTATGACTTCCCCGGCTATAACATAAAAGACATTGCAGTTTCTACCTTGCTCTCTCTTGTATTAGTCCCTCTTCAGCAAGTCAGCTGCCATGTTGTGAGGGTACTCAAGCAGCCCTATAGAACAGTCTCTGTGGCAAGGAACTGAGGCCTCCTGCCAAAAGCCAGCACCAACTTGCCAATCCATGTGAGTAAATCATCTTGAAAGATGATCTTCCAATTCCACTCAAGTCTTCAGATAACCAGAGCCTTGTCTGACATCTTAACTGCAACTTCAGGAGAGATACTGAGCTGAACCTATCCAGTTAAGCTGCTACTAGAATCCTGATCTACACAAACTGTGAGATAATAAACATTTATTATTGTTTGAAACTGCTAAGGACTGGGGTAATTTGTCATGAAGCAATGCAATCACAATAACAACTATTTATTTAAAATCTATTATGGGTAATGCATTTTACTATACTAGCCACTCTCCATATATCTAATCTTCACAAAGTTATAAAAAGTATTATTATCATTCTGCTCTTACAGATGGTAAAAAGGAAATAAGCTACAGAAAAGCTTATAGACTTCCCAAGGTCAAACTCATAATGACCCCATCACAGAATGAGAAGCAATAGAGCAAACTGAGTTAACAGAAGGAAAACAGACTGGGTCCTATGACCCCTATATAAAGATGCACAGAAAAGAAGATATATTTCTGGATTATCTATTTACATGAACCAATGATTACCTATTTTTGCTTAAGCTAATTTAGCTTTTGATTAAAGATTCCTAATTATACAGTGCTGTGCCTTAATCCTATCTTTTATGTTGTGAATTCCAGTTCTTCTAGGCCTAGGGCCTGCATTCTATCTGATGGCCAAAGTCTTGCCAGTTCCTTTCTTACTGACTTCTCTCATGCTGATCAGCTATGGCGCTTTTGCATGCCACACCTCCAAATTCCCCTTCCCAGAGCTCAGCCCAACCTTCTGGATGTTCTAAAATGGGACCCTTG
>NW_006441955.1:2506239-2542742 GCF_000325575.1 Pteropus alecto
CCAGAACAAATATCCTAGGAACATACTACTCAGGTTGTCTCCTGGAGACCTTGAGAACAAACATGTTTCTCTCTGCCTTTATATGTTTCTCAGATTCTGGAATTTGTTTAAATAGATTTAATAAATTTCCTGAGAAACACTCAATGCTGTTGTTTTTCATCGTTGACATGAGAAGTAGGTTGAGGAGGGGGGATAGAAGTGGGAGTGTAGATTGATATAATCTTTCTGGAAAATGAGTAGGCAATAAGTCTCAATAACTCTTTAAATATATTAATGCTCTTTGGCCTAGTAATTCTACTTTTAAAATATACAGTACATATATATATATAACTTATGCAAAAGAAGTAAAAAGCTTGTTTTCACAAATAATTTTATGGTAGAGTTATTTATAAGAGAAAAACATCTGGAAATAATACAAATATAAAACAATAGGACATATATTTTTATAAACCAGGTTACATATAAAAGATGGAAGATACTAGAGCTTTTAAAAATAAGCATGCCTTTAAAATGCTTATAAAATGCTCATGGATTTAGTAATTCTACCCTTAGTAATCTATTTGAACATAACTTAAAATGTAGACAAAATATATACACAAAGATTAATAAGTTATTCATAAGGTAAAAAACCAGAATAAAGTTAAATATCCAGCATTACTGGCATGGGAAAATATTTCTGTTGTAATATTAAATGAAAAATCAGGATATAATTTTATATCTATATGATCTAAACTATGTAAAACAAAATTATACATGCATTAAAAAGGCAAAGAAGTAGATGTGTTAAAATATTAAACAGTGATTGCCTCTGGGAGACAACTGATATTTTCATCTTTATAACTTCTCTGTGTTTTTCAAAATTTGTTCCATGGGCATGTGCAATTTTTTAATAGAGAAAATTATTATAAAAAGATGGTAAGTATGTAAACTACATAGCAACATGAAGATTGTTTATGAAATAATGTAAGTGAAAAAAGATGTATATAAAAATTTACTGTGATTGCAATTATGTAAATATGTTTCTGCTTATAGACAAGAACTGCAAGGGAAAATGTATAAATAGAATTAGGTTTTGTATTGTGCTAAGGCTGTGGGATTAGAAGTAATTTATTTTTCTCTCTAAAGATCTCTTTAAAGTAGTTTTAATGATGTGTATGTGTTCTTTAGACCATCCTCCCTGTGCACATCCACTGTGCTGCTAACTTTCTGGCTGAGAGGCCGGGAGTCCTTCGGCTTCGCCTTGCTCCTGGTACTAGCCACTCTGGACTGGCTCCGCAAGCTGTGTTGGCTCTAAAAGTGGCCAAAAGGCAGTAAAAATGGCTAACTTGGACTTTCTAGGTCCTTTTGTCTCCAGAGGGGCTAAATTTACATCATGGGGACTTTAATTGGAGACAAAACAAAATTGTCATGCAGTGGCCAGCAGGCTCAGTCTACAACCATTTAATACAGGTATCGTTTTAACAATGTTAGCAGGAGGTTTAAAAAAAAATCTTTGTGGATTTTTGCAATCAGGGACAAATCTAGCTGTGATTTTTTTTTTTCTGGAGGTTTCCATGATATCTTAAGAAATCAATTGTCTCCTCAGGACATAGCCTAGCTAGTGGAAAAGTCTCAGTCACTATGCTATCCCTGACATTTCATGCTTTCCTCATCCTCGGCAAAGTGGGTCAGCATGAATTCTGTATGAGAAAGAAGACTCCATAGGCTAGTATCACAAATGATGTGATATTTATATGTAACAGTGGAAAAGGCAAAGGGCTTAGAATGAGACAGATGTGGATTTAAATCCTGACTCCATCACTTATTAACAGTGTTCATGTGGGTAGGTCACCTAATCATGCAACACCTTTGCTTTTCCATCTGCAAAACAAGAAAGATGATACCTATCTCATGAGACAGCATGGAGAATTATGTGAAAAATATATGTAAGGCACCTGAGTACCAGTATTAGATAACTTCCTAATGCTATCTTTTTAGTGTATGCCATCAAAAAGCTATAACCATTTGATGAGGGTGCCAAAATAATTTAATGGAAGAAGAACAGTCTTTTCAACAAATGCTGCTGGGAAAACTGGAGAGCTATATTCAAAAGAAGCAAGTTGGATTCCTACCCAATATCACATAAAAAATTAACTCATAGGAGAACATCTTTATGACCTTGGGTTAGGCAATGTTTTCTCAGCTATGATACCAGAAGTACAAGCAACAAAAGAAAAAAATAGATAAATTGAACTTCATCAAAATTAAAAACTTTTCTGCTTCAGAGGATATCAAGCAAGTGAAAAGACAATCCACAGAACAGGAAAAAATATTTGCAAATCACATATCTGATAAAAAACCTTGTACCTGGAATACATATTTTAAAACTCTTACAACTCAACAATAAAAATACAAATATAACCTAAATAAAAATGGATAATGAGAAATAATTTGACTAAACATTTCTCCAAATAAGATATACGAATGGCCAGTAAGCATATGAAAATATGTTCAACATCATGCAAATCAAAACCACAATGGGAAATGCAAAGCAAAACCACAATGAGATACCACTTTGTACCCACTAGGATAACTATAATCAAAGGACAGATAATAACAAGTGTCAGAGAGGATGTGGAGAAATTGGAAGCATCCTACATTGCTGATGAGAATGTAAAATGGCACAGCTACTTTGGAAAACAGTTTGGCAGTTTCTCAAAATGCTTATCCTAACATTTACCATATGACCCAGCAACTCCATTTTTAGGTTTATATCCAAAAGAATTAAAAACACATGTCCACACAAAACTTGTACACAAATTTCCATAGCAGCATTACTCATAACAGCCAAAAAAATGGAAACAACTGAAATGGCCAATAGATGAATGGATAAACAAATTGTGATATATCCATACAATGCAATATCATTCAGCAATAAAAAGAAATAAAGTACTGACACATGCTGTTAAATAGATAAACCTTGAAAACATCATGCTAAATAAAGAACAGTCCCCAAATACCACATATTGTACAATTCTATTCATGCGAAATGTCCAGAATAGGCAAATCCTTAGAAATAGAAAGTAGATTATGCTTGTCAGGACATGTGGGAAGGCAGAAATGGGAAGTGACTTGGGGAGGGAATGGGTATAGAATTTATTTTTGAGGTGATGATAATGTTCTGAAATTAGTGGTGATGGCTGCACAACTCTGAATATACTGAAAACTACTAAATAGTGTACCTTAAATTTTATGACATGTGAATTAAATCTCAATTTGTTGTTGTTGGTGTTGTTTTTCAAACTATGACCGGCACTTTTAACTTTATGGTGGGAACATTAAAATTTTTCTAAAAGTGTGGTAAAGTATATTCATCATTGTCAAATATTCTAGTTCTTCTCACTAGTTTTATCCTGTAATAAAATTCTCCTATGGTAAAATTCTACATCTCTACTTTGTTGAATTTAGGAATAGTCATATAAGTTGCTTTAACCAAGGAAATCTGAACAGAAATGATTCCTTCTAAAGTTTTTTAAGCAGGTGCATGGCTCACCATCTCTCCCTTTTCCCTCTGTCATGATGATCCACGTGGCAGGTATTGTCAGTACCTTCCCACAGTTGCACATATTTTCCTGCACTTATAATTTCTGTACATGTGTAATAACATCCAATTGCTGATGCTTGCAAATCTCTCCTAGGGCCTCCTCTGGCCACTGGAATTGGCTATGTCCATACACTAAACAGACTGGATGTGTCAGGGTATTAACACACCCGCTGCCAATCCCAACCCTTTGCCTCTTGGAGGGATAAACCAAAGGCCTAACTCAAAGGCTTATTTTCCACACTGACTCCCAAGGTTCCCCAGTTTGATTAAGTCCCAGTTGCCCTCGGTGGTAGCTTGCTCGATAATGACTTTCTTGGCTTTCTTCCTTTTCCTGCATCATTTCCCTACCCCTACCCAGGTCTCTGGGATTACCCCTCAAATGAACTACTTGCACTAAATCTTCATCTCAAGGTCTGCTTCTTAGGAAACCCAAACTAAGACACCTACCAATGTTCCAAACAGAGGATACTTAGTCAGCCCTGGGTGCCAAGGTAAAGATGATATGGAGCAGAGCTGACTCCAATCCATGAAGAACATGTACCTAAAGTGAAAAATCAACCTTTGTTTTTAAGCCTCTGCAATTTTGATGTTATCGTTCCATTAGTGTATCTTAGCCTATCATGACTGGTACACTATGTATATTTTCCATTAGTAATTCTTACTCTAGGAATTTTTCCTAAAGAAATAATTAGAGATGCCCATGAAAATCTTTATATAAGAATGTTCTTTGTGATGTTATTTATAATTAAATAATTGTGGATAATTTAATACACAATGAGAGAATTAAAATATAATAGAATGCTTTCAGCTATATAAAACTCTCTCTTAGAGAATATTAGCACCGAAAAATGTTCACACTATATTCATATAGCAGTTTATATAGTATCATTCTAATTTTATTTTGAAAATTATATATGTATTTGTATATACATACTAACAGTCTCTCTTCTCAGTCTGGTGGTTAGGGTTTACTTGGATAGGAAAAAGTACTTCCTTATATTGCCTCCCTTCTTTGAAGAGGTTACAGGAGAATAAACTTTCCAAAAAGTAAGGAAGAAACTATAATTGGATTCTGGGGCAAATGACTACATAAGGTCATGCTTCAATAAGCCCATTTATTTCCATCAAATAGTAATATTAAATAATAAATGGAAAAAAGAAATAAAATATATAGTTGGGCTCCAATGTGAGAGACATATATCCATGAAGTTGAAATGCACAGAAATGCAAAATGGTAAATGATCCTGAGGCTACTGACTTGCTGAGATCTGGATGTAAATACAGGCAGTAGCAGCATCCTTATCCTATTCCATAGGATAAATTCCATATTATCCTATAGAATAATAGAGACTAAAGTGCTTTAAGAGGAGATGAGGATCAGAGACAAGATCTGCTTAGAGCAAGGACTGAGGGTGGGGGTTCCCTGTCATCAAAAGAACCTAGGGAAAAAAGGCTGCTGCAAAACTTTCTGGGAGATAGTGTATTATAGGCCTAGAGTAGTGAGGAGTATGGGCACAGGAATCAGAAGCAATGCTAAGCTATCCTGGCTATCCTGCTGACTTTTTGGTCACTGGATCTTCCATATCCTCAATATTTACCAGGTCCTAAGCTGAAGATATGGGTAGAGACAACTGCAAAAACCACTCCTTAGGGAGATGTGAGCATAGTGGGAGTTTGGTGGTGGTGGTGGTAGTGGTGGGGTGGTCAGGAATGGAGAGAGAAAAAACAGAAAATTTCTTCTTCAAAGTGATTTTACAAATTAAAATTTCAAAACATGTAAAGAAATCAAAAGCTAAAAATGATACTAAACAAAATTAACAATTATAACTTGAATTCACTTCAAATGAAACTTATTTTACAGAATAGTCAAAGATTTTAAAATAAGCATACTGAGAATATTCAAAGAAACAATAAAAACAGAAAAACCGAATAAGGAATTATAAATCAGAATAGGCAGAAATAAAACAAGAACAGGTGGATATGAACAAAATTAGAAATCTTGACAGTTAAAAATATGTAGTCATTGAAATATTGAAAAAGACAGAAAAAATCTAAGTTAGATGTGGTCAAAAGGTGAATTTATGAATGCAAGTTACTTGCGGGGAACTCAGAATTAGAGCAGTAAGATAAAATGATAAAAAATGATAAGAAGTCAGGTAAGAACCATGGAAGGCCACTTGAGAGAATCCAACAATCATCTAATAGAAATTATTTAAGAAGAGAATAAAAGAAATGCAGGAAAAACAATATTTAAGGAGATAATTTACCAATAATTTCTCAGAAATAAAGACAGACATATTCTCAAGTGGAAAGTATACTCAGAGTACCAAATGGGGTAAATAAAAATAAATTCATACCTAGATACATCCAAGTGAAAAAACAGAACATTAAGATTTTTAAAAACCTTGAAACCTATCCAGGAAAAGATGTTACCAAAAGCAATAATGGTGGACTTCTCATCAGCATCTTTGATGTCAGAAAATAATGAAAAATATCCTCAATATACAAAGGAAAGTCCTCAAATTAGAATTTATATCTAGCCAAACTATCACTCCAGAGGGAAGTCAAAATCAGGACGTATATAGATTTAGAGGGTTGCCCATGGATTCTCACTAAATTAGCTATTAAAGAATTCACTTTAGTAAGGTAACATAAGATAATCTTGGGATATGATAAGCAGGAGAACACAAAAAATCATAAGCTATGTAGGAAAGTCAATTATCTAATGATGATGGTGATAATGATGATAATAATGATAATGATAATACATTGTTTTTCTTTTTTGCAAAAGTTTAACTTAAAAGTTGGAATAAAACCAGGTGTTGACGGGATGTTCAATAGGTAGTTAAAACATGTTAAGGCTCTTTTGGTGCTGAAAGAATGATAGAAATTTTGAATAACTGTGGACTTTGTAAGAAAATGTGTAGTCAAATATATATCCAAAGGATAACCAGTTAAGGTTAGAAAGAAAATCTGTAGCATCCAAATCTGCAGATAGGGTAAAAGAAAAAAGCAGGTTATATACATATAATGTAATCCAAAAAAGGGAAGGCCAAAAGAAAAAAAATGAATGATAAGCAGAAAGCACAAATATGGTGCAGGAATGTGTTCAAATATATCAGTAATTATAATAAATATAAATAGGTTAAATTCACCTATCACAATACAGGAATTATTCAACTTTATTTTTTTTAAAAAGAAAATAATTGTGCTTTCAAAAGATAACTAGTAAAAGGTAAAGGGAAAAGCATATTTCCTTACCAATTATAACGACAATATTAAAATTAAGATTTCTTATAAATATGAGAGTTTGGAGTTAATGCAGAGTAAGAGTGGTAGGCCAATGAAATAGTACAGAGAGCTCAGAAATATCTGTGTATGGAAAAATTAATATGTGACAGATATATAATTGCTAATAAGTAAGTAAGAGAAAGGATGAATCAGTTTTTGTATGGTGCTGAGACAACAGATTATCCGTATGTAAATTAAAAAATAATTGAATAAGTGAGTAATTTAAGGACCAAAATCAGTCCTAAATGAGATAAAGACCCAAGTATGACACAAAATTAGACAATTCTTAGAAGTAAATACAGAAGAATATGATATCTAGGTAGGGAAGGATTTCTTAAATAAGTCACAAAAACAAAGCTCATAAAGCAAGAGACTGATAAATTTAACCACATTAAAATAAAAAAAAAAACAACCTTCCATTATAATCCAAATAAAAAACCCAAGCAACAATCTGTGAGAGGATATTTGTAATGCAAATAAGTGACAAATTGATATTGAGAATAAAAAGAAACTTAATAAAAAGAAAGAACTCAACAGGAAATAGACAAAAGATATGAAAAAGTCAATTCACAGAAGAGTATACCGAAGTGGCCAATAAACATATGAAAAGATACTTAATCCCACCTCTAATCGGGAAACATATATTATAAAAGCAATGGGATATCATTTCACATTTATCATGATGGCTGGTAGGTAAAACTTTGTAAGTCTGACAATTCCTAGTGTTTGGGAGTCAGGGAAATGGAAACTTACATGTTGTTGTTGGAACTGTAAATTTGTTTAACTACTTAAGAAAACAATTGCCATTATGTAGTAAATTTGAAAATGCATATAATCAGTAATTCCTCTCTTAAGTATACACCCTAGAGAAGTTCTCATACTTATGCACAAGAAGAGATGCACAAAAATGCTCTTAGTAGCACTGCTTGTGATTGCAAAATACTGGAAATATCCTAAATTATGATGAATAAAACGAATAAATTGTGATTTAATCATATATGAAATACTATATAGCAGTTCAAATGAATGAAAAAGAGCTACATGTAGCTATATGAATGAATATATAATAGTATAATAATATAATAATATTATATGAGTAGGGGAAAAGTCACAGAATAATATTTATAGTGTGATACCTTTTATAGACATTATAAAAGAACATCAGTTATATTTTTAGATACATAGATATGAAGAAACATTGAAATCATTACAGTGGTTACCTATAAGGTGAAAGGAAAGAGATGCAATCAGGTATAAGTAAAGTCTCAACTAGATTTATAAATTGTTTTAAATAAGAGACTCTTTGGCATAAATGGCATGATGTTGATATGATAAAGTCAAAGTGTTTCGGGGGAGGGGGAGGCAGTAAATGGCCGTTCATTATATCTCTACTCTTTTCTGTATATACTAAACTATTCGCAATAAACAAAATAAGAGTTTAAGAAGATAACACAGATTGTTAAGGCTTCCAATTTCCCAACCGGCACTTTTGAAGACTCTTGGTAGGTCACACAACTGAGCCACTCTAGTTATATTAACTCATGATTTGGAATTTCTATGTATGTTAATCACAAATATGTTATACATAGCTCATTCTGATAGATTTTTCAAACTAGTTCACCTTTGTTCTTCCCAAGCCAAGTTCAAAAAGCTCTATCAGGTGGAAATATAGTAATCACCTGAACTGGGTGGATCCCACTTACTTTTGTAGTCACTGTCTTATGCCTTGGTTATAGAGACCAGATAACTAGCCTTTGTGCTAGGATAGTGCCCGCACAGGGCAATTTCTCAGTCTCCTTAGAAGTGAGCCAACCAGCCCTGGGCTATAGCATCACAGGCTTGATGGAAGGCAAGGATGACATGGAACAGCCGTATTGGTTACTTAAATACTGAAATACCTTCATATTTATTGGTAATTAGTCAATTTTAGAGCCTGCCAATCCTATGGCTCCTCCCCCAGGATCCCAACACCTCAGTCTGATTATTATCAATGGGTGAAGATGAATCACATGCCCACTCTTGAATGCTCATTAACTCTGCTGTTAACTTCATCTCCTTGGATTCCAAGAGAGAACAGTATCTCTTAGTTTTGCTTCAAGTTCTCAAACCAAAATAAAATATCTTTTTGGCCAAACTAAACCGTTCAACGTATCTCTAAGCTAAATACCAGGACTAAGGGAAAAAAAGGACCTTTTGATCCATGGCCACAGCTTTGTTTGAGGACTTGACCATCTCCTAAAGGTGAGAGACAAGAGTCATCCCGACCCTCAGTTTGGAAGAACAAACTAGGTCACTTTTCCAGACTAGACCTTCATAAGCCACCTTCCCTTCATTCCATGCCACTTAGCCAAGCAGCTTCCCCATTCCCCATGATTTTAAAACTTATTTCTCAGGTGACCAAGGAACTTCCTTGACACTTGAATCCACCAAGTGATTTGGTGAGAACTTGACCCTGGAATATGCAGCAACATCAGAGTATCAGCCCTGCCATCTGCAGAGTCAAGAGGAAGCAGCAAGAGCTGAGAGTGAGAAAAGAAACTGCCTGTGGGGCAGAGGATGTGGGGAGAAGCGTCGTTCATGGCGCAAAAGAGCTGCTGTTCATTCAGGGGGTCGGAGGACGGCGGGGATTGCATTTGGATAGGCAACCAGGCATCACTCTGGGAAATAAGGGAAAAGCCAAAGCACAAAGGCCACAACTACTCACCGGGGCTGGTTATTGTCAGGAGATCAAGCTGCCGCTGTTGCTGCAAAAGAAAACACCTTGTGAGAGCACTGATTTGAGTCAGAGCCAAACTTGTGCTTAGTGGGTCAGGGTGGACGTACAGAGGGCATGTTCAGACACCAGAGCAGAGTCTACTGTAGGTAACTTGGTGCTCACTCACAATTCTGCAGAGAGACAAAGGGAATGGGCAGCCTTTTTGTTCTTGGGCGGTCAGAGCTAAGAGGGTCTTAGAGATCTTCCACTCAAGCCTATAGTATACTTAGGGAAAAGCCGTGGGCTCATTTGTTTGTTCCAGATGGCCTTAGATTTTTCTCTGCTCATGCCAGCTGCACTGTTAAGTGTCTGATATCCTGGCAATCTTCTTTGTCTTGGGTCCTTAAGTCACTGTCACTCTCCTGATATACCTTTCTAACCAAGATATTCCTGAGCTGCTTTATTTCTTGAATTTGCTCAGCAATGCTATGACAATTTCAATTACTATCAAACTATTCCTTCTCTAAGTGATTCCTCATTGCTTCATATCACACACATTCAAGGAAAATATTTGCTGGGCACACTAAGCTATGAAGATGAGACTATGTGTGTTTGGAGGCAACAGGCTTTGGCAACCCCAAGGGCAGAGGTGATCAATATTTCAGGAGGCTTGCTCCCCATCACAGCATAGTCAAGGAGAAGCTCTGTTCTAGACAATGTCACAGGAATCGGAGGGTGGAAAAGTGTGTATTGGAGGCTTGGGGTGGGGAATGGTGAGCAACTTCCTTAAAAACTTAAGTTAAGATTCCTTAAGTCGACTTCCTACATTTTATTTTCCACAAATACTATTGAAAATCGGTAATTTTTTTCTTAAAAGGGGTCCAGACAAACTCCACTTTGAGAACCATTGCCATAGGCTACACATTGCAGGAGCTGATGATTACCTGGTATTTAATCTAATGGATACTTTGCCCTATTTCACTTTATCTGTATTTCCTTTTTATCTTGCCTCTGTCTTCAAGACTGGTTTCCTGAAATTCTATTAAGGAGAAAGGAGAAGGCAGCCACATTTTTTGAGTATCAACTATAGGTGAGGCACAGTATCGGGAGCTTTGATGTGTTATTACTTTTCATACTTTTGACAATCCTACAAGGTTGGTATTGTACAGCAGAGGGACATGAGGTTTAGAGAGGAGAAATGATCTACCCAAGACTACATCTTCATTAAATGGCAGGGCCAGAATTAGAATTCGGTCAGTGTAATCCTGCCTTGAAAGACTAAAATATGACAGTACACATAAATCATTATGGTGATGCCTGGCACTTAATAAGTGCTCAATAGAAAGAAATGTTTGTATTGATGTTATTATTATAGAGCACGTGACCCTTGGTTTATATAAGCTACCTCTTCCCTTTTCTTAAAATTACGGAAACTTAGAGGTCAAAGGTCATTGAATCTGACCTGCTACGGAGGCAGGAATCCCCTCTGCAATGTCCCCACCAGTTGTACGAACTGCTTCTGTTTCATCCCTTTTCTTGATGGGGAACTCACTACTTATCGGTTGGGTAGCTCTTCTTTGAATGGAGTTAAAAGTTGCTTCCTTATGATATCCCCACTCTTTCTAGCTGCATCAGCCCACAGCGACAGTTTGGACAGATGAAGAAGATCTGTGTTTTCTTCTCTCCAGGCTAAATATTCCCAGTTTCTTTGTCTTTTCCTCATAAGACCTGGTCTCAGCTCTCCTTACCCTGTGATCACCCTCCTCCTCCATTTAAATGAGATCTGTTTTAGTCAAAATCTCTTTAAGATCTCTACCCCTTGCTTCACTGACTTCTCATCAGCCTAAATGCAGATCTGTATCCTTTCACAGCCTTCTCAATCACACATCCTTGTTTTCTTGCCAGCTTATAAGTCATTCCAGTTGACATCAAGCAAACTATGCAACTCCAACATGTCATTGACCTACATTGTGAACACACATCCTTGTGCTGAAATGAAACACACGCCCACGCACGTGGGCTAGAAGGAATGCTGGAGCCAGACCGCCTTCCTTCCAGAGCACAGAACTAGGCCAGTGGTACAACTGGCTCAAGCTGCCTTTGCCCAGGCCAACCTGTGTGGCTTGGCACTTTCTTCAAGCAAGAAGAAAAAATACAATGTGTCTGTTTTTCTATAAGTTCGACTTTGTGACTGCTCTTGGTGAAGAAGTTCTATTTATCTGAAAAGTGTCTATTTCCTAATGAAAGCTGTTTCTAAATGATGACTCTCTGTCTAGGGTCCAGTAGAGAAAAAAGGGAAGAAAACCTGACAGCAGCAGACATTCCTGGCTTGTGTCCTGGCTCCTCTGTGTGGCTTTGGGTAACTTACTTTATGTCTCTGGCCTCAAATTTCACACTTCTAAAATGAGCGAGAGACTGAAATACCTTCAGTGACTCTTGAGTCAAATGCAGCCAGGTACTGTGTTTGTGGGCTCCCTCTTCTGGTATAGAGAGTTCCCTGAGAATCCTTGTAGCCAGGACACTGCGGGCTCAAAGGACAGAGTCAGAATTGAAAAGGGACCAATTTCAAGCTTTTCTTTCACACTGCAATTTTCAGTGCATGTATGTCTTCCTCGCTAGCTGAAGAGCATCTTAAGGGCCTGGAACATCTGTTATTCACTCCATGGCGAGAGTAGCCCTCAGTAAACATTTGCTTAAACTCAAGTGAACCATTCCTGAAATCCACATTATCCTTTCAAACCACCATGCCTTTACTTATGCTGACCTCCCCTGCTTAATCTCTTATGGTCTTCACGGCAGCCCCTCCTCATTTCTCAAGACCTCCATGAGGTCGTCTCTGCACACCAACTGCCAACCCTAACCCCCTTCTCTCCCTTTTACAGAGCAGAATAAGTATTTCACATTATGGTCTTCCAATACATCTTGTAAAACATACCTTTTATCTCATGCTCTGTCTTGTTTCCTTCTCTGTTTCTCACAAGGTCCCTACTCAAGGACAAGACAATGTCCTTTCATCTGTATGTCTCCAGTGCCCAGCACAAAGGCCTGGAAGGAAAGTCTTCCAGTTCAAATGATTCAACTATTCAATTATTCTCTCTGCAGCGATGCTTTAGGTCGGAATTCATGAGCATGGGAGCATGCCCCTTCCTGTCTAGGACTTTCCCTCTGCCATGCCTTTGGAGTTCTTGCCTTTATGACTTTGCTCTCAACACTTCCTCATCCAGAGATACTGTCTATCCACCTCCTCTGGGAGACTTTCCTTCTTTTACACCCACCCACAGGACTGTGTCTTTTTGACTCCCACAGTTCCTATGGCCTGTGCCAGTCCTATGGTGATGCATTCAATCTGACCTGTTGACAAGCCCATTTAACCTACTGACATATGTGTGCACCACCTAGTGGTCCAAGCAGATAAGTGTAGGCTATTGTTTTAACCTGCAGCCCTTAGAATAAGATTGCAAAATCTGCATGTTCTATACGCAAATAAAAACAAAAGTGTACTTTAAAAAATCACTGTGCAATAATCTTTACCTAAGAAACTGGAATGTTCAAGTAATTCCCTCACAGTTCTTCAAAAATAAAAAGAATGAAATGAAAGTAAATTTCCACTACTAAACAGTCTCCCTAGTATAATCATTTGAGATTGCCAATGGAAACTGTGTGGCATTGTGAAAATAAGGCACATGAGTTGTAGAATTTGACCAATAATGTATGATCAGTTTTACATGGCGGGGGGTGGGGGGGATCCTAGATATAAAGAATTACCAAATATTATAATTAGTTACCAAGAGATAAGGGGCTTTTATATGACGATATATTATATAACTGCCTGGAAGGAAAAATATGCAATGTAGATGGAGGAAATGAAATCAGTGATCTAGGCAGGTTTCATCAGCTGGGGCTGGCAGGACTGGTGGCTGAGAGCTGAGCGGTTGAACCACTAGCCGATCAGATATTACAGTCTAAGGAAGGCAGGGCCTTCACATGTGTGGTAGCGGTTGTGTGTGGGTATGTTGCAAGTGGGGGGCATTCCTCCTCAGGTGAAGGAATTGTACACCTAGACAGAGGAAAATGTGTTCAAGTGTGCCTATATGGTCTTCCATAGACTCTTAGAGGAGTGTGGGTATACCAGGGTTGATGTACGGACTCCTGGTTGTGTACGACCCTACATCCAGCCTACCCTGGTAGAAGTGGTGCCCCACAGACATTTAGAAGAAACCCACTTCTGTGCTTAATCTCCATGGGATGAATGCTGCATCATGACTCCATAAAGACCATTGAGGGGTGGGGGGTTCCAAGGTCAACAGGAGCAATCTCTAAATATCACTTCTGTGCTTAACCTCCATGGGATGAATGCTGCATCATGACTCCGTAAAGACCATTGAGGGGTGGGGGTTCCAAGGTCAACAGGAGCAATCTCTAAATATGGTGCCTGTCAGGGATGGCCAGAGCGTCTACAGTGCACACTTAAGGAATTGTCTACCAGCATCCTTGCTCCAAGAGTTACCCATATTCTTCCATGCATCTAGTGGAAGCTATTTTGTTAATACAATGTCACCCCACCTCTGGTCACAGTTGACTGTTTCAAAGGTGGAAGAACTGAAAGATGGGCCAATTAGAAACCTTATCCAGGGATTTTGGAATTTTTGTGGGTTCAATTTATTCTCAATAAAAACTATTGTTGTTCTAAGTTAAAAAACCTATCTTTATTTTTTTTTTGTAATTGAAAACAATATATGCTTATTTTTGTCATTTTCCAAGTGTTTAGAAAATTCAAAAGTAAAAATTAATGAAAAAGTAAAAATTCAAAAGTAAAAATTAATGAAAAGTAAAAATTAATGAAATCCCACCACTGAAAGAGAACCATAGTTAGCATTTTGGTGTATTTTCTTGTCATCTCTCTCACTTGGGTATATTTAATGAGAACATATTTACATATAATAAAGTATGTTTTAATCTCGTACAACATTGTTACTTTTTTTTCGCCCCAGGCCATCTTTGGCTTGAAGCATGTGGGTGTAACTCACATATATTTATTGTCATAACTGATATATTTACTCTTACTACTGTGATTTTGTTGCTAGCCCCTTTTTCAAAGAAGGTGGCATTAATTGGCAAGACATCAGTAGGGTACCACTTGGTTATTTTGTCACAAGGAGGCAGTTTGAAAAGCCCAGTTACTGCAGCCTAGTGATGTAGATAACGTATTCTAAATCTGGAGGAGTCTTTTCCAGGCTATAATATTCAACCTGGAAGATACTCTCCTTCATATATGAAGCCCCTCTGACTGCAGTTACAGAAAGCATTTTGTAGAAAGAGCTCCAGATTCAAAATCAGAAAGATAAATGTGTGAATACTAATTCTGTCATCTATGAGCTGTGTTATCCTAGGCATGTTACTTAAGCTAGCTGGGAATTAGGTATTTCCTCTATAACAGGAGAGTAGACTAACCTCCAGGAGCGTAAACTAACCTCCAGGAGCCTGACAGGAAGGAGAAGCTGAGAGCAATAGGAAGAACCTTTCTGAACAGGGGGACAACAGACAGAGAAGGGAGCACATTGTTTGAGAGACAGGATTTCTGAGTGCAGGCTCCAGCTCTGCCCTACCTTCAGCTGAGACTTCGGGTTTCTCACCATCTGGCACCTAGCATTTTACAACAGCATCTTAAGCGGTCTCCCTGCTTCTAGTCTTGCCTCCTCCAGTTCAACCACATTGCAGCTGGAGTGAGATTTCTAGGATGCACATCTAAAAACTCATCAGGGCTCCCGCAGGATAAAAATCTAACTCCTTAGCTACTATTAGAGGACTTCCATGACCGACCTTCTGTCTCCTGTTCTGTCAGATTCTGAGCCATGGTGGACCACTTCCAGTTCCCTAAATTTGCTGGGTTCTCACCTCTAGGTCTTTGCACATGTTGTTTCCTCTTCTTGGCAACAATCCTGCACCCATCCTACTTCACCTGGTTCGTTCCTACTCGTTAATTCAGCTCTCAATTCATATGCCACCTCTACTGTAGAGTCTTTCTTGATCTGCTAAGGCTGGACTGATCATGTCCTTATCCCCCTGATCGTCCCCATCAGAGCACCATCACAGTGCATTTCCCTAGCCTATCCACTCCTCCATCCTCTCTACTGATTTTGTAAGCTCCCTGAAGGCAGAGTATGTGTCATCATTACTTCTCTCAGGGACTAGCCCAGTACCTGACGAATACATGATGTTCAATAAAGATCTGCTGATCACCTGTTATCAAGATGACAACTGGACAGGGTCTTACTGAATTGGTCATTAGAAGAGGTCTTTAGTTCATCCCCTCCTCTCTCAACACACACACACACACACACACACACACACACACACACACACACACACACACACTAGAATTTTTCGTAAAACCCTTTCTGTTTCTGCCTTGGGGACCTACGGACTGGGCTACAGATAATTTGGCCTTCTTCATCTGGATGGGTAATTATGAGGCTGTGGTTAAAAATGGACTTTTCATTTTGGTCACGAACTGCATCGCAATTACTTCTCAGAATAAAAAAGGGACATGGTGTTCTGGGAGCTTAGGGGCTGGTTTGATGTGTAGAGTGCTGCGTGGTAGAAGAGAATAGTCACTGATTACGTGTTCTGTTTTGCTTTCTGCGTTTCGTGCAGGATAGCTATTTGGGGAAAAGTCAGTCTTTCATGGCAGACTGGAGATGATTTAAACGAGAGCACCAGTAATCCCTGTGTATTCTCCTGTCACTCCAGAAGCCAGTTATCATGGTAAGGACCTGAGGATCAACACCTTCCAGAAACGGGAGTCACAGGGACATAGGCACACATCTGAGTCCAGGGCTCAGGCCCCTCCTTTTTCTGTACCCCTCTTGCCTGCTCAGCTCCTCCCCTCCCACAGCCATATTCATTCTCTCGGCATCTAGGGAATCTCATGTTCCCTCCCTGCACTATCCCAAGCATAATCTGTTCCTTAGAAAATATGGCAGGTGGTTCTGGCCTCTCTCTAAACCTACAACTTGTGATCTCTCTTCTCCCACCTAGCCTCCTCACTGCCTGCAGGACTGATCATTCTAAAATTAAATTTGCTCCTTTCTTAGAATAATTTAATGAACCCCTTTGTATTTCTGATAAAGATGAGATTTCTTAGCTTGATATTCAAGGAGGGTGTGAAAATTTTCTACGAGTTTTGCATGCTATTTGAAAAAGCGGATTTTATGTTTTAATATTTGGAAAACGAACAAAAGTTACCCATTATTTTTGGAACCAAACTTCAGACAATAAAAGTGGGCCTTATCCTGTTAGTCTGTGTCATATGTAGAAGACTGACTCTCACTTGGCAGAAGGAAGGAGTGGGGAGAGCCAATCACCTCTGTGGGGGAAAAGGAGCAGGCATTAGGAGAGTTGAGAAAACACTGTCTCAAGGCCCTGAGCTCATGCCCACGCCCCACTGGAGCGGAATGCCGGCCTTCTATTTGCCTGAGCATACTGCGTGCCACCATCGTGACTGTTCACTGACCCTGCTGCTTCCTGCCCTGACATGGCCCTCTTCCCACATCTCCTCATGCTAAACAACTGGTGTACAACACGGATTTCCCAGACAGCACTGTGCTTTTACTCTTTGATTCTTCATTTATTTATTTGTAATTCGACAGGTATCAGTGGAACATCTACTCTGTACCAGGCACGTTGCTGAGGAAAGGGCGGGAAAGACACAGCCCATCTTCAAAGAGACAGCTAATAGTGAAGTGGTGAAGATGGACTTATTAAGCAAATAATCGTACAATATTAAATTATGGTAAGTGCTCCAAAGAAAAATATGGGTAAAAGTACTATGACCAGGGTTCAAAATATTCTCTCAAACCTCATCTGCCTCACTGGCTTATGCCCATATGCCACCCCAAACATCTCCCAACTACACTGTCTTCTAGGGGAATGTGAGCAATGGCTGGGGCTCTGTCTCCCTTTTGGGTACCCACTCCCGTGAGGATAAAACATGCATTAGCCTTTTACCCAGGGAGAGAGTGAATATCACTCAAGGCTGAAACAGAATCCCACAACTAGGGGTTAAATCCAGCGGGAAGCAGGGTGGGGTATCAGACAAAAGCTGGGGCCGAACATGTGATATTGCTTCAATATATTTCGCTGAGTAGTTTCTGCCCCTGTACTTCCTGTTATTGGAAAAGCCAGGCAGGCTAGTGGCTTTCATCCCCAGGGCAGCTTAAAAGGAGCATTTTAGTTCAGCCCCTGGCAGCCTATACAAAAGCAGGGCAAGTGGAAATGGAGAAGAGCATATGAAACTGCAAAGACATCTTGGAAGTAGGAATACAGCAGCAGTGGCTGTAGCAGCTGCCATTCACTGAGCACTTACTGTGTGCCAATCCCCACAACCTTTTGAGGCAAGAATTATTACCCCTTTTCACAAATGAAGAAGCTGAGCGTTGAAAGGTTAGGTCACTTGCCCAAGGTCGCAGCTACTAAGTGGAGAAACCTAGATTCAAACCCATACTATTGGCCTCTGAAGCCTACGCTCAGTTAGCTGTGAGAGCAGTTAGTTGTGAGAAATGAGGAAAAATCTTGGCTGCTTCCCACGTTTCTAGGCAGAGGGGCAATATGAACTGTGGTGGGCGACGCTGCACACCTAGAACAGCTTCTGCACACAGCAGAGCAGTAGAAGCTACAATTAAGTGTGACCTTTTCTACTTCTCCTTTGTAGTGCTCACAGTTTGAAATTCTATATTTACCTGTGTTTATATTTGATTAATGCCATTCCCATTATAGCCTAAGCTCCATGACAGGAAGGACAGGGTTTAACTCTGCTGGCAGAATGGACTCTGTCTAAATATGTGTTAAAAGACTGCATATGGAAGGCTAGATCAGGTTTTTAAAGAGGGCTGGATAAACAGCTGAAACTCCTACTCCTGCTGGAGAGAAATGACACATCCTAAAACTCCAAAGACTCAGATGGGGGCTTGTGCTGGAGGACCTCACCGTCCCCAGCTCTGGAGGAAAGACCCATGCATGCATCATAAACACACACAGAGAGAGAGAGGCTGCTCCAGTCATGAGTCAGAAGATTCAATGCCAGGACAGACTGTTCCTTCCCCACCCTCTGCTCCAGTGATATGAAGCCATGTGCGGACCTTCAAGAACAGACATGGTATCTAAAGTAACGGTGCAGCTCTAGGCTGGAGAGGGCACATGCATGGCTGACAGATGCCCACCCAGTATACCATCTAAGCATTGATTTAATAATATCTCATATTATAGTTAGGTGTCTACATATTAGTCTTTCTTTTCTTCCCACCTCAACTTTCCTCTCTCCATTTCCTGCTCGCTAACCCCGCCTTCTCCTTTTTCCTATCTGTGTATTCTCCCTGTACCTGATCTCTGATAGGATGTCAAGAAGTATACTGTAGATGTGATGCTTTAGCTTATTATAAGAGCAAGTTACATGATTATAAATTCTCTCCTTTTAAATATGTTTTGAGTAAGGCACATCTTTTCTATTGTAGAATCAAATTTTAACGTTTAAAAGATATGCTTCTTAGGCCTTCAATTTGTACTTTAAAGCTGTGATTATTATTATTATTATTATTTTTTTTTTTGGTGCCCTCTCTGCAGCTCTGTGATTACTCTTAAGGTCACCAAGAGCCATTCCGAATGAGGTTAGCCCATAAAACAGCCTCCTGGGATATCAGAGCAAGGGGCTTTGGAGATCATGTAGCCCAACTGCTTTAGAGAAGTAAACTGAGTCCACAGGGGAGAAGGGAGCTGCTCACTGTCACCTGCCACATTGTTCCGCACTGTTTGCTTATATGCCTCCTTCCTCAGAGTGGACAGAAGGGATTTATGTCCCTCTCCTAGTGCCTAGAAAAGCATAAATGCCTAGGAAAACTGTCAGGAAAAGCAAGGGCGTGGGGTGGGGGAGTGGAGGCAGAGAAAGAATTTAGTTAGGTGTTTGTTCAGAGTTTCAATGTCATGTTGTTTATTTGATTCGACTGGTTTTAACTGAGGAGTTATCAAGAGGGGGTCATTGAAATGGCCCCTACAGGAGAGGAACTATTTTAGTTTTCCTTGAGAAAGTGGGGCATCTGCGCTTGACGTTTGGTTCTCAAGACCGTCAGGGCATCTCCCTGATCTCCCTGAAACACTACATTCTGTCTGCTTCTTTACTTATTTGGTTATTTAATATATAACACTAATTCCAAAAAAGAATTTGAAGAAGCTTACAATAAAAGAGAGCAGAGTGCAGGAAAAAAAAAAAAGAAAGAAAGAAAAGAAAAAGAAAAAAAAAGAAAGAAAAATCATGTAACTAAAGACATGAAGAAAAAGAAAAAAGGATAGGGAAAATTAGATGATGCTAGGTGTGAAGTCATAACTCACAATTCACATCCTAAGATACTGTGCTCACTTGCTAGAAGGAGGTATGAATTTAACTCTCAGCTTTTAGCAGCCTAGGCATAGTGGAAAACCCAGTTACCATATCTTACAATATCCAGTGTCCTTATAACAAAACCAAACAAAACAAATTAAAAACCTCAAATAAAAGAGCTGACTCTCCACCTTTCCTGACCTGAGTTCTGAGGGAAATCTCTTCTTAGGATCCTTAGAAAGAGTATTTTGAGGCCTAGCAGGTGATAGGATTTGGCGGGGACATGCAGTGTCACACCAGCAGACTTGTGTTTGGAACCAGAAGCCCTGACTCCCATGCTGCTTTTGAATAAGCCTTATGGAGCACAGAGACAGATGAAATGGGGTGAGTAGTGGCAGCGCTAGTGCCAGAATAATGAGCCACAGGTCTGCGCCATGGATAAGAGCCAAGGACAGAAATGAGCACACATCCTAGCTTGCACACACACGGGTGGTTATGCTCTTGAACAAATGACCTAATCTCTCTCTCATTTCCACAATTCTAAAATGGGAATGAAAAGAGTTTTTAAAATAAAATATAATTCCACTCAGAATATTTATATTACAATGAATATTATTATGGAATACATATAAAATCCACATTTTTTTTTAAAAAAAGATAGTACACAAGCCTCAATAAAAAAGTAGTTTCAGAGTTTTTGAGAGTATCAAGGTCACTCTCCTCTACTTAGTTGGAAGAGTATGGAGGATCTGATTTCTAAAAAGATCTTATCACACTCACACTCCAGTAAGTGTTCAATAGTCTTTTCTTCCTTTTTCTCTTTCAGATTCAGCAAGTGTACAAAGGAGTTCACATCAGCTCTGCACAGAACCATGGTAAGGACTGGATGAAATAATGGATCAGAAACATGTAGAAGCCAGAAGCTGTGTGTTCTGGCCCCAGCTTTCCCACTTAACTTGCTGTATGAGCCAGTCATTTACCTTCTCTGAACCTGTCTCTACCACATACTGGCTAAATGACTATGGGCCAGTCGGTTAAGTATTCTGAAATGGGTTTAGCGACCCACCTACTAAAGCAGTTAGCTTCGTGCTGGGCACATAACATCTGGGTAAATGGCACATAGTCTGATATGACTTTTATTTTTAATTCCAAGACTCCTTGCTGGGAAAGCCCTCTTTCTCGATATGTGACTTCTCTCTTACATCATCACCTCCTGGAATCCTCTCCTCTCCCAGGCTGGGTGAGGTGCTTCCTTAAGGCCCCTCAGCACCGTGTGCTACCCTTGGCCACAGACATTATCACTGTGGGTTGCAGTTGTCTGTCTGAGTTATCTGGCTACGAGCTCTTACGGGCAAGGACGTTGTGCGATTCAGATCGGTGTCTACAGCTCCTGCCACTGTACTTGGCACAGAGCAGGCCCTCAGGCATGTTTGCTGAATTTCATGAAACTGTGGAGTTACTGTGAAAAATATCATGACATTCAGAATAAAACTCTGGCACTGAGAGTGAGGCAACATTAATCTGTGTTCCCGGAGCCCAGCTAGAGTAATGCCTCTGTACGACGTCAGAGTTATATACACTGCAGGAAGTAAAAGTGCCGGGCCTGAAAGTCTATTTCCTGCATTTGACTGGCTTTCATGGAAGCTCCATTCCATGCTGATTGACCCTGACTTTCCACAAGAAATTGCCAGCTTGATTGTGGGGAAAGACTCCAGATCTAACAGTTCTTTGTAAGCCTGAAACAAAAGGTATTGTTGCTTGGAAAATGGAACTGTCTAAATTAATTTTCCTGAGACAAACATCTTTGCTAAATAAAAGCAATGCATAATAACAACCAGTAATTAAAAGCAAAATGATACCTTTTGCTAAGCAAATGTGTTCACCACACACACACATACACAAAGACCAAAATGTTATTTTCTTGGAACTCCAGGGACACATCTTGAAGTCTGATGAGGGGTGTGTGTGTGTGTGTGTGTGTGTGTGTGTGTGTGTGTTTAGAGTGGGGTGGGAGAGATATCTCTTTCTTTTTTTATTTTCCTTACTTTTATTTTTCAAAAACAAACATCATTCATCTCTGATTTTTAAACAGTGCAGCCAGAATATTCCTAAATCCCATTACACTTTTAACAGACAGGGATTGAGAAAGTGAGGGGAATTAACATTTATTGATTCACCCTTATTTTCCCTTGCCTAATTCTCCTAACCTATTTTAATTTATTTCAGTTTATATATAGAAACATATATATTAAACTGATAAATCCTTTCTAAAAAAGAATTAAGACGTAAAAAACTAACTGAATATCTGCTCTAGAACAAATGCTTTATTTATGTTTACTCATTTTATCTTCACAACACTGTCATAATGCAGGTATCTAACTTCCACTTTAGAAATGAGGAAACTAATGCTCAAAGAGGTTAAGTAAATTGCCTAAAGTCACATAGCTAGTAAGTGATGGGGCTAAGATTTAAACTGACCTTATGATTACAAAGCGCATGTCCTTAAAAATACTCTTTTCATAGTATATATCATTAAATAATAATATTAATGATATGAAATAAAGAGAAAAATACAGCGATTTCCATTTTTTCTTCTCCATGCTGTTTTCTAAATCTCGTCCAAGTATTTGTGCTTGTAATGCATAGGTAATGATTATATATAAAAAGCAAAGATGCAGTCACGGCATAAATATGATTTTGCTACTTTCTGTATTGTTATTTTTAGGTTACATTATATCATAAGAAGTTTTCCAATATTATTACATAGTCATTGAAACATTATTTTAATGAGTTCATAATGTTCTATTTAGCAAAAGTACATAGTTTACTTAAATACAGGACATTTAGGCTGTTATTATTTTGTTATTATAAATGACATTACAATAAACATCTTTTTGAATGCAATTTTTCCCTTCATTTGGATTAGATGATTTCTCTGGGATGAATACCCAAGAGTGGAATTACTGGGTCAGAAAGTATGTACCTTTTTATTAATCTTGATGCAATTGCCAAATCGCTTTCTAGTAGGACCATTCCAATTTATACTCCCATGAATAGTGTGCAAGATAAAGATTTTACCGTCGTCGCCTTGCCAGTATGGGGGATTAAAACTTTTAAAATATTTTTTTGTTGTTGTTAATATAATAGTTATTATATGGTATCTGACTGTTATTTTAATTGTCTTTTTTCTAAAGGTGATTCAGTGGGTGAACTCTTTTTCATTATCTTGTCCCTTCATTGTATTTCCTATAGTGAAAGCTGATTTTTCACATTTATCTGTCTGGCATTAAGATTTTAGCTCTGTTTTATTTTAAACTCTCAGAAGATAACCACTTCTCTTGTTCTTGGTTCACTATCTTTGGTGGCACTGGAAATACCTGATTTGGCACTAAATAAAAAGGTTTTTTTATTTAGGGTAATCCAGTCAAATACGGATCCCACTGAAACTTGTAAATATACATCTAGATAGTGTTAGTATAGGCTCACAAGCATTTAAGGATGCTCTGAGCCCCTCCTCTCTCCTTTAACCCCTGCTAGGGACTGACGATATCACTTCCCAGAGAGCATAAGTTGCTCTGCAGGAGATCAAGGGTGCTGTACAAGAGGTGGGCTTTCTCCCCATGACCCTTCTAGATTTTTCACTTCCAAGATTCTATAGAAGAGAGAATAATCCAATGTCTTTCTGCTTGGGAAGAGGTATTCTCCTCACCCTCAGAGAAAGCCAAGCAGGATATCCCATGAGGGTTTGAGGAAAAGAAGCCATATTCACTTGCTTCATCTGGCCAATGGGAATTCTCTCGGAATACAGGCTGAGGTTCCACACTGGGGCCTACCACTTTCAAGGAGAGAAAGAATGAGAGAGAGAGAGAGAGAGAGAGAGAGAGAGAGAGAGAGAGAGAGAGAGAGAGAGAGAGAGAGAGTGTGTGTGTGTGTGTGTGTGTGTGTGTGTGGGGGGACTTTGAGGGCAATTGTTTGTCTTAGGTGGATGTTTCCTTCTGAGAATTTGATGGAAATGTTTGTTTTAGGTTAAGATTTAGGTGTTCAAGACCCTGAGCAGTGGTAATCTATTCCCTACCAATAAATATCATTGAGCTCCTTATTTTGATGTTCCTAGAGGACAGCAGTCACTCAATCAGCTGTAGATGCACAGTGCTTAGCATATATCATATACATAGCTCTGTGCTAAGCTCTGGGGTAGGAGGGAAAGTGGGCATAGATAAGCACTAACCTGGCCAGGTATTTTGCATTGGGTCACATACGCCCCACAATATTATGAGGTATGTTTCATAATTCTATTTTATAGATGAAGAAACTGAGGTTCAAAAATGCAAAGGAATTTATCTATGGTCATGTAGCTGTGACTTGGTCTCCTCGCCTCTCATTTCACTGCCTTCAATCCATTCTTGACCCTGCAACCAGAGTGAAATTTCAAAGACACAAATCTGACATGCTGCTCTCCTCTTTATAATTCCCCACTGACAAAACAATAATGTACAAACCATTGGATCCGATCGCAGCTCCGCCGGCCTCCATAGCCTCTGAGCTTGCCACCACTCCCCTTGCAGTCTAGGCGTCAGCCAGGCTGATCATCTTTGGTCTCCAGTATACCATGCTTTCCTCTGGCCTCCATGTCTTCCTATATGCTGTTCCCTTCCCTGTCACATCCTTCCTGTCACAATCTTTCTTTGGTTGGCTACTTCCCACTCCTTTTTCAAATCTGTTTACAGGTTACTTCCAACATTAAGCCTTATCTGACCTCCCCCAGATTAGTTTAGATGCTGGTACTCTGTGCTTGTACCAGCCCCCATCATAGCACTTTGGTTACCATCCTATAGCTGTCTGTTTATTTTCTCACTCAACTGTGAGCTCCTTGAAGGTGAAAACTGTCTCATTCGCCAATGTAGCATTTAATCAGAGTGCATGGCACTAAGGATATGTCTCCTACAGACTGAATGTTTGTGTTCCTCCAAAATTCATGTGTTGAAAACTAATCCTCAGTATGATGGTATTTGCATGTGGGGCCTTTGGGAGGTGATTGGGTCATGAGGATGAACCCCTCATGAATGGGATTAGTGCCTTATAAAAAAGACTCCAGAGAGATCTCGCCCCTTCTACCACATGAGGATACAGCAAGAAGATGACCATCTGTGAACCAGGAATCAGGCTCTCGACAGATACTGAATTTTCTGGGGCCTTGATCTTGGACTTCTAGCCTCCAGAACTGTGATAAATAAATTTCTGTTGTTTTATAAGCCAGCCAGTCTATGGTATTTTTGTTATCAACAGCCCAAACAGACTAAGACAATGTCCCATAAATACACTTGAATAAATTAATAAATGAGCAGAATCAGAAGAGACTAAAGAACTAGCAAACAGATTGCAATCCAAGAGGTCAGGGTTTTTTTTTAATTGTTCTTTTCTGAAGCTACTTTTGAGTAGCTGGATGTTTTTAGCATTCATTGGATGACTAGTAAAATAAATAATAAAAAGAAGGTCTGATTACCAATAAAGAAATAGGAAGGCATTATTTATCACTGATCAAGCCTTTGTTTTCTCAACTACAGTCTCCCAGAGGGCCTTCTGGCCCCAGGCCATGTACTGGCATTCTGTAGAGGACCCAGGCTTCGCAATCACGCCCTGGCTTGATTCCTGGCTCCATCTTTTTCTAGCTCTAGCTTTCCAGCAGCTACCATTGAGCAAATGCCTATCATGTGTCAGGCACTGTACCTGGTGCTTTACTTCTCTTACCAAATCTTGTTAACAAACCTAAATCTCCAAATCTCCAAATCTTGTTAACAAACCTAAAATGCAGGCATCACCCTTCTTATACAGATGAGGAAACCAAAGCTCAATGAGTTTTAGTTACTTTTTCTAGGCAGCCTGGGGATTCAAACCCAAGTCTCACTGATTCTAGACCACATGTTCTTTTTATTATATCATACTTCCCTGCTTCCAATAACTTTCTAGCTATGAGTACACAGTAGGTGAATAAGAAAATATAAAGGATTATTTGCAGTCTTCTTTTGAAGCGTTGCAATTTCTCTGAATTAAAACTTTTCTTCCCTGAGCCAGCTCCTATGTGTGGGCAGATGGCAGATGGTGACAATTGTCCACTGCTTCTCTGAATATCACATTTGTATCCTATTCAAAAACACATTTACAAAGATATGTCTGTGGATATAGATGGAGCACAGAATAGAGGACATGCTTTTCTTCGTCTGCCTATTATGTCCCTAAATGTGTCAATATTTTTTCTCTGCAAGTGGAGCACTGCATTGGATCTCCTCTTGTCTCCGCTTCAATGGCTTTGTAATTACCAGACAAGTAAGAATTTGGCAGCTGGCCCCCTGTGGAGAGAGCACTGGCTCCAGTACTTACACCAGTTAATAAAAGAAAGAGCTCCTTGTGCTAAGATGGATGTATCCGTGGCTTTTTTTAAAACAGGTGTGTGTGCGTGTGTGTGTTTGGTGTATATGTAGAGAGAATGAAAATAAGAGAGAGAGAGTGTGTGTGAAAGGAGGGGCAAGAAGAAGAGAGGGGGAGTCAAGGGGGGTGGAGACATACACATAAAACATAAACATAAACAAAACGGGGGAAAGGAAAGTGAGAATAAAGACCCAGCTCTCTGAAACTCATCTGAGTGAGCACTGGAAAGCTCTCAGATCATCTAGTTCAAGGTCAGCAAACTGCAAAACTGCAGCCCTACTAGCCAAATCTAGCCTGCTGCCTGTTTCTGCACACCCCACAGCTAAATATAGTTTATATATTTTTAAATGACTGAAAACATATAAAAATAAAAATACTTTGTGACATAAAAATTACATGAAATTTAAATTCAGTTTCTATAAATAAAGTTTTATTGAAACAGTCATACTCATTCATTCACATACTGTCTATGCCTGCTTTTTGCTACAGAGGTGTGGCTGATAAAGATTGTTTGGCCTGCAAAGCCTAAAATATTTACTCTGCTGCCCTTTAAAAAGGTTGCCAATTTCCTGACCTAGTGCAAATTCCAGACCCAACAGCCACCTTTATATGCATGTGATTCAAATCTGTTTCCCTGGTGCCCAGCACAGCACCTAGTACCAGGAAGACTGGCTACAAAATTTGTGGGGTCCAGTGCAAAATGAAAGTGCAGGGCCCCTTATTCAAAAAAGCAGAATTAAAGTACCTTTTTCCTTTCTTCTGCTGTTTCTCTTGAATTATCATGGTATTTTTTTACTTGCTATTTAATATTGGGCTCCCTTGGGCATGGAGATAGTTTCCAAGTGCGTGTAGACCAGCATGGCTGTCCCAAGGCTCCATCCTGAGACTTGGTGCATAAGTGTGCATGCCCAGTGGCTGCTGGGAATGCTCTGTCTCCTCCCCCATCACCCCCAATTGGGGGCAGGGAGGTTGAGACATTTTCCATTCCCATAAGCTGGCTGTCTCGATCCACAGCAAATGGCAATCTCTGAGGGTATTACAACTCTCACACTGGGATAGGCTAGGTACCTAGATGGGGTTGGGCAAGAGGCTTGCCCCTACTGAGCTGTTTACTGAATATGCCCTGACACTGCTATCTTGGTAAGGGGAAGGCTAAGTCAGGCCTAGGGCTCCAGAGCTGAGGGAAAGTGTGGTCAAGAATCTAGCCTGAAGAGGTATGGAGGTTGTGGGAGGCAAGAATGCATGAGCTCAGGCACCAAGCTTCTGGTGTATACTTTATTATCTCATCAGATTTTGCTTGTAAAATACAAATACCCAGGAAACTGGCCCTCCCCAGCATATACTAAGGACTGGAGGGCTGCTGTTTCATGAATGTCTTTAGGTGATACAGTGTGCCATGATAGTAAAGTACCTGGATATTCAACTCTACCACTTTCTAGCTCAGAACCATTGTTTCCCTCACTGTAAACTGTGCCTCTCTTTGGGGGTTCAAGTGTGATACTAGGGAATGACAATGCTCTTAAGCGGGGTTGTTAACTTCATACTTCTCTGGAAGCATCTTCAGGCAGCTTAGTCAGCCCCAGATTCTCACCATGTTAGATGCCATTCTCATTCCCTGGTTCCAGGATATTCAGAGGTTTAAGAACGGTGAAGGAAACTAGCCTATGTACCATTATTAGCTCCCATCAAAATCAGTAGATAAATGTGAGATGCCAGAAGAGTGCCGTGGGATTCCTTAGATGAAAGCAGTTAAGTCCACATGAGGCATCATGGAGGGTTTCTTTAGGAGAAGGCCTTAAGACTGTTTCTTGTAGGGTGGGTGGGATTTCTCTAGGTGAAGAGGGAAAGGGGACTGAGAGGTCCAGGCAGAGGCTTCTGCATGAGCAAAGGCTCAGAAATGAGAAATCACATGTGGCCCTAAAGAGTGGTGAATATTCCAGTATGATTGGAGGACAGAGGACAAAGAGGGATGTGTAGGAGATAGTCCTGAAAAACTTGAGGGCATAATAAAATCTCCCCTGCCGAATGAGTTTGCATTTAATTCTTGAAGAGTTCAGTGATGGAGAGAGACAACTTGCTAATGCGTGCCCTTGGCCGTGAATAAACCTGTTTATAGGTAGTGAGAATGGCTCGGTGCTTCCTATTCCCACTGGAGAGGCGAGCACAGGACAGGAGAGAGGGAAATAATGTCTGCAGAGTCTACCATGGACCAAATCTGTTAGGGGCTTTATATCCATGTTACGACCACCCCCTCTTGCAGATGCGAATGGAGGCCCAAAGAGGTTAGGGGTCCCTCTGAAGACCAAAGAGCTAACAAGCAGGTAGAGTCAGTATCCTATCCTGGATCTACCTAACGCCCTAGTCAAACTTTTACTGATGATGCCCCAATCTACTATTCAAGAATCCCAAGCAAGCAGCTCAGAGCCACTCATTTCCCATGGGGTGAACAACAGCCCTTGTCTAAAAGGATCTTCCTGAACTTCCAGGTAGAAGTAACCATTCCTTCCATTTTGCTCTAATTGGTCCTGACTATTTTTATTGACATTTCCAGTGTCTGAGACCCTGGGTAACTAAAGGGCCTGTCTCCTCTCTGTGTTCCCAGTGTCTGGCACAGGGCCCAGCACAGAGTAGGTGATCAGTCTCAGTGAGCAAATTAAAGACCAGACTAATTCATTTATTAATGACCTCCCTAATTCATCTTAGAGTCCACAACCCTCCTAAATGGAAGCCGAAGTCAAAAGCAACCCTTGCAGTTTTCAGGAGGAGGCATGCTGAGGCCGAGGGCTGTGTGGGTGACACATAGTTCTAGCATCAGAACCAGATTTACAGCAAATAGTGGTCATAAACAGCACAAGCTATTCAGTTAGGCTAATTTACGTTCAGCCTTCCCAGCCCCCAAAGCCCAGAGCTCTTTACAATTCCAAAATGATTAAAAGTGTCACAAGAACCCATATTTTCCATTTTTATTAAAAGCACTAAAGCGCTGTGCTTTCTGCATGTCAATGGAGAGCCACTTCCCAACTAAGGAGAAAAGTCTTTCTCCTCAGATGGCCAAGGCAGACTCCTTCACATCCGCTCTGGGCTCTGAGACTCCTTCTGCCTCTAAACCCCACTGTCGTCCTTCTCTCTACCAAAGGAGGCTTCCCCATTTCTCCCCACATCATGGCCTGTCCCACCTCAAGCTCACATTTGCTTAGACTCTTTTCAGTTAGAGGCACGTTCCTCCTTAAGGTCTTTACAAGCACTCACTGTCTCAACTCCTCAGTCTGACATCTAAGGCCCTTCATAGAATGGTGCAAACCACCTTTCCAGTACAAGTCCTGTTCTTCTGACAGAGGCTGTCAAGTTCTTAAAACACACAAGATTTTTTGTCTCACTCTTCTAAGCCTGTGCTCGTGGTGTTCTCTGGGTCTAGAATGACTTTCCTTCCTGTCTGTAACAGGAAAATATTTGTTCTTATCATTTTAAATCTAACTCAGTTTTCATCTTTCCTCTGAAGTACTGCTGGACTTTCTAAGGACAAGTTAGATATTCCTCTTCTCTGAGCATAAGTCCATGCACGTACACCTCGTGCTGAATAGTGTATATATATGTGTCTGTCTCTCCCATGTGAGCTTCAAGCACAGAGCCTGGCACAGAGTAAGTGCTTGGTGACTATTCAATAAATGAATGATTCAATGAAGTCTTACTTCCAACAACGTGTCCCAACAGAGACAACACTGAGACGTGGTAAAGAAACTTACTAATATAAGCTGATGACCTTGTTTATTATTTCAGAGAGCAATCTGAAGAATATAAGAGCCCAATACCACATCCATTCAGGTACTTGCACCTAAGCTCACATAATCTACCTTTCCCCATGTTACTATAGAGGAACTTTCCCTGCCCCGCCCCCTCTAGTTGTTTACTTCCCCTACTAGATTCCTTCCCTTCTCACCTACTCAAGAACATCACTCCAGCAATTTTTGCCTCTCTTTTCTGCATCACCTCATTTTTCTAGCTTATTGGATCATTCCCAACAGTACAAAAACATGTTATTTCTTCAATTAAAAAAAAAAAAAACAAGCTCTAGGCTCCACTTCCCCTTTCCATTACTACTTCATTTTTCTCCTTTTCTTGAAACAGCTGTCCAGATCACTGTTTCTGATTCCTCATCACCCCTTCCCTCTTGAATTTACTCCAGTAAGGCTTTTGCCCCTATCACACCATTGAAATTGAAACTGCTCTGGCCAAGTCTCCATGGACTCTAAGCTCAATCTAATTGTTGGTTCTTAGTCCTCATCATACTTGAAAGATCAGGTATTTGATCCCTCCTCCTTGTACCACTTTTTTAAAACTTGACTTCTGGGGACTACATTCACCTGGTTTCCCCCCTATTTCATGGGCCTTTCCTTCTACAACTCTTTTGCTGGCTTTATACCTCTTTACTAATTATTATTATTATTATTATTATTGTTGTTGTTGTCCTTATTATTATTATTATTATTATTTGCTTTACGCTTCAGGGGTGTCCTGATTTGGACAATAAATTAAATCACTTTACTTTCCATCACCTGGTACATTAAATATTTTACTCGTTTATTTTGCTTACATATGATTCCCCCTTTCAGAACATAAGCTCTATGAAGATAGGGAGTTTTATGTTTTGTTCCTTACTTGATCCCTGTTACCTAGAACAGTGCCCAGCACATGGCAGGTGCTCAATAAATATTTGTGAAATGAATACATTTACATTTTATAAATAACAACCGAGGCAGTTGTACCACTGGGTCGTCACCTTTCTTTGTAAAAGACTAGGTTTTGGCCTCAGCCTCAGGACATTGCTCATAACCCAGGCCACGGAACCTATTTTATTTCCAGACCCTGTTAACTCTCCAACTTTCAACAAGAAGCCACAGTGAATCAAGGATTCAAAAGAGGAAGATCACCTTGTAAAGTTCATGCCATTGAGAATCTTAGAAATGGAACTGAATGACCTCAGTCAGCCTCATAGCAAGAAGGTAGTTAGTACTTGGGACAATCCCACAGAACAAAGAAAGACATTCTTTACATGTAAACACTTTACACCGTTACCAAACCCTGGCCCCCGCCAAGTCATAATAACTGTGTTCAGTGTCATGGGGAGGAAAACACACATTAGCCAGATGGCAGGTTTCGGGACTCACGTCTGTGACATTATCTCTAATCATATACAGTCTATTTCATATCCGCCTTTTTTGTGTGTGAGCTTTACAACTATAATTATTGCCAGCAGGAAAAAAGAAAAAAAAGAAAGGTAGGAAAATATTGGAAGGGAGGGGTAGATAGGAGAGAAAATTCTTTCCGATAGCAATAAACTGTGTGAGAAAGGTAGGCCGGAGCTTATTAGAAAATATTAGAAACTATACGTGGATTAAAGCTAAGAAAAATGAATTGGACATAAGCTGTGAGACTGTGCAGTCAAGGAGATCTTATAAGGCTTTCAGATTGTCTCATTATGTTGTGAGTCTCTGACACTGGAAGAAAGTTAGCGGGAAGAAAAGTGTCAAGTTTAGAGTCCAGCCTAGATATTTTATAAATCCATACAGGACTTGAAAGGACCTCTGAGGTTAATGAGCTGAACTTCATTTTATAGAAGAGGGGATGGACCTGAAACCCAGGCTGCCTGATTCAGAACATAGAATTTCTCTGCAGAAGACAACACTAACGGGAACTCTTTTCTGCATCATTTTCCCTGGGTCTTGGAGTGGGAAGAATTTCCTCCAAGTTTGGCACTGGGACCGGGAGAATGGCAGAGTTCCGAGAACATCATGAGGCTGAGGCAGGAAACCCTTTTGGATCCAGTGAACCTGACATCGTGGGCCTGCACCATGGCCTGCCTCTCTCTGTGTGTGCGTGTGCGTGTGCGTGTGCATGTGTGTGTGTGTGTGTGCGCGCGTGCGTGTGTGTGTGCGTGTGTGTGTGTGTGTGTGTGTGTATGTACATGCCTCCTGACAGAGTTGAGTTGTGTTGTAACACTGGAGCACAGGATTATAGGGAGAATCAAGCCCCAGAGAGGTAGATTTCACCCCTGCCCTCCCTCCCACCAGATGCCAAAACCCCTTTTTTCTCCCTCTCTCACTCAGGTTTACCCATCCTTCAAGTCTCCCCTCTCTACACCCACAACACAGATCGTGGAGCTGCAGTGGTTCAGCCTCTGAGCTTCCGTGTCACATCAACCTGCACCATCTCTCAGAACTCTCTTTACTATGCAAAACCTCTATTTCTCTTAGTCTTGTTTTTAGCGTGTGTAAAAATTCTTATCTTTGCATGATTGTGGTGAGTATAAAATAATATATTGCTTTAAAGGGACCAGTGTAGTCAGATAATTTATTGGAGTAAGAATTTATGTGTAAGTTCTTGCATTTTTTCCCTCCTCTCTTGCTCCGAGCAATAGTCAGGCTACTAGTCTTTGCTTTTCTGGGGATTTTCTGAAGGAGGGGAAAACATGGGCTGCTTGGAGTCAGGGGTATTCTTGTGTTTTTGTGAAAACCAGGTTCTACTGAAGAGACTGTGGACTATGGAGATCTTGACAGAAAAAGGAGGAGAGGGGATGATGGCTTTGGGGTTAAGGGGGGTTATTTCTCAAACAGGGAGGAGGATGAAGGTCAGTGCATCTGTCACCTGTACTCTACTCTGCAGCAGCGACCCAGGGTCTGTTCAGGTTAGTAGGTTGTGAACTTAAGGTCTGGTGGACTCATCAAAGATCATTGTGCCCCAAGCAATGCATGGAAGCAGCAGTGCAGGAACATGAGAGCAAGGGAAATGGATATGTCAGTGGTAATTGGTCTGGATCCATGACCAATAATCAGATGGTTTATCCTAATGCATCTGATACTTTGGTACTGTGTGAGATGCTAGATCTTAGCAACATATGAGAGTGAGAAGCCCAATAATGACAGAGACTCAGTTTACTACCAGTTAGTAGGATGGGTGCTACATGTTTAATTTAAATGCTTTTAGTAGAAAAAGAAATGTATTTCTCGTACTCTTGAGTTTGTAGACAAAGACACATACCTATTACAGTGGCGCAGTGTCCACCATGAAGTTATGCTCTATAAACAGTAATTATTGTCATTATTATTATGTCACTTACGAAATGTATTTGAATAAATAAAAATCATAGGGAGGGTCAGGTCAGTAAAGATCTAGGGGTCAGGTGAAAGCTGGTCAAAAACATGAGTAAAATGTCAAAAGGCATACATTCTGGGGGGATATGATTCAACCTACAGTACACGCCTTCAAAAGACATACTCAAGGAACAGAAACAAAGGAATCAAAGCACAAGAACTGAGTCTTTGAATATTCTCTTCTAAAAACTTTCACTGAGCACATATTTTGGACCAGGTACTGAGCAGGAGTTGCAATGATGAATCAAACACAGCCCCTGGCATTGAGGAGTCCCCAGACTTGTGGGGGACATAGACACATAAAGAGATCATTTCTGTTTAGTATGCGTACAGCTGTCTTAGAGACCTTTTTGCCATAGCGCATCTTCCCATTTTAGTTCTACTGCCTTTCTTCTTTTTCTGGCAAAAGAGAGTCACCTTTAAGTACAATTAAACATCAGAATCTAACCATGGTGACTGAGAGAAGCAAGCCGCAGGCCAGGGAGGGAAATAGGAGACTGGAAGAAGGCATCCCTAGCACAGGCACTGCAGAGGAATTTCATCCTACTCCCAGCCTGGTGTGAGGTTTCCCTGCCCACGCAGGTCATACACCATTAAGTGGCAGAACTAGGGTTTTAGCTAGGGCAGTCAGAGTGCCAATCCTTTACCTGATGTTGTCTCCTGAAATGACCCCAGGAATCAATAGCTTGTACTCTAAGAGACGACAAATAAAAATTAGCATATACACTGTAGTAGATTCCTGGGGCGACCATAACAACTTGCCACAAGCTGGATGACTTAAAACAACAGAAGTTTATTCTCTTCCAGTTCTAGAGGCTAGAAATTGGAAATCAAGGGTCTGACGGGGCCATGCTCCCTTCAGAAATTCTAGGGAAGAATCCTTCCTTGCCTCTTCTAGCTTCTGGTAGTTGCCAGCAGTCCTTAAAGTCCCTTGGTTTGTGGAAGCATGACTCTAGCCTCTAATTCCTTTGTCACATGGCATTTTCCTGGGTGTCTTCATGTCTCTGTGTCTTCACATGGCTTTCTCATAAGGATACGAGTCATTGAATTTATGTCTCACTCTAATCTAGTATAACCTCATCTTAACGTGATTATACCTCCAAAGACCTTACTTCCAAATAAGGTCACGTTCACAGGTGCTGAGGGTCAAGCATACATTCTAGGGGGATATGATTCAATCTACAGTACACACCTTCAAAAGACACGCCTACATAGACAGAAAGGAGAAACATTCTGGAGTTCATTTGCCATCTCTACTCACTTGTCTGTAGTACGCTACTTAACACCCTTGAGGGCATCTTTATGAAAAAGGAAGGCTACACTAAATGAAGACCTGCTTGACACCTGGGGTTGCTCAGCTGGTCTGAGACCTGCTTGTTCTAGTGATGGCATGAACCACGACAGAGGAGCTAGACATAGAGGGGAGAATTCATCAACCTAAATATATCCTGCCCAACACCTCATTTTATAATGAGGAAACCAAGGACCAAGGAGGGGAAGTAACCTGTCCAAGAGTTCATCGTGACTGGCATGACAGCCCCAAATGTTAGGCAAGATCAGGAAGCTGGTCTGAGAAAGAAATACTTCAGGAGCTTTAGAAAATTTTTAGTTGACTTTAATATGTGCAAATCCTTTGACCCAGCAATTGTGCACTCAGGAAATTAGCCTAATAAAATGATTAAGATTTAGCTTCAGGGATATTTATCAGAGCATTAATAATAATAACAATATAAACAGTTCCTATAAACATTGTACTAATTGCTTTGCACACATTCTCATTTAATCCTCAAAACAACTTTTCTTTCTTTTATGATGAAAAAACTGAGAATTAGAGAATTTAATTTAGTTTCCCAAGAATATATAGCTAATAACTCAAAGAGCTTGGGTTGGAATCCATATTTCTTTGATTCCAAAGCCTGGGCTCTTATGTTATACCTTTTGTACAAAGTTGTCAAGTCATCGTCAGGGGCCTCAGATGGAAATGTTAATGCCTGAGAATCAATTAAAATGCTAAGATGCATCCATACAATAAAATATGATGTCACTACATGTGCTGCTATAGATTAATAGCTACTGATAATAGTGTAGAAAAAAGAACGTTGCACAGCATTACTTACCGTGTTATCGTGTGCTTACGTGCTGTGGTTAGAGTGGATAAGAAATAGAAAGACGTTAACCCTCATTGTCTCTGGGTGGTGAGATTATGAGTGAGTTTTACTTTTGATTTTCTATACTTATAATTTTCCTACAATGAATAAGAAACTAATTTAATAATAGAGATAAAAAAGGATGTTTTGTTTGCAAAAACAAGGAGACATCTCCAGTAGGCATGGAGAGAGAACATTCGCTAAGAGAATTTTTCTAAGACAGCGTCTTCAGCCTGAGCATGCGCTTCAGCACATTAGCTTTACTTCTCCAGACATAATCCATTTACCTAGATGGCACATCGAAAACTGAGCTACCCACTAGTAAAAAGGGTTCATCCCTTTGGACTTAGCAGAAGCCTGTGGGCAGAAAAGGCTGCTGGGCACCTGAATTGTCAGACGGATTTCAGGGCACGTTGCCTCTGCCTTGTGGCTAGAGAAATCTAATAATATCCTGCCATTTCTTTTTCTTCTTTCTCCTGAAGATGCAGCAGGTAAAGCTCCTGATTGAATTCCATCTTGATTTCATTAAATATTCATAAAGGCCAATTAGAAGAGGGGAGAAAGAGGCCACGAGGCAACCCCTTCTATCTTCCTGTCAGAGGCCGGCTGGCTTACTGTCAGGCATGGACCAGCCAGTGGTCAATATGGCCATGACCTTTCTGCCCTCTCCTCCAGGGTTGCTTTTCACCATCCCAGCAAGGGACTCAGGACCGGCAGGAAAGGAGAGGCAGGGGCCAGGAGAAGAAAAACAGCTCATAATTCTGACAGCAAGGTGCTTAGTGTGTAGAATGCAAAATGCAAATGCTAGGAAACATCCTCAATCACCACTGGAATGGAAATCTTT
>NW_006441955.1:2542785-2553113 GCF_000325575.1 Pteropus alecto
GACTGGGAGAGAGCTGATTGCACTGAAGAAAAACTGCTTAAAATTCATAATCAATCAAGCAAGTTGATTCCAACCTTTTGTAACTAAGCTATCCTGTTCCGGCTTCCTTTATTGGCCAACTGGAGCTCAACCCTCCTCACCTTTTTCCCCTCACCCAGCTGGGACAGAAGGTGCCAGTGGAGGCCCAAAGAGAGACTTGGGCATATCAGGAAGACAGAGTGCAAGGACCCAAGAGAGCTCATCTATTCTGATCCCTGAATTTTACAGTTAGGGGAACAAGGGTCAGAGAGGACAAGGGACCTGACAATGTCACATGGTCAATGGCAGGACAACCAGCTTTCTTGTCTGCATCAGCTGAGAAATACTATGAAAGAACATGCACTGAAAGCCAGGGTTCTAGGTTTGGGACCCGGCTTTGATATTGTGAGCTGTGTGATATTGGAACAAAGTACTTATACTATTTTTAGACTGCAGATTCCATATTCAAAAATGGTAATGATCATATCTTCCTCCCTGTTTCACAGGGTTCTTGTGAGACTCAAATAATAGAAAGGATATAAAAAGTGCTTTCAAATGGCAATGCACCCTGTTATTATTGCACCTCTCTTTTCCATTTTCCAGGCCTCTGAGTTCTCTCCCTCCAAACCACATTCCACACTGGTGTCAGCAAGATCTTTTAAAACCGGAATCTGACCTCGCATTTTCCTGTTTAACTCTTCTACATTGTCCTTTGGATAAAGTCTAAGCACTAAGCCAGCCATTCAGGAACCTCTATAATTTGGGGGGACCTGCCTTTTCTTTTCTGAACTTCAGTTTCCTGATTCATAAAACAAGAAAACTAATACCTACCGTCAGAAGGCTGTTGTGATAATTATAGTTCGCATCTGTAAAGTGACCAGCATGATTACTGGTACCTCATAGCTGCTCTATATAACTTACTAAGTTTCACAACAACCCTGGAAGGCAGGTAGAAAAGAGATAATTTTTACCCCGATTTGACAAATGACACATGAAAACTCCAGAGAGGTGAAGACATTTGATTATAGCCACACAGCTAGAATTCAGAGCTGAGATTTCACTTTTGGGTTTTTGACTCCTGGGGGTAGGGAACGAATGATAGAAACAAAAGAGCAGGTGTGGAGCTACTGTAGGCTGCTAGCATGGAGTGCTTTTCTGAGATTCCTCTGTCAATCCCAAAAGGTATAGAATACAGTTTTGTTTTCTAACATGACTACAAGGCCTATAGGTTGTAGGGGTGGCCAACTTCTTTTGCCCCATTTCAAACTAGTGGAAAATGAAATGAAACAGTTGCTTGAATAAAAAGAGAAGATGGAATTACTAAACAATTATTTAATAGGGTTTTTTTTTGTTTTGCTTTGTTTTGTTTTTGCTCAGCTTCTCCTTTAGGCCCCATTTCCCCATTTCCCCATTTCCATGAGGAAGAGACATTTGGAGTTAAGAAGGCGGAAGGGACGTGAGTGGAGTGGGGTTGGAGTGCTCTTGGCAGAGAGGACAGTACTTGTAAAGGCTCTGAGCTATGAGGAACTATGGCATATTCACGGAACTGAAAGAGACCAGAGTGCCTGGAGTGTAGAGCATAGGGGCCACGAAAGATGAGACTGGAGAAGAAGGAAGAGTCTAGAGCCCACAGAACCTTCTAAACCAGGAAATAAAATCTGGAAAGCAAGTCAGTCTAAGCATGAGGGAAGCCACTGAAGAGTTTAAAAGCGGAATGGGCATGATTAGATTTGTATTGTAAAAAAAATCACGAAATCCCAGCAGGCTTTGTTATATAAAATGACATACTAATTCTGAAATTCATATGGAAATGCAAAAGACCTAGAATAGCCAAAATAACTTTGAAAAAGAACAAAGTTGAAGTACTAACACTCCCTGATTTCAAGACTTATTATAAACCTACGGCAATCAAGACAGTGTGGTTTTCGCATAATTAGATCCATGAAACAGAATAGAGTTCGGAAATAGATCCACATATATATAGACAACTAATTTTCAACAAAGATGTGAAGGCAATTCAGTGGAGAAAAAACAATCTTTTCAACAAATGGAGCTAGGAAAATTGGTTGTCCATACTGAAAAAAAAAAAAAGAATCTTGATCTATACCTCAAATCACATAGAAAAATTAAACCAAAATGGCTTATAAACATAAATGTCAAATCTAAAACTCTAAAAGTTCTAGAAGAAAACATGAGAAAATCGTTGTAACCTTGGATAAGTTAAAGATGTCTTAGATACAATACAGAAAGCATGATGCATAAAAAAATAAATTGACAAATAGACCTTGATAAAAATTTAAAAGCTTCTGCTCATTTAAAAAAAATTGTTAAGAGAACTAAAAGATAAGCCATGGACTGGGAGAAAATACTTGCAAATAGTACACACGATAAAAGGCTTGAATCTCAAATATGTATAAAGAACTCTTAAAATTCAATAAGAAAACAAGCAACCCAACAAAAAGTGGGAAAAATATCTGAACAGACAGTTGACCAAAGGATAGAAACAGATGGCAAATAAGTACATGAAAAAATGCTCAGCATCATTAGTCATTAGGGAAATGCAAATTAAAACTATAATGAGACATCACTACACAACTATTAGAATGGCATAATTAAAAATAAAAAGCTGCCTATGCTAAGTATTGGGGAGGAATTCAGGAGCTAGAACTTTCATACACTGCTGTGGGAATGTAAAAAGGTACTGCCACTTTGGAAAAAAGTTTGGCAGTGTCTTAAAAAATTATTCTCCAAGTGAAATAAAAGTATATGTCCTTATAAAGAATTGCATATGACTATTTAGAGTAGCTTTATTTGTAAAAGCCCAAATCTGGCATTGATTCAAATGTGTACCAACAGATGAATGGATAAACAAATTGAGGTATATCCATGCAACAGAATACTATCCAGCAATAAAAAGGAACCACTGATACATATAATATGGTTGAATCTCAAAATAGTTATGCAGAATAAAAGAAGCCTGACGCCCCCCTCAAAAAAAGAGGGCATAAACTGTATGTTCCATTTTTATAAAATTCTAGAAAAATACTGTATAATCCTGTTGATGTAAACTTTGGAAAATGTTAACAAATCTATAGTAACATGAAGATCAGTGGCTCTCTGGAGATGAGTGGAATGGGGGAGGAATGAGAGAAAGAGATTATAAAAGGACACAGGGAGGTGGTAGACTGCTCATTTTCCTGATTGTGGCGATGGTTTCAAGGGCGTATAAATATGCTAAAATTTATCAAATTGTACATTTTATGCACAGCCCACTATGTGCCAATTACGCCTCAATTAAAATTAGTTAAGATTAAAAACGAACAAAAGAGCTAGTTGTGATGAGGAAAATGGACAGGGAATATATGGTGGTGGTTGGAGCAGAAGGTACAAGTGGATTTAGGGTGAACAGTTAGGAAGCTATAAACGCCCAGGAGGAAAATGGTGAAAATTTAGAGAGTGAAAGCATTGAAAATGGTGAGAAGCAGAAGAATCCAAACTTAAAAAAGTTAAAAAAAGAAAAGACTGGTGGTGGATTGGATGGGGAGGAGTGGAGTGAGGGAAAGTGAGGGCTAATGGACAGCATCTAGGTTTCGGGACCTCCCAACCTGTGCCATGTAGTGAGATGTATTCAGTATTGAAGGAGGGCCTCATCCCGCCTCTCACTTCTATCTCCTGCTCCTCTCCCCATTACCACATCCCTGGGTCAGAAATTATCATCCTTTACCTACACTGGTGTGACAGCTTCTTCTCTAATCTACCCATATCCAGACTTGCATTCTCCAACTGATCCTTCACACCAGGGACCAAAATAATGTTTCTAAAAGGCACATATGACTATTTCATTTCCCTACTAAATTCCTGTCTATAACTCCTGTGGGCCTCAGTCCAAGATCCTTAGTCTGGCATGTATGAGGCCTTTCTTGATGTGGCCGTCATTTTCTGCAGCCATCTTGCCTTCTGCCAACTTTTGGCAGGACTTGGCTCCAGACATACCGCATTGCTTGTAGCTTCTTGAATGTTTCCTTCCTCTTTGCCTATATATAAGTTGGCCCCTCTGCTTTGAACTCACGTCCTGCTTTGGTTTGGTGACTCATAGGTGCTCTGTCAGCATTTCGTGCTTCCTTTTATCAGAACATGTATTTCCTATGATGATATTTATCTGCAGCTCTGATTTGGTCCCCTTCTGATCCTTTCCCTTGCACCTCTATGGAGGTCTCCTTTCATCTTCCCTCTAAGTCTATTTGCTCTTTCTAGACTCCTCCCAGGAGTCTGAATACTGTTCAGCACCTAGTGTAGTGCCAGACTCATGGTTGATGCCTCAGGTTTGGGCCTTAGGCTTTGCTTCCTGTGAGCAATGTTGCTGGAGCTAACCAGCTGTTTTTTTGTTTTTGTTTTTGTTTTTGTTTTTGTTTTTTTTTGCTGACTTGGCCTGCCTCCCCAGTCTCTGGGCTCAGTCTATTCACTGGAAGCTTCCTACTTCATCTTGTAGATTAAATGTGTCAGCTTAATGGGAGATTCTCGTGGGCTTTGGACATAGGTGGTGGCTCTACTGGTGTCACCAGGGCTGGGTCTGTTACTCAGCATTTGTACTGCCTCCAGAGGCATGTCCCGGACACTCCTTGCCTTTCATGCCTCACCTGGTGCCACATCCCTTCCTTTCTCACACTCTGTCTTGAGTACCTATGGAGTGAGACCTGTGCTGGACAATGAGAGGATGAAGACAGATAAGATACAGTTATTGACCTCAAGGAGCTCTAGATGTGACATGACACTAAGCAAGTTGTTCCCATTCCCTGAATTTTGGTTTCCTCATCAGTAAAATAATGTCTAAGATGCCTTCTCCTCTACAATCTCATGCTTCTGAGATTACATTGAAAATGAGTGACAAGAAGGCAAGTCAACTATAGATGAAGAAGAGCTAAACACCTGAAAGAAAATAAAACTGTCTCAATTATTGCTGGGCTAACTTCTCTATGGAGAAGGCCACTGTGGTTGTGGAACACACACACTCATGGATTGCTGGCATTGTTCAAACTGTACTGTTTGTCTCTAAAGCTTCATGAGTAGCATGGGTCATGACATGACTAGTGTGTCAAATGTTTATTTGATGGTATAAGTGAGGAAGTTTCTGAGGTGCATGGCCTTTATCTGCAGGAGGCAGTTTAGTCTAAGGTTAAGCATAAAATTTGGGGGGCTATTTGCCTGTATTAAAATATTAGTTCAATCAATTCCTGGTTGTATAAACTTGGGAAAATTACTCACCTTTCTTTTTGCTCATATATAACATGGGGATATAATAAAAACAAAACAAAACAAAACTACCTCTGTTTGCTTATCTGTAAAATGGGGATACAATAAAACCTACCTCATACGGTAATTGTGAGGATTAAATAAGTTAATAAATGTACAGCTCTTAGAACAGTGCTTGGCGAGAGGTAAGGGCTCAATAAATGTTAGTCATAATTATTATTGTCCACAAAGACCGAGGGCCGGTTTTGATTTCCTAAGAAGAAATGTGAAATTACCAAAGGAGAAAAACTTTAATGTAAAAATTATTACCAAGCCTAACTGTGTTGCTCCCATTGGCTCATGCTTCTCCCCACTGTCATAGGTGGGTTACTGTACCCAGCCTGCAGCTGCGAGGCATATGGCACTCAATAATAAATATGATCACATTCCTTGTAGAATTTTCTATTTCAAAAATTATAATTACAATCCAATGGCTTAATTTAATTAGACCCTTCATTCTACCCAAGGGCTGACACAGAAGAGAATAGGCAATGATGAGCCTAGGTAACTAACAAGGGATTGTCAGGAGACAGAAACAAAAATTGTGAGTTACTCATTTGCTGCAAAGCCTTGTCTTTTTCAAGTGTCCTCAACCTTCAGCATCTTTCATCCTACCAGCCACTCTATCAAAGACACTCAGCAGGAGTGAAACAAAAAGCACACTGTATTCAAGAAGTCCTTTTCTATGCTTGTAGGCATTCTGTTTTTACATTTACCAGTTTTAAATACTGCAACTTTTGGTAACAAAAAGCAATGTAAAAATCATTGAGAATAAATAATACTTTGACTGCAACTAAAAAACACAGATACAACACACAACAACAAATTAAGGAGATGTGGAATCAGTGTATTTCATACGGAGGTTTCCTTTTGAGGAAAACAATAACGGCTATCAGTTCTTGAGAACTTCTTATTCTTAACATTTTACATGGATTTTATCCTCTCAATCACCAACTGATGTATTAGTATTATCTCCTTTTTACAGAGGGGAAAACTAAGGCATAGAAGGATTAAGTAATTTGTCCAAGTACTGAGTCCAGTGCCTGTGTGTAAAGTTCAGGCCCACTTCATCTCTCTTTAACTCACAGATGATGATCGTACCCATTGTCAACATCAATTGTTCTAAATATTACCCAAAAATCAAACATGGCACTACCATAACAATAAGGTAAGGCCCTGCAATCTTCACTCTATGACGACATCTAGTAATATTTATTCACTCATTTGAGAAATGTCAATTGACCACTTACTATGTGTCAGACACTATTATAGGCATCAGGGATAACAGTGACTAAAACTAATAAAATCTCTGCCCTCAAGGAGTGTACAGAGGGGGTGATTAAGTCAAGTTGGCAGGGATTAAGGGTGAGGGAGGTAGGCCTTGGAGCTGAGATGGGCCCACAGGTTGGAGGAACAGATGGAACAGCATATACAGAGGTACAGATGTGAGAAACGGGGTGGTTGGTGATGATATTGCCCACAGTTTGCCAGTGGGGAGGTAGGTGAGAGGTGAAAGGAGGGGGCCTGGCTAGAGCAGATTTATGAGGAAGGTAAGGGGAGGTAAAATTTTATCCAATTTGGTTATTTCTTGTCATGAAAACAAAGACATCAAATGATTTGGATTAACTGGCTTATGTGATTAGGCGGCTTACTACAACAAAATCATTTTAAATCTGTAGAGGGATGATGTGTGCTATCAATAAGTAAATAAGTACATTCTGCTGCAGATGATTGAAGAAGACAAGTCTCCTTCTGTAGACACAAAAGCTGTTCTGCTGTCGTTGCATGTCAGAGCTGAGTCTACATCAACCGTGAAAGCCATCAGGCTGATGGAGCTATGGGACATCACTTGAGGTCTATGACCTAAACCGTGTGGCACTGGGGATGCCACTTAACCTTTCTGCACCTTGCTTCCCTAGGTGGACAATGTGGGTGATCCCTCCACTGCATACTTTTCAGGGCTGTGTGTAGACTCAATGCAGTCTTGTATGTGGAAAGCACTTTCTAAGCTTTGAAGTATTCAGGCTTTACCATCAACATTCGCCATTAGCATCCCCATGCAACTTTGCCTTTCTTTATTGAATTTAAGTGACAAAAACAAGAGAATGAGAGATTGAAGAGAATCTTTCTACCTCTTGTATTTAGCTGTATGGCTTTGGGAAAACCTTAGAATCTCTTTCTTCTCATCTAGAAGATGAGGCCTAATAATATCACACAGGCTGTGATAAGGTTTGAATAAAATAATGCGGCTAGCATACTATAGTGCTCAATAAATGAGTATTTCTGTTTACTTTTGGGGGGCCTTAAGAAAGTTTTCAAAGGACCATATAGTTCCCTCAAAAGCAGAAGTGGGTACAATCTCCCTGGAGCAAGCCAGGGAGAAAAGACCTGCTGGCAAGATGGTCTGAAGGTTTATCTCAACTAACTGGAAGGAAGCTCTAGTCTACACAGTTCCTCATTCCCCAGAACAGAGGTCCTCATCCTGAAATGACCTTCTTCTGTAACCTTTTGGAGCCCCTGACCCTTATCCAGGTCAGCTTGAATCACCTTATCTGGGTATGTGCTATGTTCCAGTCACATTGTAGGTGATAAGCTCTAGACAAAGTTTAATTCCAGAGGGGTTCTTGATGTGATTGCAGTGTGTTAAATGCAGGGTTACAGGGACCCAAGGGAGAAGCCTCAAAATTCAGCCTGAGGAATCCCGGAAGAGATCTCAGAAGAGTTGAAACCAGTACCTAATCTTTGGCACATGAGTTTGCCAGATCAAGAAAGGAAGAATGGCTTGAGCAGAAGTATGGAGTATTAAAAGAGCAGTGTGTGTGCGTGTGTGCGTGTGCGTGCGTGTGTGCGTGTGTGTGTGTGTGTGCGCGCGCGCGCGCATGTTCGCACATTCACCCAATGAGTATCTTGAAAAGGCGAGCCTAGGGAAAGCTGACTTTTAAAGTTTTTCTGTGAAATTTCCAAGCTCCTTTTTCTCCTCCTTCCTCAAAAGTTTGTGTAGACCCCTTTTCTAAGAGCCCTTCCTGTTATGACTGTTCTTTTTGGGAAAGCAGTAACTTGGTCCTGACCTTGTAAGAAAACAACTCTCAGTCAAATTCTGATTCACTCCTCCAGGCCTCAGCTGACATCCTATGACCATGCCAAATTCCAATCACTTCACAGGGTCACCCCAAAACATGGGCTGGCAAACTCTTTAACATCAGGCATTCAAAGTAGTAAACAAAGTTGCCTTTACAGTGGTCTGGAGAAAAGATTCTAACAATACAGTATTTCTTTTTTCTCTTCTTCATGCTTTCTGATTTTGTTTCTAATTTTATAGGCAAGTTGTGAATCTCCCTAAAAACAAAATAAACTCCCTATAAAGGAGCTTATGGCTTTACTGCAATGGTATTTTCAAGCACACAAATGTCTTGTATAACCTAAATTGTCCAAAGGTTTACGGGAATAAGGATATTTTTAGTATACTGAACATTAGCAATGTGCCAGGCAATGAGCTAGTGCCTCTATTTACGTTATCTCATTGTAGTCTCACATCACCTTATGAATTAAAAATATTTTTCATTGTACAGTGAAGAAAACAAGCTAAGAAAGGTTAACTAATTTTCCCATTCTACAGCTAGAAAAGAGTTGCGAATTGAACCCAGGTCTGTTACTCCACAGACAATCCTCCCTCAGAGCCCTAGTCTTTCCATATATGTTGATTTCCAGACAATTCGGCAAATTCCAAAGCTTTCCTATTAGTTTCAAGTATTTTGAACACAATTTTCATATATCATATCTTTTCTTATGTTCCTATATAGTCAAAGCTAAACATAAATTAACCTTGCCCTAATTTGTTTTTGCAAGACTATTTTCACATCTACTCTGAAATCACTATGCCTTTGCCTTATTTGGCTAGTTTATAAATGATTATTGGCTTCTCCATGCATTTATACTGTTAGCTGTGTCTGCCTCTTACAAATCCTCCCAGTCCCTTTACATTTGCTGCTCCTAAACTGTTTTAGGCTACACATGAAAGAGAGGAAGATGCCAAGGCATATGCAATGCAGAAAAAGAGAAATACAGAACATCTGGCATGCACACCATTCTTTAGTTACATGTGACCACAAGTTTCCATAAACTCTTTATTGAGAAGAAATTGAAAGCATATACCAGAACTCTACTAAATGCCTTGGGATATGTTCATGTTCAAGTTTCCTGCATAGTCACCTGTGTATATTTCTCAATCCATGTAGAGTTTTCATTCTAAGTCCTCTTGCTCTTCCATAAATCCTGATTGTGATACTCTCTCCCAGTATTGTGACAAATATTTGAACCTGATGGACCTTATTTGACTATTGCAGTCAAATTTTTAGTTCTTAGAATGGGCAAAAGGAAGTAAATAGAACCAATTAGAAAGGACTTCTTCAATTAATTTTAATTTTGTCTCGATATGACACAATAAACAGGGACCTTGTGACATCTACCAAGAGGCCATTAGTTTTGTGTATTCCACATAGAAGAGGCTTCCAGAAGGCAATCCTGGCTATTAAAGCAGATAGTAGATACTCAGTAAATACCACTGTTCTCATTTGAAGCGAGGTGAAACCGAACTATAATGTTCAAGGACTAAATAAAATTCACTGAACATTATTATCTATCAAGATTCTCTCTCTCTAAAATGATATACTAAAATAACTAAAATTCACTTTTAGTTGCAGTTCAAAGGGAAGAAAGTTATTTTTCAGTAATAGGGCCCTGCAGTTCTTACTGAAGACTTCTAGAATGGTAGATTCTCTAAGAGACATTTTAAGAGGCTCCCTAGCTCTTAAGAAGAAGAAAAGTCTTTCCATATCACCCAGATGCAAAACATTATGCAGACCCCCAAGAGCTCAAGAAAAACATTCATTAAGACAGACTGTCAAAACAGCTCATAACCAAATTTAGGAATTTCACAAACAAATCATGGGGTGACAGAAGCAAGGGAAAGAATGACAGTTCTTACAGGCTTTTTATTTTTTTCTTTCACTAAACTGCCCACG